>NC_092767.1:81617277-81939777 GCF_047496795.1 Chiloscyllium punctatum | reverse complement strand
TCAGCCCCTCTGTTTCTCGCCCTCTGTTTCAGCCCCTCTGATTCAGACCCTCTGCTTCAACCCCTCTGATTCAGCCCCTCTGTTTCAGCCCCTCTGAATCAGCCTCTCTGATTCAGCCCCTCTGTTTCTCGCCCTCTGTTTCAGCCCCTCTGTTTCTCGCCCTCTGTTTCAGCCCCTCAGTTTCTCGCCCTCTGTTTCAGCCCCGCTGATTCAGCCCCTCTGTTTCAGCCCCTCTGAATCAGACCCTCTGTTTCAGCCCCTCTGAATCAGCCCCTCTGATTCAGCCCCTCTGTTTCAGACCCTCTGTTTCAGCCCCTCTGTTTCAGCCCCTCTGTTTCTCGCTCTCTGTTTCAGCCCCTCTATTTCTCGCCCTCTGTTTCAGCCCCACTGATTCAGACCCTCTGTTTCAACCCCTCTGATTCAGCCCCTCTGATTTAGCCCCTCTGATTCAGCCCCTCTGTTTCTCGCCCTCTGTTTCAGCCCTTCTGTTTCAGCCCCTCTGTTTCTTGCCCTCTGTTTCAGCCCCTCTGTTTCTCGCCCTCTGTTTCAGCCCCTCTGTTTCTCGCCCTCTGTTTCAGCTCCTCTGATTCAGCCCCTCTGATTTAGACCTCTGATTCAGCCCCTCTGTTTCTCGCCCTCAGTTTCAGCCCCTCTGTTTTTCGCCCTCTTTTTCAGCCCCTCTGTTTCAGCCCGTCTGTTTCAGCCACTCTGTTTCTCGCCCTCTGTTTCAGCCCCTCTGTTTCTCACCCTCTGTTTCAGCCCCTCTGTTTCTCGCCCTCTGTTTCAGCCCCTCTGTTTTTCGCCCTCTGTTTCAGCCCCTCTGTTTCTCGCCCTCTGTTTCAGGCTCTCTGTTTCAGCCCGTCTGTTTCAGCCCCTCTGTTTCAGTACCTCTGTTTCAGCCCCTCTGATTCAGCCCGTCTGTTTCAGCCACTCTGTTTCTCGCCCTCTGTTTCAGCCCCTCTGTTTCTCACCCTCTGTTTCAGCCCCTCTGTTTCTCGCCCTCTGTTTCAGCCCCTCTGTTTTTCGCCCTCTGTTTCAGCCCCTCTGTTTCTCGCCCTCTGTTTCAGGCTCTCTGTTTCAGCCCGTCTGTTTCAGCCCCTCTGATTCAGTACCTCTGTTTCTCGCCGTCTGTTTCAGCCCCTCTGTTTCAGCCCCTCTGTTTCAGCCCCTCTGTTTCAGCCCCTCTGTTTCAGCCCCTCTGTTTCTCGCCCTCTATTTCAGCCCCTCTGTTTCTCGCCCTCTGTTTCAGCCCCTCTGTTTCTCGCCCTCTGTTTCAGCCCCTCTGTTTCAGCCCCTCTGTTTCAGCCCCTCTGTTTCTCGCCCTCTGTTTCAGCCCCTCTGTTTCTCGCCCTCTGTTTCAGCCCCTCTGTTTCAGCACCTCTGTTTCAGCCCCTCTGTTTCAGCCACTCTGTTTCAGCCCCTCTGTTTCAGCCCCTCTGTTTCAGCCCCTCTGTTTCACCCTCTCTGTTTCTCGCCCTCTGTTTCAGCCCCTCTGTTTTTCGCCCTGTTTTTCAGCCCCTCTGTTTCAGCCCTCTGTTTCAGCCCCTCTGTTTCTCACCCTCTGTTTCAGCCCCTCTGATTCAGCCCCTCTGTTTCTCGTCCTCTGTTTCAGCCCCTCTGTTTCGCGCCCTCTGTTTCAGCCCCACTGTTTCTCAACCTCTGTTTCAGCCCCACTGTTTCAGCCCCTCTGTTACAGCCCCTCTGTTTCTAGCCCTCTGTTTCAGCCAATCTGTTTCTCGCCCTCTGTTTCAGCCCCTCTGTTTCAGACCCTCTGTTTCTCGCCCGCTGTTTCTGCCCCTCTGTTTCTCGCCCTCTGTTTCAGACCCTCAGTTTCTCGCCCTCTGTTTCAGCCCCGCTGATTCAGCCCCTCTGTTTCAGCCCCTCTGAATCAGCCCCTCTGATTCAGCCCCTCTGTTACAGACCCTCTGTTTCAGCCCCTCTGTTTCAGCCCCTCTGTTTCTCGACCTCTGTTTCAGCCCCTCTGATTCAGACCCTCTGTTTCAACCCCTCTGATTCAGCCCCTCTGAATTAGCCCCTCTGATTCAGCCCCTCTGTTTCTCGCCCTCTTTTTCAGCCCCTCTGATTCAGCCCCTCTGTTTCAGCCCCTCTGATTCAGCCCTTCTGTTTCAGCCCGTCTATTTCAGCCCCTCTGTTTCAGCCCCTCTGTTTCAGGCTCTCTGTTTCAGCCCGTCTGTTTCAGCCCCTCTGTTTCAGCCACTCTGTTTCTCGCCCTCTGTTTCAGCCCCTCTGTTTCTCGCCCTCTGTTTCAGCCCCTCTGTTTCTCGCCCTCTGTTTCAGCCGCACTGTTTTATCCCCTCTGTTTCAGCCACTCTGTTTCTTGCCCTCTGTTTCAGCCCCTCTGTTTCTCGCCCTCTGTTTCAGCCCCTCTGAATCAGCCGCTCTCTTTCTCGCCCTCTGTTTCTGCCCCTCTGTTTCTCGCCCTCTGTTTCAGCCCCTCAGTTTCTCGCCCTCTGTTTCAGCCCCGCTGATTCAGCCCCTCTGTTTCAGCCCCTCTGAATCAGCCCCTCTGATTCAGCCCGTCCGTTTCAGACCATCTGTTTCAGCCCCTCTGTTTCTTCCCCTCTGTTTCTCGCCCTCTGTTTCAGCCCCTATGTTTCTCGCCCTCTGTTTCAGCCCCTCTGTTTCTCGCCCTCTGTTTCAGCCCCTCTGATTCAGACCCTCTGTTTCAACCCCTCTGATTCAGCCCCTCTGATTTAGCCCCTCTGTTTCAGCCCCTCTGTTTCTCGCCCTCTGTTTCAGCCCTTCTGTTTCAGCCCCTCTGTTTCTCGCCCGCTGTTTCAGCCTCTCTGTTTCTCGCCCTCTGTTTCAGCCCCTCTGTTTCAGCCCCTCTGTTTCAGCCCCTCTGTTTCTCGCCCTCTGTTTCAGCCCCTCTGTTTCTCGCCCTCTGTTTCAGCCCCTCTGTTTCTCGAACTCTGTGTCAGCCCCTCTGATTCAGCCCCTCTGTTGCAGCCCCTCTGTTTCAGCCCCTCTGTTTCATCCCCTCTGTTTCTCGCCCTCTGTTTCTCACCCTCTGTTTCTCGCCCTCTGTTTCAGCCCCTCTGTTTTTTGCCCTCTGTTTCAGCCCCTCTGTTTCAGCCCCTCTGTTTCTCGCCCTCTGTTTCAGCCCCTCTGATTCAGACCCTCTGCTTCAACCCCTCTGATTCAGCCCCTCTGTTTCAGCCCCTCTGAATCAGCCTCTCTGATTCAGCCCCTCTGTTTCTCGCCCTCTGTTTCAGCCCCTCTGTTTCTCGCCCTCTGTTTCAGCCCCTCAGTTTCTCGCCCTCTGTTTCAGCCCCGCTGATTCAGCCCCTCTGTTTCAGCCCCTCTGAATCAGCCCCTCTGATTCAGCCCCTCTGTTTCAGACCCTCTGTTTCAGCCCCTCTGTTTCAGCCCCTCTGTTTCTCGCCCTCTGTTTCAGCCCCTCTATTTCTCGCCCTCTGTTTAAGCCCCACTGATTCAGACCCTCTGTTTCAACCCCTCTGATTCAGCCCCTCTGATTTAGCCCCTCTGATTCAGCCCCTCTGTTTCTCGCCCTCTGTTTCAGCCCTTCTGTTTCAGCCCCTCTGTTTCTTGCCCTCTGTTTCAGCCCCTCTGTTTCTCGCCCACTGTTTCAGCCCCTCTGTTTCTCGCCCTCTGTTTCAGCCCTTCTGTTTCAGCCCGTCTGTTTCAGCCCCTCTGTTTCAGCCACTCTGTTTCTCGCCCTCTGTTTCAGCCCCTCTGTTTCTCGCCCTCTGTTTCAGCCCCTCTGTTTCTCGCCCTCTGTTTCAGCCGCACTGTTTTATCCCCTCTGTTTCAGCCCCTCTGTTTCTTGCCCTCTGTTTCAGCCCCTCTGTTTCTCGCCCTCTGGTTCAGCCCCTCTGAATCAGCCGCTCTCTTTCTCGCCCTCTGTTTCTGCCCCTCTGTTTCTCGCCCTCTGTTTCAGCCCCTCAGTTTCTCGCCCTCTGTTTCAGCCCCGCTGATTCAGCCCCTCTGTTTCAGCCCCTCTGAATCAGCCCCTCTGATTCAGCCCGTCCGTTTCAGACCATCTGTTTCAGCCCCTCTGTTTCTTCCCCTCTGTTTCTCGCCCTCTGTTTCAGCCCCTATGTTTCTCGCCCTCTGTTTCAGCCCCTCTGTTTCTCGCCCTCTGTTTCAGCCCCTCTGATTCAGACCCTCTGTTTCAACCCCTCTGATTCAGCCCCTCTGATTTAGCCCCTCTGTTTCAGCCCCTCTGTTTCTCGCCCTCTGTTTCAGCCCTTCTGTTTCAGCCCCTCTCTTTCTTGCCCTCTGTTTCAGCCCCTCTGTTTCTCGCCCTCTGTTTCAGCCCCTCTGATTCAGCCCCTCTGATTTAGCCCTCTGATTCAGCCCCTCTGTTTCTCGCTCTCTGTTTCAGCCCCTCTGTTTCTCACCCTCTGTTTCAGCCCCTCTGTTTCAGCCCCTCTGTTTCTCGCCCTCTGTTTCAGCCCCTCTGATTCAGCCCCTCTGATTTAGCCCTCTGATTCAGCCCCTCTGTTTCTCGCCCTCTGTTTCAGCCCCTCTATTTCTCGTCCTCTGTTTCAGCCCCTCTGTTTCTCGCCCTCTGTTTCAGCCCCTCTGATTCAGCCCCACTGTTTCAGCCCCTCTGTTTCAGCCCCTCTGTTTCAGCCTCTCTGTTTCAGCCCCTCTGTTTCTCGCCCTCTGTTTCAGCCCCTCTGTTTCTCGCCCTCTGTTTCAGCCCCTCTGTTTCAGCCCCACTGGTTCAGCCCCTCTGTTTCTCGCCCTCTGTTTCAGCCCCTCTGTTTCTCGCCCTCTGTTTCAGCCCCTCTGTTTCTCGCCCTCTGTTTCAGCCCCTCTGTTTCAGCCTCTCTGTTTCAGCCCCTCTGTTTCTCGCCCTCTGTTTCAGCCCCTCTGTTTCTCGCCCTCTGTTTCAGCCCCTCTGTTTCTCGCATCTCTGATTCAGCCCCTCTGTTTCTTGCCCTCTGTTTCAGCCCCTCTGTTTCTCGCCCGCTGTTTCAGCCTCTCTGTTTCTCGCCCTCTGTTTCAGCCCCTCTGTTTCAGCCCCTCTGTTTCAGCCCCTCTGTTTCTCGCCCTCTGTTTCAGCCCCTCTGTTTCTCGCCCTCTGTTTCAGCCCCTCTGTTTCTCGAACTCTGTGTCAGCCCCTCTGATTCAGCCCCTCTGTTGCAGCCCCTCTGATTCAGCCCCTCTGTTTCAGCCCCTCTATTTCAGCCCCTCTGTTTCAGCCCCACTGTTTCATCCCCTCTGTTTCTCGCCCTCTGTTTCTCACCCTCTGTTTCTCGCCCTCTGTTTCAGCCCCTCTGTTTTTTGCCCTCTGTTTCAGCCCCTCTGTTTCTTGCCCTCTGTTTCTCACCCTCTGTTTCTCGCCCTCTGTTTCAGCCCCTCTGTTTTTTGCCCTCTGATTCAGCCCGTCTGTTTCAGCCCCTCTGTTTCAGCCCCTCTGTTTCTCGCCCTCTGTTTCAGCCCCTCTGTTTCTCGCCCTCTGTTTCAGCCCCTCTGTTTCTCGCCCTCTGTTTCAACCTCTCTGTTTCTCGCCCTCTGTTTCAGCCATTCTGTTTCAGCCCCTGTTTCAGACCCTCTGTTTCTCGCCCTCTGTTTCAGCCCCTCTGTTTCTCGCCCTCTGTCTCAGCCCCTCTGTTTCTCGACTTCTGTTTCAGCCCCTCTGATTCAGCCCCTCTGTTTCAGCTCCTCTGATTCAGCCCCTCTGATTCAGCCCCTCTGTTTCAGACCCTCTGTTTCAGCCCCTCTGTTTCAGCCCCTCCGTTTCTCGCCCTCTGTTTCAGCCCCTCTGATTCAGACCCTCTGCTTCAACCCCTCTGATTCAGCCCCTCTGTTTCAGCCCCTCTGAATCAGCCTCTCTGATTCAGCCCCTCTGTTTCTCGCCCTCTGTTTCAGCCCCTCTGTTTCTCGCCCTCTGTTTCAGCCCCTCAGTTTCTCGCCCTCTGTTTCAGCCCCGCTGTTTCAGCCCCTCTGTTTCTCGCCCTCTGTTACAGCCCCTCTGTTTCAGCCCCTCTGTTTCAGCCCCTCTGTTTCTCGCCCTCTGTTTCAGCCCCTCTGTTTCTCGCCCTCTGTTTCAGCCCCTCTGTTTCTCGAACTCTGTGTCAGCCCCTCTGATTCAGCCCCTCTGTTGCAGCCCCTCTGATTCAGCCCCTCTGTTTCAGCCCCTCTATTTCAGCCCCTCTGTTTCAGCCCCACTGTTTCATCCCCTCTGTTTCTCGCCCTCTGTTTCTCACCCTCTGTTTCTCGCCCTCTGTTTCAGCCCCTCTGTTTTTTGCCCTCTGTTTCAGCCCCTCTGTTTCTTGCCCTCTGTTTCTCACCCTCTGTTTCTCGCCCTCTGTTTCAGCCCCTCTGTTTTTTGCCCTCTGATTCAGCCCGTCTGTTTCAGCCCCTCTGTTTCAGCCCCTCTGTTTCTCGCCCTCTGTTTCAGCCCCTCTGTTTCTCGCCCTCTGTTTCAGCCCCTCTGTTTCTCGCCCTCTGTTTCAACCTCTCTGTTTCTCGCCCTCTGTTTCAGCCATTCTGTTTCAGCCCCTGTTTCAGACCCTCTGTTTCTCGCCCTCTGTTTCAGCCCCTCTGTTTCTCGCCCTCTGTCTCAGCCCCTCTGTTTCTCGACTTCTGTTTCAGCCCCTCTGATTCAGCCCCTCTGTTTCAGCTCCTCTGATTCAGCCCCTCTGATTCAGCCCCTCTGTTTCAGACCCTCTGTTTCAGCCCCTCTGTTTCAGCCCCTCTGTTTCTCGCCCTCTGTTTCAGCCCCTCTGATTCAGACCCTCTGCTTCAACCCCTCTGATTCAGCCCCTCTGTTTCAGCCCCTCTGAATCAGCCTCTCTGATTCAGCCCCTCTGTTTCTCGCCCTCTGTTTCAGCCCCTCTGTTTCTCGCCCTCTGTTTCAGCCCCTCAGTTTCTCGCCCTCTGTTTCAGCCCCGCTGATTCAGCCCCTCTGTTTCAGCCCCTCTGAATCAGACCCTCTGTTTCAGCCCCTCTGAATCAGCCCCTCTGATTCAGCCCCTCTGTTTCAGACCCTCTGTTTCAGCCCCTCTGTTTCAGCCCCTCTGTTTCTCGCTCTCTGTTTCAGCCCCTCTATTTCTCGCCCTCTGTTTCAGCCCCACTGATTCAGACCCTCTGTTTCAACCCCTCTGATTCAGCCCCTCTGATTTAGCCCCTCTGATTCAGCCCCTCTGTTTCTCGCCCTCTGTTTCAGCCCTTCTGTTTCAGCCCCTCTGTTTCTTGCCCTCTGTTTCAGCCCCTCTGTTTCTCGCCCTCTGTTTCAGCCCCTCTGTTTCTCGCCCTCTGTTTCAGCTCCTCTGATTCAGCCCCTCTGATTTAGACCTCTGATTCAGCCCCTCTGTTTCTCGCCCTCAGTTTCAGCCCCTCTGTTTTTCGCCCTCTTTTTCAGCCCCTCTGTTTCAGCCCGTCTGTTTCAGCCACTCTGTTTCTCGCCCTCTGTTTCAGCCCCTCTGTTTCTCACCCTCTGTTTCAGCCCCTCTGTTTCTCGCCCTCTGTTTCAGCCCCTCTGTTTTTCGCCCTCTGTTTCAGCCCCTCTGTTTCTCGCCCTCTGTTTCAGGCTCTCTGTTTCAGCCCGTCTGTTTCAGCCCCTCTGTTTCAGTACCTCTGTTTCAGCCCCTCTGATTCAGCCCGTCTGTTTCAGCCACTCTGTTTCTCGCCCTCTGTTTCAGCCCCTCTGTTTCTCACCCTCTGTTTCAGCCCCTCTGTTTCTCGCCCTCTGTTTCAGCCCCTCTGTTTTTCGCCCTCTGTTTCAGCCCCTCTGTTTCTCGCCCTCTGTTTCAGGCTCTCTGTTTCAGCCCGTCTGTTTCAGCCCCTCTGATTCAGTACCTCTGTTTCTCGCCGTCTGTTTCAGCCCCTCTGTTTCAGCCCCTCTGTTTCAGCCCCTCTGTTTCAGCCCCTCTGTTTCAGCCCCTCTGTTTCTCGCCCTCTATTTCAGCCCCTCTGTTTCTCGCCCTCTGTTTCAGCCCCTCTGTTTCTCGCCCTCTGTTTCAGCCCCTCTGTTTCAGCCCCTCTGTTTCAGCCCCTCTGTTTCTCGCCCTCTGTTTCAGCCCCTCTGTTTCTCGCCCTCTGTTTCAGCCCCTCTGTTTCAGCACCTCTGTTTCAGCCCCTCTGTTTCAGCCACTCTGTTTCAGCCCCTCTGTTTCAGCCCCTCTGTTTCAGCCCCTCTGTTTCACCCTCTCTGTTTCTCGCCCTCTGTTTCAGCCCCTCTGTTTTTCGCCCTGTTTTTCAGCCCCTCTGTTTCAGCCCTCTGTTTCAGCCCCTCTGTTTCTCACCCTCTGTTTCAGCCCCTCTGATTCAGCCCCTCTGTTTCTCGTCCTCTGTTTCAGCCCCTCTGTTTCGCGCCCTCTGTTTCAGCCCCACTGTTTCTCAACCTCTGTTTCAGCCCCACTGTTTCAGCCCCTCTGTTACAGCCCCTCTGTTTCTAGCCCTCTGTTTCAGCCAATCTGTTTCTCGCCCTCTGTTTCAGCCCCTCTGTTTCAGACCCTCTGTTTCTCGCCCGCTGTTTCTGCCCCTCTGTTTCTCGCCCTCTGTTTCAGACCCTCAGTTTCTCGCCCTCTGTTTCAGCCCCGCTGATTCAGCCCCTCTGTTTCAGCCCCTCTGAATCAGCCCCTCTGATTCAGCCCCTCTGTTACAGACCCTCTGTTTCAGCCCCTCTGTTTCAGCCCCTCTGTTTCTCGACCTCTGTTTCAGCCCCTCTGATTCAGACCCTCTGTTTCAACCCCTCTGATTCAGCCCCTCTGAATTAGCCCCTCTGATTCAGCCCCTCTGTTTCTCGCCCTCTTTTTCAGCCCCTCTGATTCAGCCCCTCTGTTTCAGCCCCTCTGATTCAGCCCTTCTGTTTCAGCCCGTCTATTTCAGCCCCTCTGTTTCAGCCCCTCTGTTTCAGGCTCTCTGTTTCAGCCCGTCTGTTTCAGCCCCTCTGTTTCAGCCACTCTGTTTCTCGCCCTCTGTTTCAGCCCCTCTGTTTCTCGCCCTCTGTTTCAGCCCCTCTGTTTCTCGCCCTCTGTTTCAGCCGCACTGTTTTATCCCCTCTGTTTCAGCCACTCTGTTTCTTGCCCTCTGTTTCAGCCCCTCTGTTTCTCGCCCTCTGTTTCAGCCCCTCTGAATCAGCCGCTCTCTTTCTCGCCCTCTGTTTCTGCCCCTCTGTTTCTCGCCCTCTGTTTCAGCCCCTCAGTTTCTCGCCCTCTGTTTCAGCCCCGCTGATTCAGCCCCTCTGTTTCAGCCCCTCTGAATCAGCCCCTCTGATTCAGCCCGTCCGTTTCAGACAATCTGTTTCAGCCCCTCTGTTTCTTCCCCTCTGTTTCTCGCCCTCTGTTTCAGCCCCTATGTTTCTCGCCCTCTGTTTCAGCCCCTCTGTTTCTCGCCCTCTGTTTCAGCCCCTCTGATTCAGACCCTCTGTTTCAACCCCTCTGATTCAGCCCCTCTGATTTAGCCCCTCTGTTTCAGCCCCTCTGTTTCTCGCCCTCTGTTTCAGCCCTTCTGTTTCAGCCCCTCTGTTTCTCGCCCTCTGTTTCAACCTCTCTGTTTCTCGCCCTCTGTTTCAGCCATTCTGTTTCAGCCCCTGTTTCAGACCCTCTGTTTCTCGCCCTCTGTTTCAGCCCCTCTGTTTCTCGCCCTCTGTCTCAGCCCCTCTGTTTCTCGACTTCTGTTTCAGCCCCTCTGATTCAGCCCCTCTGTTTCAGCTCCTCTGATTCAGCCCCTCTGATTCAGCCCCTCTGTTTCAGACCCTCTGTTTCAGCCCCTCTGTTTCAGCCCCTCTGTTTCTCGCCCTCTGTTTCAGCCCCTCTGATTCAGACCCTCTGCTTCAACCCCTCTGATTCAGCCCCTCTGTTTCAGCCCCTCTGAATCAGCCTCTCTGATTCAGCCCCTCTGTTTCTCGCCCTCTGTTTCAGCCCCTCTGTTTCTCGCCCTCTGTTTCAGCCCCTCAGTTTCTCGCCCTCTGTTTCAGCCCCGCTGATTCAGCCCCTCTGTTTCAGCCCCTCTGAATCAGACCCTCTGTTTCAGCCCCTCTGAATCAGCCCCTCTGATTCAGCCCCTCTGTTTCAGACCCTCTGTTTCAGCCCCTCTGTTTCAGCCCCTCTGTTTCTCGCTCTCTGTTTCAGCCCCTCTATTTCTCGCCCTCTGTTTCAGCCCCACTGATTCAGACCCTCTGTTTCAACCCCTCTGATTCAGCCCCTCTGATTTAGCCCCTCTGATTCAGCCCCTCTGTTTCTCGCCCTCTGTTTCAGCCCTTCTGTTTCAGCCCCTCTGTTTCTTGCCCTCTGTTTCAGCCCCTCTGTTTCTCGCCCTCTGTTTCAGCCCCTCTGTTTCTCGCCCTCTGTTTCAGCTCCTCTGATTCAGCCCCTCTGATTTAGACCTCTGATTCAGCCCCTCTGTTTCTCGCCCTCAGTTTCAGCCCCTCTGTTTTTCGCCCTCTTTTTCAGCCCCTCTGTTTCAGCCCGTCTGTTTCAGCCACTCTGTTTCTCGCCCTCTGTTTCAGCCCCTCTGTTTCTCACCCTCTGTTTCAGCCCCTCTGTTTCTCGCCCTCTGTTTCAGCCCCTCTGTTTTTCGCCCTCTGTTTCAGCCCCTCTGTTTCTCGCCCTCTGTTTCAGGCTCTCTGTTTCAGCCCGTCTGTTTCAGCCCCTCTGTTTCAGTACCTCTGTTTCAGCCCCTCTGATTCAGCCCGTCTGTTTCAGCCACTCTGTTTCTCGCCCTCTGTTTCAGCCCCTCTGTTTCTCACCCTCTGTTTCAGCCCCTCTGTTTCTCGCCCTCTGTTTCAGCCCCTCTGTTTTTCGCCCTCTGTTTCAGCCCCTCTGTTTCTCGCCCTCTGTTTCAGGCTCTCTGTTTCAGCCCGTCTGTTTCAGCCCCTCTGATTCAGTACCTCTGTTTCTCGCCGTCTGTTTCAGCCCCTCTGTTTCAGCCCCTCTGTTTCAGCCCCTCTGTTTCAGCCCCTCTGTTTCAGCCCCTCTGTTTCTCGCCCTCTATTTCAGCCCCTCTGTTTCTCGCCCTCTGTTTCAGCCCCTCTGTTTCTCGCCCTCTGTTTCAGCCCCTCTGTTTCAGCCCCTCTGTTTCAGCCCCTCTGTTTCTCGCCCTCTGTTTCAGCCCCTCTGTTTCTCGCCCTCTGTTTCAGCCCCTCTGTTTCAGCACCTCTGTTTCAGCCCCTCTGTTTCAGCCACTCTGTTTCAGCCCCTCTGTTTCAGCCCCTCTGTTTCAGCCCCTCTGTTTCACCCTCTCTGTTTCTCGCCCTCTGTTTCAGCCCCTCTGTTTTTCGCCCTGTTTTTCAGCCCCTCTGTTTCAGCCCTCTGTTTCAGCCCCTCTGTTTCTCACCCTCTGTTTCAGCCCCTCTGATTCAGCCCCTCTGTTTCTCGTCCTCTGTTTCAGCCCCTCTGTTTCGCGCCCTCTGTTTCAGCCCCACTGTTTCTCAACCTCTGTTTCAGCCCCACTGTTTCAGCCCCTCTGTTACAGCCCCTCTGTTTCTAGCCCTCTGTTTCAGCCAATCTGTTTCTCGCCCTCTGTTTCAGCCCCTCTGTTTCAGACCCTCTGTTTCTCGCCCGCTGTTTCTGCCCCTCTGTTTCTCGCCCTCTGTTTCAGACCCTCAGTTTCTCGCCCTCTGTTTCAGCCCCGCTGATTCAGCCCCTCTGTTTCAGCCCCTCTGAATCAGCCCCTCTGATTCAGCCCCTCTGTTACAGACCCTCTGTTTCAGCCCCTCTGTTTCAGCCCCTCTGTTTCTCGACCTCTGTTTCAGCCCCTCTGATTCAGACCCTCTGTTTCAACCCCTCTGATTCAGCCCCTCTGAATTAGCCCCTCTGATTCAGCCCCTCTGTTTCTCGCCCTCTTTTTCAGCCCCTCTGATTCAGCCCCTCTGTTTCAGCCCCTCTGATTCAGCCCTTCTGTTTCAGCCCGTCTATTTCAGCCCCTCTGTTTCAGCCCCTCTGTTTCAGGCTCTCTGTTTCAGCCCGTCTGTTTCAGCCCCTCTGTTTCAGCCACTCTGTTTCTCGCCCTCTGTTTCAGCCCCTCTGTTTCTCGCCCTCTGTTTCAGCCCCTCTGTTTCTCGCCCTCTGTTTCAGCCGCACTGTTTTATCCCCTCTGTTTCAGCCACTCTGTTTCTTGCCCTCTGTTTCAGCCCCTCTGTTTCTCGCCCTCTGTTTCAGCCCCTCTGAATCAGCCGCTCTCTTTCTCGCCCTCTGTTTCTGCCCCTCTGTTTCTCGCCCTCTGTTTCAGCCCCTCAGTTTCTCGCCCTCTGTTTCAGCCCCGCTGATTCAGCCCCTCTGTTTCAGCCCCTCTGAATCAGCCCCTCTGATTCAGCCCGTCCGTTTCAGACAATCTGTTTCAGCCCCTCTGTTTCTTCCCCTCTGTTTCTCGCCCTCTGTTTCAGCCCCTATGTTTCTCGCCCTCTGTTTCAGCCCCTCTGTTTCTCGCCCTCTGTTTCAGCCCCTCTGATTCAGACCCTCTGTTTCAACCCCTCTGATTCAGCCCCTCTGATTTAGCCCCTCTGTTTCAGCCCCTCTGTTTCTCGCCCTCTGTTTCAGCCCTTCTGTTTCAGCCCCTCTGTTTCTCGCCCGCTGTTTCAGCCTCTCTGTTTCTCGCCCTCTGTTTCAGCCCCTCTGTTTCAGCCCCTCTGTTTCAGCCCCTCTGTTTCTCGCCCTCTGTTTCAGCCCCTCTGTTTCTCGCCCTCTGTTTCAGCCCCTCTGTTTCTCGAACTCTGTGTCAGCCCCTCTGATTCAGCCCCTCTGTTGCAGCCCCTCTGTTTCAGCCCCTCTGTTTCATCCCCTCTGTTTCTCGCCCTCTGTTTCTCACCCTCTGTTTCTCGCCCTCTGTTTCAGCCCCTCTGTTTTTTGCCCTCTGTTTCAGCCCCTCTGTTTCAGCCCCTCTGTTTCTCGCCCTCTGTTTCAGCCCCTCTGATTCAGACCCTCTGCTTCAACCCCTCTGATTCAGCCCCTCTGTTTCAGCCCCTCTGAATCAGCCTCTCTGATTCAGCCCCTCTGTTTCTCGCCCTCTGTTTCAGCCCCTCTGTTTCTCGCCCTCTGTTTCAGCCCCTCAGTTTCTCGCCCTCTGTTTCAGCCCCGCTGATTCAGCCCCTCTGTTTCAGCCCCTCTGAATCAGCCCCTCTGATTCAGCCCCTCTGTTTCAGACCCTCTGTTTCAGCCCCTCTGTTTCAGCCCCTCTGTTTCTCGCCCTCTGTTTCAGCCCCTCTATTTCTCGCCCTCTGTTTAAGCCCCACTGATTCAGACCCTCTGTTTCAACCCCTCTGATTCAGCCCCTCTGATTTAGCCCCTCTGATTCAGCCCCTCTGTTTCTCGCCCTCTGTTTCAGCCCTTCTGTTTCAGCCCCTCTGTTTCTTGCCCTCTGTTTCAGCCCCTCTGTTTCTCGCCCACTGTTTCAGCCCCTCTGTTTCTCGCCCTCTGTTTCAGCTCCTCTGATTCAGCCCCTCTGATTTAGACCTCTGATTCAGCCCCTCTGTTTCTCGCCCTCAGTTTCAGCCCCTCTGTTTTTCGCCCTCTTTTTCAGCCCCTCTGTTTCAGCCCGTCTGTTTCAGCCACTCTGTTTCTCGCCCTCTGTTTCAGCCCCTCTGTTTCTCACCCTCTGTTTCAGCCCCTCTGTTTCTCGCCCTCTGTTTCAGCCCCTCTGTTTTTCGCCCTCTGTTTCAGCCCCTCTGTTTCTCGCCCTCTGTTTCAGGCTCTCTGTTTCAGCCCGTCTGTTTCAGCCCCTCTGTTTCAGCCCCTCTGTTTCTGGCCCTCTGTTTCTCGCCCGCTGTTTCAGCCCCTTTGATTCTCGCCCACTGTTTCAGTACCTCTGTTTCAGCCCCTCTGATTCAGCCCCTCTGTTTCAGCCCCTCAGTTTCTCGCCCTCTGTTTCAGCCCCGCTGATTCAGCCCCTCTGTTTCAGCCCCTCTGAATCAGCCCCTCTGATTCAGCCCCTCTGTTTCAGACCCTCTGTTTCAGCCCCTCTGTTTCAGCCCCTCTGTTTCTCGCCCTCTGTTTCAGCCCCTCTATTTCTCGCCCTCTGTTTAAGCCCCACTGATTCAGACCCTCTGTTTCAACCCCTCTGATTCAGCCCCTCTGATTTAGCCCCTCTGATTCAGCCCCTCTGTTTCTCGCCCTCTGTTTCAGCCCTTCTGTTTCAGCCCCTCTGTTTCTTGCCCTCTGTTTCAGCCCCTCTGTTTCTCGCCCACTGTTTCAGCCCCTCTGTTTCTCGCCCTCTGTTTCAGCTCCTCTGATTCAGCCCCTCTGATTTAGACCTCTGATTCAGCCCCTCTGTTTCTCGCCCTCAGTTTCAGCCCCTCTGTTTTTCGCCCTCTTTTTCAGCCCCTCTGTTTCAGCCCGTCTGTTTCAGCCACTCTGTTTCTCGCCCTCTGTTTCAGCCCCTCTGTTTCTCACCCTCTGTTTCAGCCCCTCTGTTTCTCGCCCTCTGTTTCAGCCCCTCTGTTTTTCGCCCTCTGTTTCAGCCCCTCTGTTTCTCGCCCTCTGTTTCAGGCTCTCTGTTTCAGCCCGTCTGTTTCAGCCCCTCTGTTTCAGCCCCTCTGTTTCTGGCCCTCTGTTTCTCGCCCGCTGTTTCAGCCCCTTTGATTCTCGCCCACTGTTTCAGTACCTCTGTTTCAGCCCCTCTGATTCAGCCCCTCTGATTCAGCCCCTCTGTTTCTCGCCGTCTGTTTCAGCCCCTCTGTTTCAGCCCCTCTGTTTCAGCCCCTCTGTTTCAGCCCCTCTGTTTCTCGCCCTCTATTTCAGCCCCTCTGTTTCTCGCCCTCTGTTTCAGCCCCTCTGTTTCTCGCCCTCTGTTTCAGCCCCTCTGTTTCAGCCCCTCTGTTTCAGCCCCTCTGTTTCTCGCCCTCTGTTTCAGCCCCTCTGTTTCTCGCCCTCTGTTTCAGCCCCTCTGTTTCAGCACCTCTGTTTCAGCCCCCCTGTTTCAGCCACTCTGTTTCAGCCCCTCTGTTTCAGCCCCTCTGTTTCAGCCCATCTGTTTCACCCTCTCTGTTTCTCGCCCTCTGTTTCAGCCCCTCTGTTTTTCGCCCTGTTTTTCAGCCCCTCTGTTTCAGCCCTCTGTTTCAGCCCCTCTGTTTCTCACCCTCTGTTTCAGCCCCTCTGATTCAGCCCCTCTGTTTCTCGTCCTCTGTTTCAGCCCCTCTGTTTCGCGCCCTCTGTTTCAGCCCCACTGTTTCTCAACCTCTGTTTCAGCCCCACTGTTTCAGCCCCTCTGTTTCAGCCCCTCTGTTTCAACCCCTCTGTTACAGCCCCTCTGTTTCTAACCCTCTGTTTCAGCCAATCTGTTTCTCGCCCTCTGTTTCAGCCCCTCTGTTTCAGACCCTCTGTTTCTCGCCCGCTGTTTCTGCCCCACTGTTTCTCGCCCTCTGTTTCAGACACTCTGTTTCTCGACCTCTGTTTCAGCCCCTCTGATTCAGACCCTCTGTTTCAACCCCTCTGATTCAGCCCCTCTGATTTAGCCCCTCTGATTCAGCCCCTCTGTTTCTCGCCCTCTTTTTCAGCCCCTCTGATTCAGCCCCTCTGTTTCAGCCCCTCTGATTCAGCCCCTCTGTTTCAGCCCGTCTATTTCAGCCCCTCTGTTTCAGCCCCTCTGTTTCAGGCTCTCTGTTTCAGCCCGTCTGTTTCAGCCCCTCTGTTTCAGCCCCTCTGTTTCTCGCCCGCTGTTTCAGTCCCTTAGTTTCTCCCCCTCTGTTTCAGCCCCTCTGTTTCTCGAAATCTGTTTCAGCCCCTCTGTTTCAGCCCCTCTGTTTCTCGCCCTCTGTTTCAGCCCCTCTGTTTCTCGCCCTCTGTTTCAGCCCCTCTGTTTCAGCACCTCTGTTTCAGCCCCCCTGTTTCAGCCACCCTGTTTCAGCCCCTCTGTTTCAGCCCCTCTGTTTCAGCCCCTCTGTTTCACCCCCTCTGTTTCTCGCCCTCTGTTTCAGCCCCTCTGTTTTTCGCCCTCTTTTTCAGCCCCTCTGTTTCAGCCCTCTGTTTCAGCCCCTCTGTTTCTCACCCTCTGTTTCAGCCCCTCTGATTCAGCCCCTCTGTTTCTCGCCCTCTGTTTCAGCCCCTCTGTTTCGCGCCCTCTGTTTCAGCCCCTCTGTTTCTCGCCCTCTGTTTCAGCCCCACTGTTTCAGCCCCTCTGTTTCAGCCCCTCTGTTTCAACCCCTCTGTTTCAGCCCCTCTGTTTCTAGCCCTCTGTTTCAGCCACTCTGTTTCTCGCCCTCTGTTTCAGCCCCTCTGTTTCAGCCCCTCTGTTTCTCGCCCGCTGTTTCTGCCCCTCTGTTTCTCGCCCTCTGTTTCAGCCCCTCAGTTTCTCGCCCTCTGTTTCAGCCCCGATGATTCAGCCCCTCTGTTTCAGCCCCTCTGAATCAGCCCCTCTGATTCATCCCCTCTGTTTCAGCCCCTCTGTTTCTCACCCTCTGTTTCAGCCCCTCTGATTCAGCCCCTCTGTTTCTCGCCCTCTGTTTCAGCCCCTCTGTTTCTCGCCCTCTGTTTCAGCCCCTCTGTTTCTCGCCCTCTGTTTCAGCCCCACTATTTCAGCCCCTCTGTTTCAGCCCTTCTGATGCAGCCCCTCTGTTTCTCGCCCTCTGTTTCAGCCCCTCTGTTTCTCGCCCACTGTTTCAGCCCCTCTGTTTTTCGCCCTCTTTTTCAGCCCCTCTGTTTCAGCCCGTCTGTTTCAGCCACTCTGTTTCTCGCCCTCTGTTTCAGCCCCTCTGTTTCTCGCCCTCTGTTTCAGCCCCTCTGTTTCTCGCCCTCTGTTTCAGCCGCACTGTTTTATCCCCTCTGTTTCAGCCCCTCTGTTTCTTGCCCTCTGTTTCAGCCCCTCTGTTTCTCGCCCTCTGTTTCAGCCCCTCTGAATCAGCCGCTCTCTTTCTCGCCCTCTGTTTCTGCCCCTCTGTTTCTCGCCCTCTGTTTCAGCCCCTCAGTTTCTCGCCCTCTGTTTCAGCCCCACTGATTCAGCCCCTCTGTTTCAGCCCCTCTGAATCAGCCACTCTGATTCAGCCCGTCTGTTTCAGACCATCTGTTTCAGCCCCTCTGTTTCTTCCCCTCTGTTTCTCGCCCTCTGTTTCAGCCACTATGTTTCTCGCCCTCTGTTTCAGCCCCTCTGTTTCTCACCCTCTGTTTCAGCCCCTCTGATTCAGCCCCTCTGTTTCTCGTCCTCTGTTTCAGCCCCTCTGTTTCGCGCCCTCTGTTTCAGCCCCACTGTTTCTCAACCTCTGTTTCAGCCCCACTGTTTCAGCCCCTCTGTTTCAGCCCCTCTGTTTCAACCCCTCTGTTACAGCCCCTCTGTTTCTAACCCTCTGTTTCAGCCAATCTGTTTCTCGCCCTCTGTTTCAGCCCCTCTGTTTCAGACCCTCTGTTTCTCGCCCGCTGTTTCTGCCCCTCTGTTTCTCGCCCTCTGTTTCAGACACTCTGTTTCTCGACCTCTGTTTCAGCCCCTCTGATTCAGACCCTCTGTTTCAACCCCTCTGATTCAGCCCCTCTGATTTAGCCCCTCTGATTCAGCCCCTCTGTTTCTCGCCCTCTTTTTCAGCCCCTCTGATTCAGCCCCTCTGTTTCAGCCCCTCTGTTTCAGGCTCTCTGTTTCAGCCCGTCTGTTTCAGCCCCTCTGTTTCAGCCCCTCTGTTTCTCGCCCGCTGTTTCAGTCCCTTAGTTTCTCCCCCTCTGTTTCAGCCCCTCTGTTTCTCGAAATCTGTTTCAGCCCCTCTGTTTCAGCCCCTCTGTTTCTCGCCCTCTGTTTCAGCCCCTCTGTTTCTCGCCCTCTGTTTCAGCCCCTCTGTTTCAGCACCTCTGTTTCAGCCCCCCTGTTTCAGCCACCCTGTTTCAGCCCCTCTGTTTCAGCCCCTCTGTTTCAGCCCCTCTGTTTCACCCCCTCTGTTTCTCGCCCTCTGTTTCAGCCCCTCTGTTTTTCGCCCTCTTTTTCAGCCCCTCTGTTTCAGCCCTCTGTTTCAGCCCCTCTGTTTCTCACCCTCTGTTTCAGCCCCTCTGATTCAGCCCCTCTGTTTCTCGCCCTCTGTTTCAGCCCCTCTGTTTCGCGCCCTCTGTTTCAGCCCCTCTGTTTCTCGCCCTCTGTTTCAGCCCCACTGTTTCAGCCCCTCTGTTTCAGCCCCTCTGTTTCAACCCCTCTGTTTCAGCCCCTCTGTTTCTAGCCCTCTGTTTCAGCCACTCTGTTTCTCGCCCTCTGTTTCAGCCCCTCTGTTTCAGCCCCTCTGTTTCTCGCCCGCTGTTTCTGCCCCTCTGTTTCTCGCCCTCTGTTTCAGCCCCTCAGTTTCTCGCCCTCTGTTTCAGCCCCGATGATTCAGCCCCTCTGTTTCAGCCCCTCTGAATCAGCCCCTCTGATTCATCCCCTCTGTTTCAGCCCCTCTGTTTCTCACCCTCTGTTTCAGCCCCTCTGATTCAGCCCCTCTGTTTCTCGCCCTCTGTTTCAGCCCCTCTGTTTCTCGCCCTCTGTTTCAGCCCCTCTGTTTCTCGCCCTCTGTTTCAGCCCCACTATTTCAGCCCCTCTGTTTCAGCCCTTCTGATGCAGCCCCTCTGTTTCTCGCCCTCTGTTTCAGCCCCTCTGTTTCTCGCCCACTGTTTCAGCCCCTCTGTTTTTCGCCCTCTTTTTCAGCCCCTCTGTTTCAGCCCGTCTGTTTCAGCCACTCTGTTTCTCGCCCTCTGTTTCAGCCCCTCTGTTTCTCGCCCTCTGTTTCAGCCCCTCTGTTTCTCGCCCTCTGTTTCAGCCGCACTGTTTTATCCCCTCTGTTTCAGCCCCTCTGTTTCTTGCCCTCTGTTTCAGCCCCTCTGTTTCTCGCCCTCTGTTTCAGCCCCTCTGAATCAGCCGCTCTCTTTCTCGCCCTCTGTTTCTGCCCCTCTGTTTCTCGCCCTCTGTTTCAGCCCCTCAGTTTCTCGCCCTCTGTTTCAGCCTCACTGATTCAGCCCCTCTGTTTCAGCCCCTCTGAATCAGCCACTCTGATTCAGCCCGTCTGTTTCAGACCATCTGTTTCAGCCCCTCTGTTTCTTCCCCTCTGTTTCTCGCCCTCTGTTTCAGCCCCTATGTTTCTCGCCCTCTGTTTCAGCCCCTCTGTTTCTCGCCCTCTGTTTCAGCCCCTCTGATTCAGACCCTCTGTTTCAACCCCTCTGATTCAGCCCCTCTGATTTAGCCCCTCTGATTCAGCCCCTCTGTTTCTCGCCCTCTGTTTCAGCCCTTCTGTTTCAGCCCCTCTCTTTCTTGCCCTCTGTTTCAGCCCCTCTGTTTCTCGCCCTCTGTTTCAGCCCCTCTGATTCAGCCCCTCTGTTCCAGCCCCTCTGATTCAGCCCCTCTGATTTAGCCCTCTGATTCAGCCCCTCTGTTTCTCGCTCTCTGTTTCAGCCCCTCTGTTTCAGCCCCCTTGTTTCAGCCCCACTCATTCAGCCCCTATGTTTCAGCCCCTCTGTTTCTCGCCCTCTGTTTCAGCCCCTCTGTTTCTCGCCCTCTGTTTCAGCCCCTCTGTTTCTCGCCCTCTGTTTCAGCCCCTCTGTTTCTCGCCCTCTGTTTCAGCCACTCTGTTTCTCGCCCTCTGTTTCAGCCTCTCTGTTTCTCGCCCTCTGTTTCAGCCCCTCTGTTTCAGCCCCTCTTTTTCAGCCCCTCTGTTTCTCTCCCTCTGTTTCAGCCCCTCTGTTTCTCGCTGTCTGTTTCAGCCCCTCTGTTTCTTGCCCTCTGTTTCAGACACTCTGTTTCAGCCCCTCTGTTTCAGCCCCTCTGTTTCAGCCCCTCTGTTTCAGCCCCTCTGTTTCTCGCCATGTTTCAGCCACTCTGTTTCTCGCACTCTGTTTCAGCCCCTCTGTTTCTCGCCCTCTGTATCAGCCGCTTTGTTTCAGCCCCTCTGTTTCAGCCCCTCTGTTTCAGCCCCTCTGTTTCTCGCCCTCTGTTTCTCGCCCTCTGTTTCAGCCCCTCTGATTCAGCCCCTCTGTTTCTCGCCCTCTGTTTCAGCCCCTCTGATTCAGCCCCTCTGTTCCAGCCCCTCTGATTCAGCCCCTCTGATTTAGCCCTCTGATTCAGCCCCTCTGTTTCTCGCTCTCTGTTTCAGCAACTCTGTTTCAGCCCCCTTGTTTCAGCCCCACTCATTCAGCCCCTATGTTTCAGCCCCTCTGTTTCTCGCCCTCTGTTTCAGCCCCTCTGTTTCTCGCCCTCTGTTTCAGCCCCTCTGTTTCTCGCCCTCTGTTTCAGCCCCTCTGTTTCTCGCCCTCTGTTTCAGCCACTCTGTTTCTCGCCCTCTGTTTCAGCCTCTCTGTTTCTCGCCCTCTGTTTCAGCCCCTCTGTTTCAGCCCCTCTTTTTCAGCCCCTCTGTTTCTCGCCCTCTGTTTCAGCCCCTCTGTTTCTCGCTGTCTGTTTCAGCCCCTCTGTTTCTTGCCCTCTGTTTCAGACACTCTGTTTCAGCCCCTCTGTTTCAGCCCCTCTGTTTCAGCCCCTCTGTTTCAGCCCCTCTGTTTCTCGCCATGTTTCAGCCACTCTGTTTCTCGCACTCTGTTTCAGCCCCTCTGTTTCTCGCCCTCTGTATCAGCCGCTTTGTTTCAGCCCCTCTGTTTCAGCCCCTCTGTTTCAGCCCCTCTGTTTCTCGCCCTCTGTTTCTCGCCCTCTGTTTCAGCCCCTCTGATTCAGACCCTCTGTTTCAACCCCTCTGATTCAGCCCCTCTGATTCAGCCCCACTCATTCAGCACCTATGTTTCAGCCCATCTGTTTCTCGCACTCTGTTTAAGCCACTCTGTTTCTCGCCCTCTGTTTCAGCCACTCTGTTTCTCGCCCTCTGTTTCAGCCTCTCTGTTTCTCGCCCTCTGTTTCAGCCCCTCTGTTTCAGCCCATCTGTTTCAGCCCCTCTGTTTCTCGCCCTCTGTTTCAGCCCCTCTGTTTCTCGCCCTCTGTTTCAGCCCCTCTGTTTCTTGCCCTCTGTTTCAGCCCCTCTGTTTCAGCCCCTCTGTTTCAGCCCCTCTGTTTCAGCCCCTCTGTTTCAGCACCTCTGTTTCTCGCCATGTTTCAGCCACTCTGTTTCTCGCCCTCTGTTTCAGCCCCTCTGTTTCTCGCCCTCTGTATCAGCCGCTTTGTTTCAGCCCCTCTGTTTCTGCCCCTCTGTTTCAGCCCCACTGTTTCTCGCCCTCTGTTTCTCACCCTCAGTTTCAGCCCCTCTGAATCAGCCCCTCTGATTCAGCCCCTCTGTTACAGACCCTCTGTTTCTCGACCTCTGTTTCAGCCCCTCTGATTCAGACCCTCTGTTTCAACCCCTCTGATTCAGCCCCTCTGATTTAGCCCCTCTGATTCAGCCCCTCTGTTTCTCGCCCTCTTTTTCAGCCCCTCTGATTCAGCCCCTCTGTTTCAGCCCCTCTGATTCAGCCCCTCTGTTTCAGCCCGTCTATTTCAGCCCCTCTGTTTCAGCCCCTCTGTTTCAGGCTCTCTGTTTCAGCCCGTCTGTTTCAGCCCCTCTGTTTCAGCCCCTCTGTTTCTCGCCCGCTGTTTCAGTCCCTTAGTTTCTCCCCCTCTGTTTCAGCCCCTCTGTTTCTCGAAATCTGTTTCAGCCCCTCTGTTTCAGCCCCTCTGTTTCTCGCCCTCTGTTTCAGCCCCTCTGTTTCTCGCCCTCTGTTTCAGCCCCTCTGTTTCAGCACCTCTGTTTCAGCCCCCCTGTTTCAGCCACCCTGATTCAGCCCCTCTGTTTCAGCCCCTCTGTTTCAGCCCCTCTGTTTCACCCCCTCTGTTTCTAGCCCTCTGTTTCAGCCCCTCTGTTTTTCGCCCTCTTTTTCAGCCCCTCTGTTTCAGCCCTCTGTTTCAGCCCCTCTGTTTCTCACCCTCTGTTTCAGCCCCTCTGATTCAGCCCCTCTGTTTCTCGCCCTCTGTTTCAGCCCCTCTGTTTCGCGCCCTCTGTTTCAGCCCCTCTGTTTCTCGCCCTCTGTTTCAGCCCCACTGTTTCAGCCCCTCTGTTTCAGCCCCTCTGTTTCAACCCCTCTGTTTCAGCCCCTCTGTTTCTAGCCCTCTGTTTCAGCCACTCTGTTTCTCGCCCTCTGTTTCAGCCCCTCTGTTTCAGCCCCTCTGTTTCTCGCCCGCTGTTTCTGCCCCTCTGTTTCTCGCCCTCTGTTTCAGCCCCTCAGTTTCTCGCCCTCTGTTTCAGCCCCGATGATTCAGCCCCTCTGTTTCAGCCCCTCTGAATCAGCCCCTCTGATTCATCCCCTCTGTTTCAGCCCCTCTGTTTCTCACCCTCTGTTTCAGCCCCTCTGATTCATCCCCTCTGTTTCTCGCCCTCTGTTTCAGCCCCTCTGTTTCTCGCCCTCTGTTTCAGCCCCTCTGTTTCTCGCCCTCTGTTTCAGCCCCACTATTTCAGCCCCTCTGTTTCAGCCCTTCTGATGCAGCCCCTCTGTTTCTCGCCCTCTGTTTCAGCCCCTCTGTTTCTCGCCCACTGTTTCAGCCCCTCTGTTTTTCGCCCTCTTTTTCAGCCCCTCTGTTTCAGCCCGTCTGTTTCAGCCACTCTGTTTCTCGCCCTCTGTTTCAGCCCCTCTGTTTCTCGCCCTCTGTTTCAGCCCCTCTGTTTCTCGCCCTCTGTTTCAGCCGCACTGTTTTATCCCCTCTGTTTCAGCCCCTCTGTTTCTTGCCCTCTGTTTCAGCCCCTCTGTTTCTCGCCCTCTGTTTCAGCCCCTCTGAATCAGCCGCTCTCTTTCTCGCCCTCTGTTTCTGCCCCTCTGTTTCTCGCCCTCTGTTTCAGCCCCTCAGTTTCTCGCCCTCTGTTTCAGCCCCACTGATTCAGCCCCTCTGTTTCAGCCCCTCTGAATCAGCCACTCTGATTCAGCCCGTCTGTTTCAGACCATCTGTTTCAGCCCCTCTGTTTCTTCCCCTCTGTTTCTCGCCCTCTGTTTCAGCCCCTATGTTTCTCGCCCTCTGTTTCAGCCCCTCTGTTTCTCGCCCTCTGTTTCAGCCCCTCTGATTCAGACCCTCTGTTTCAACCCCTCTGATTCAGCCCCTCTGATTTAGCCCCTCTGATTCAGCCCCTCTGTTTCTCGCCCTCTGTTTCAGCCCTTCTGTTTCAGCCCCTCTCTTTCTTGCCCTCTGTTTCAGCCCCTCTGTTTCTCGCCCTCTGTTTCAGCCCCTCTGATTCAGCCCCTCTGTTCCAGCCCCTCTGATTCAGCCTCTCTGATTTAGCCCTCTGATTCAGCCCCTCTGTTTCTCGCTCTCTGTTTCAGCCCCTCTGTTTCAGCCCCCTTGTTTCAGCCCCACTCATTCAGCCCCTATGATTCAGCCCCTCTGTTTCTCGCCCTCTGTTTCAGCCCCTCTGTTTCTCGCCCTCTGTTTCAGCCCCTCTGTTTCTCGCCCTCTGTTTCAGCCCCTCTGTTTCTCGCCCTCTGTTTCAGCCACTCTGTTTCTCGCCCTCTGTTTCAGCCTCTCTGTTTCTCGCCCTCTGTTTCAGCCCCTCTGTTTCAGCCCCTCTGTTTCAGCCCCTCTGTTTCTCGCCCTCTGTTTCAGCCCCTCTGTTTCTCGCTGTCTGTTTCAGCCCCTCTGTTTCTTGCCCTCTGTTTCAGACACTCTGTTTCAGCCCCTCTGTTTCAGCCCCTCTGTTTCAGCCCCTCTGTTTCAGCCCCTCTGTTTCTCGCCATGTTTCAGCCACTCTGTTTCTCGCACTCTGTTTCAGCCCCTCTGTTTCTCGCCCTCTGTATCAGCCGCTTTGTTTCAGCCCCTCTGTTTCAGCCCCTCTGTTTCAGCCCCTCTGTTTCTCGCCCTCTGTTTCTCGCCCTCTGTTTCAGCCCCTCTGATTCAGACCCTCTGTTTCAACCCCTCTGATTCAGCCCCTCTGATTCAGCCCCACTCATTCAGCACCTATGTTTCAGCCCCTCTGTTTCTCGCCCTCTGTTTCTCGCCCTCTGTTTCAGCCCCTCTGTTTCTCGCCCTCTGTTTCAGCCCCACTGTTTCTTGCCCTCTGTTTCAGCCACTCTGTTTCTCGCCCTCTGTTTCAGCCTCTCTGTTTCTCGCCCTCTGTTTCAGCCCCTCTGTTTCAGCCCATCTGTTTCAGCCCCTCTGTTTCTCGCCCTCTGTTTCAGCCCCTCTGTTTCTCGCCCTCTGTTTCAGCCCCTCTGTTTCTTGCCCTCTGTTTCAGCCCCTCTGTTTCAGCCCCTCTGTTTCAGCCCCTCTGTTTCAGCCCCTCTGTTTCAGCCCCTCTGTTTCAGCACCTCTGTTTCTCGCCCTCTGTTTCAGCCCCTCTGTTTCTTGCCCTCTGTTTCAGCCCCTCTGTTTCAGCCCCTCTGTTTCAGCCCCTCTGTTTCAGCCCCTCTGTTTCAGCCCCTCTGTTTCAGCACCTCTGTTTCTCGCCATGTTTCAGCCACTCTGTTTCTCGCCCTCTGTTTCAGCCCCTCTGTTTCTCGCCCTCTGTATCAGCCGCTTTGTTTCAGCCCCTCTGTTTCAGCCCCTCTGTTTCAGCCCCACTGTTTCTCGCCCTCTGTTTCTCACCCTCAGTTTCAGCCCCTCTGTTTCAGCTCCTCTGATTCAGCCCCTCTGATTCAGCCCCTCTGTTTCTCGCCCTCTGTTTCAGCCCCTCTGTTTCAGCCCTTCTGTTTCAGCCACTCAGTTACAGCCCCTCTGTTTCTTGCCCACTGTTTCAGCCCCTATGTTTCTCGCCCTCTGTTTCAGCCCCTCTGTTTCTCGCCGTCTGTTTCAGCCCCTCTGTTTCTCGCCCTCTGTTTCAGTGCCCCTGTTTCGCGCTCTCTGTTTCAGCCCCTCTGTTTCAGCCCCTCTGTTTCTCGCCCTCTGTTTCTGCCCGTCTGTTTCTCGCCCTCTGTTTCAGCCACTCTGTTTCTCGCCCTCTGTTTCAGCCCCTCTGATTCAGCCCCTCTGATTCAGCCCCTCTGTTTCAGCCCCTCTGTTTCAGCCCCTCTGTTTCTCGCCCTCTGTTTAAGCCCCTCTGTTTCTCACCCTCTGTTTCAGCCCCTCCGTTTCAGCCCCTCTGTTTCTCGCCCTCTGTTTCAGCCTTTCTGTTTCTCGCCCTCTGTTTCAGCCCCTCTGATTCAGCCCCTCTGTTTCTCGCGCTCTTTTTCAGCCCCTCTGTTTCTCGCCCTCTGTTTCAGCCCCTCTATTTCTCGTCCTCTGTTTCAGCCCCTCTGTTTCTCGCCCTCTGTTTCAGCCCCTCTGATTCAGCCCCACTGTTTCAGCCCCTCTGTTTCAGCCCCTCTGTTTCAGCCCCTCTGTTTCTCGCCCTCTGTTTCAGCCCCTCTGTTTCTCGCCCTCTGTTTCAGCCCCTCTGTTTCAGCCTCTCTGTTTCAGCCCCTCTGTTTCTCGCCCTCTGTTTCAGCCCCTCTGTTTCTCGCCCTCTGTTTCAGCCCCTCTGTTTCTCGCCCTCTGTTTCAGCCCCTCTGTTTCAGCCCCACTGGTTCAGCCCCTCTGTTTCTCGCCCTCTGTTTCAGCCCCTCTGTTTCTCGCCCTCTGTTTCAGCCCCTCTGTTTCAGCCCCTCTGTTTCATCCCCTCTGTTTCTCGCCCTCTGTTTCTCACCCTCTGTTTCTCGCCCTCTGTTTTTTGCCCTCTGTTTCAGCCCCTCTGTTTCTTGCCCTCTGTTTCTCACCCTCTGTTTCTCGCCCTCTGTTTCAGCCCCTCTGTTTTTTGCCCTCTGTTTCAGCCCGTCTGTTTCAGCCCCTCTGTTTCAGCCCCTCTGTTTCTCGCCCTCTGTTTCAGCCCCTCTGTTTCTCGCCCTCTGTTTCCACCCCTCTGTTTCTCGCCCTCTGTTTCAACCTCTCTGTTTCTCGCCCTCTGTTTCAGCCATTCTGTTTCAGCCCCTGTTTCAGACCCTCTGTTTCTCGCCCTCTGTTTCAGCCCCTCTGTTTCTCGCCCTCTGTCTCAGCCCCTCTGTTTCTCGACCTCTGTTTCAGCCCCTCTGATTCAGCCCCTCTGTTTCAGCTCCTCTGATTCAGCCCCTCTGATTCAGCCCCTCTGTTTCAGACCCTCTGTTTCAGCCCCTCTGTTTCAGCCCCTCTGTTTCTCGCCCTCTGTTTCAGCCCCTCTGATTCAGACCCTCTGCTTCAACCCCTCTGATTCAGCCCCTCTGTTTCAGCCCCTCTGAATCAGCCTCTCTGATTCAGCCCCTCTGTTTCTCGCCCTCTGTTTCAGCCCCTCTGTTTCTCGCCCTCTGTTTCAGCCCCTCAGTTTCTCGCCCTCTGTTTCAGCCCCGCTGATTCAGCCCCTCTGTTTCAGCCCCTCTGAATCAGCCCCTCTGATTCAGCCCCTCTGTTTCAGACCCTCTGTTTCAGCCCCTCTGTTTCAGCCCCTCTGTTTCTCGCCCTCTGTTTCAGACCCTCTATTTCTCGCCCTCTGTTTCAGCCCCACTGATTCAGACCCTCTGTTTCAACCCCTCTGATTCAGCCCCTCTGATTTAGCCCCTCTGATTCAGCCCCTCTGTTTCTCGCCCTCTGTTTCAGCCCTTCTGTTTCAGCCCCTCTGTTTCTTGCCCTCTGTTTCAGCCCCTCTGTTTCTCGCCCTCTGTTTCAGCCCCTCTGATTCTCGCCCTCTGTTTCAGCTCCTCTGATTCAGCCCCTCTGATTTAGACCTCTGATTCAGCCCCTCTGTTTCAGCCCCTCTATTTCAGCCCCTCTGTTTCAGCCCCTCTGTTTCATCCCCTCTGTTTCTCGCCCTCTGTTTCTCACCCTCTGGTTCTCGCCCTCTGTTTCAGCCCCTCTGTTTTTTGCCCTCTGATTCAGCCCCTCTGTTTCTTGCCCTCTGTTTCTCACCCTCTGTTTCTCGCCCTCTGTTTCAGCCCCTCTGTTTTTTGCCCTCTGTTTCAGCCCGTCTGTTTCAGCCCCTCTGTTTCAGCCCCTCTGTTTCTCGCCCTCTGTTTCAGCCCCTCTGTTTCTCGCCCTCTGTTTCTGCCCCTCTGTTTCTCGCCCTCTGTTTCAACCTCTCTGTTTCTCGCCCTCTGTTTCAGCCATTCTGTTTCAGCCCCTGTTTCAGACCCTCTGTTTCTCGCCCTCTGTTTCAGCCCCTCTGTTTCTCGCCCTCTGTCTCAGCCCCTCTGTTTCTCGACTTCTGTTTCAGCCCCTCTGATTCAGCCCCTCTGTTTCAGCTCCTCTGATTCAGCCCCTCTGATTCAGCCCCTCTGTTTCAGACCCTCTGTTTCAGCCCCTCTGTTTCAGCCCCTCTGTTTCTCGCCCTTTGTTTCAGCCCCTCTGATTCAGACCCTCTTCTTCAACCCCTCTGATTCAGCCCCTCTGTTTCAGCCCCTCTGAATCAGCCTCTCTGATTCAGCCCCTCTGTTTCTCGCCCTCTGTTTCAGCCCCTCTGTTTCTCGCCCTCTGTTTCAGCCCCTCAGTTTCTAGCCCTCTGTTTCAGCCCCTCTGATTCAGACCCTCTGCTTCAACCCCTCTGATTCAGCCCCTCTGTTTCAGCCCCTCTGAATCAGCCCCTCTGATTCAGCCCCTCTGTTTCAGACCCTCTGTTTCAGCCCCTCTGTTTCAGCCCCTCTGTTTCTCGCCCTCTGTTTCAGCCCCTCTATTTCTCGCCCTCTGTTTCAGCCCGACTGATTCAGACCCTCTGTTTCAACCCCTCTGATTCAGCCCCTCTGATTTAGCCCCTCTGATTCAGCCCCTCTGTTTCTCGCCCTCTGTTTCAGCCCTTCTGTTTCAGCCCCTCTGTTTCTTGCCCTCTGTTTCAGCCCCTCTGTTTCTCGCCCTCTGTTTCAGCCCCTCTGTTTCTCGCCCTCTGTTTCAGCTCCTCTGATTCAGCCCCTCTGATTTAGACCTCTGATTCAGCCCCTCTGTTTTTCGCCCTCTTTTTCAGCCCCTCTGTTTCAGCCCGTCTGTTTCAGCTACTCTGTTTCTCGCCCTCTGTTTCAGCCCCTCTGTTTCAGCCCCTCTGTTTCAGCCCCTCTGTTTCTCGCCCTCTGTTTCAGCCCCTCTGTTTCTCGCCCTCTGTTTCAGCCCCTCTGTTTCAGCACCTCTGTTTCAGCCCCTCTGTTTCAGCCACTCTGTTTCAGCCCCTCTGTTTCAGCCCCTCTGTTTCAGCCCCTCTGTTTCACCCTCTCTGTTTCTCGCCCTCTGTTTCAGCCCCTCTGTTTTTCGCCCTGTTTTTCAGCCCCTCTGTTTCAGCCCTCTGTTTCAGCCCCTCTGTTTCTCACCCTCTGTTTCAGCCCCTCTGATTCAGCCCCTCTGTTTCTCGTCCTCTGTTTCAGCCCCTCTGTTTCGCGCCCTCTGTTTCAGACCCAATGTTTCTCAACCTCTGTTTCAGCCCCACTGTTTCAGCCCCTCTGTTTCAGCCCCTCTGTTTCAGCCCCTCTGTTTCTCGCCCTCTATTTCAGCCCCTCTGTTTCTCGCCCTCTGTTTCAGCCCCTCTGCTTCTCGCCCTCTGTTTCAGCCCCTCTGTTTCAGCCCCTCTGTTTCAGCCCCTCTGTTTCTCGCCCTCTGTTTCAGCACCTCTGTTTCTCGCCCTCTGTTTCAACCCCTCTGTTTCAGCACCTCTGTTTCAGCCCCTCTGTTTCAGCCACTCTGTTTCAGCCCCTCTGTTTCAGCCCCTCTGTTTCAGCCCCTCTGTTTCACCCTCTCTGTTTCTCGCCCTCTGTTTCAGCCCCTCTGTTTTTCGCCCTCTTTTTCAGCCCCTCTGTTTCAGCCCTCTGTTTCAGCCCCTCTGTTTCTCACCCTCTGTTTCAGCCCCTCTGATTCAGCCCCTCTGTTTCTCGTCCTCTGTTTCAGCCCCTCTGTTTCGCGCCCTCTGTTTCAGCCCCACTGTTTCTCAACCTCTGTTTCAGCCCCACTGTTTCAGCCCCTCTGTTTCAGCCCCTCTGTTTCAACCCCTCTGTTACAGCCCCTCTGTTTCTAGCCCTCTGTTTCAGCCAATCTGTTTCTCGCCCTCTGTTTCAGCCCCTCTGTTTCAGACCCTCTGTTTCTCGCCCGCTGTTTCTGCCCCTCTGTTTCTCGCCCTCTGTTTCAGACCCTCAGTTTCTCGCCCTCTGTTTCAGCCCCGCTGATTCAGCCCCTCTGTTTCAGCCCCTCTGAATCAGCCCCTCTGATTCAGCCCCTCTGTTACAGACCCTCTGTTTCAGCCCCTCTGTTTCAGCCCCTCTGTTTCTCGACCTCTGTTTCAGCCCCTCTGATTCAGACCCTCTGTTTCAACCCCTCTGATTCAGCCCCTCTGATTTAGCCCCTCTGATTCAGCCCCTCTGTTTCTCGCCCTCTTTTTCAGCCCCTCTGATTCAGCCCCTCTGTTTCAGCCCCTCTGATTCAGCCCCTCTGTTTCAGCCCGTCTATTTCAGCCCCTCTGTTTCAGCCCCTCTGTTTCAGGCTCTCTGTTTCAGCCCGTCTGTTTCAGCCCCTCTGTTTCAGCCCCTCTGTTTCTCGCCCGCTGTTTCAGTCCCTTAGTTTCTCCCCCTCTGTTTCAGCCCCTCTGTTTCTCGAAATCTGTTTCAGCCCCTCTGTTTCAGCCCCTCTGTTTCTCGCCCTCTGTTTCAGCCCCTCTGTTTCTCGCCCTCTGTTTCAGCCCCTCTGTTTCAGCACCTCTGTTTCAGCCCCCCTGTTTCAGCCACCCTGTTTCAGCCCCTCTGTTTCAGCCCCTCTGTTTCAGCCCCTCTGTTTCACCCCCTCTGTTTCTCGCCCTCTGTTTCAGCCCCTCTGTTTTTCGCCCTCTTTTTCAGCCCCTCTGTTTCAGCCCTCTGTTTCAGCCCCTCTGTTTCTCACCCTCTGTTTCAGCCCCTCTGATTCAGCCCCTCTGTTTCTCGCCCTCTGTTTCAGCCCCTCTGTTTCTCGCCCTCTGTTTCAGCCCCTCTGTTTCTCGCCCTCTGTTTCAGCCCCACTGTTTCAGCCCCTCTGTTTCAGCCCCTCTGTTTCAACCCCTCTGTTTCAGCCCCTCTGTTTCTAGCCCTCTGTTTCAGCCACTCTGTTTCTCGCCCTCTGTTTCAGCCCCTCTGTTTCAGCCCCTCTGTTTCTCGCCCGCTGTTTCTGCCCCTCTGTTTCTCGCCCTCTGTTTCAGCCCCTCAGTTTCTCGCCCTCTGTTTCAGCCCCGATGATTCAGCCCCTCTGTTTCAGCCCCTCTGAATCAGCCCCTCCGATTCATCCCCTCTGTTTCAGACCCTCTGTTTCAGCCCCTCTGTTTCAGCCCCTCTGTTTCTCGCCCTCTGTTTCAGCCCCTCTGATTCAGACCCTCTGTTTCAGCCGCTCTGTTTCTCCCCCTCTGTTTCAGCTCTTCTGTTTAAGCCCCTCTGTTTCTTGCCCTTTGTTTCAGCCCCTCTGTTTCTCGCCCTCTGTTTCAGCCCCTCTGATTCAGCCCCTCTGTTTCAGCCCCTCTGATTCAGGCCCTCTGATTTAGCCCTCTGATTCAGCACCTCTGTTTCTCGCCCTCTGTTTCAGCCCCTCTGTTTCAGCCATTCTGTTTCAGCCCCTCCTTTTCTCACCCTCTGTTTCAGCCCCTCTGTTTTTTGCCCTCTGTTTCAGCCCGTCTGTTTCAGCCCCTCTGTTTCAGCCCCTCTGTTTCTCGCCCTCTGTTTCAGCCCCTCTGTTTCAGCCTCTCTGTTTCAGCCCCTCTGTTTCTCGCATCTCTGATTCAGCCCCTCTGTTTCTTGCCCTCTGTTTCAGCCCCTCTGTTTCTCGCCCGCTGTTTCAGCCTCTCTGTTTCTCGCCCTCTGTTTCAGCCCCTCTGTTTCAGCCCCTCTGTTTCAGCCCCTCTGTTTCTCGCCCTCTGTTTCAGCCCCTCTGTTTCTCGCCCTCTGTTTCAGCCCCTCTGTTTCTCGCACTCTGTGTCAGCCCCTCTGATTCAGCCCCTCTGTTGCAGCCCCTCTGATTCAGCCCCTCTGTTTCAGCCCCTCTATTTCAGCCCCTCTGTTTCAGCCCCTCTGTTTCATCCCCTCTGTTTCTCGCCCTCTGTTTCTCACCCTCTGTTTCTCGCCCATCTGTTTCAGCCCCTCTGTTTTTTGCCCTCTGTTTCAGCCCCTCTGTTTCTTGCCCTCTGTTTCTCACCCTCTGTTTCTCGCCCTCTGGTTCAGCCCCTCTGTTTCTTGCCCTCTGTTTCAGCCCGTCTGTTTCAGCCCCTCTGTTTCAGCCCCTCTGTTTCTCGCCCTCTGTTTCAGCCCCTCTGTTTCTCGCCCTCTGTTTCAGCCCCTCTGTTTCTCGCCCTCTGTTTCAACCTCTCTGTTTCTCGCCCTCTGTTTCAGCCACTCTGTTTCAGCCCCTCTGTTTCAGCCCCTCTGTTTCTCGCCCTCTGTTTCACCCCCTCTGTTTCTCGCCCTCTGTCTCAGCCCCTCTGTTTCTCGATCTCTGTTTCAGCCCCTCTGATTCAGCCCCTCTGTTTCAGCTCCTCTGATTCAGCCCGTCTGATTCAGCCCCTCTGTTTCAGACCCTCTGTTTCAGCCCCTCTGTTTCAGCCCCTCTGTTTCTCGCCCTCTGTTTCAGCCCCTCTGATTCAGACCCTCTGTTTCAACCCCTCTGATTCAGCCCCTCTGTTTCAGCCCCTCTGAATCAGCCTCTCTGATTCAGCCCCTCTGTTTCTCGCCCTCTGTTTCAGCCCCTCTGTTTCTCGCCCTGTGTTTCAGCCCCTCAGTTTCTCGCCCTCTGTTTCAGCCCCGCTGATTCAGCCCCTCTGTTTCAGCCCCTCTGAATCAGCCCCGCTGATTCAGCCCCTCTGTTTCTGACCCTCTGTTTCAGCCCCTCTGTTTCAGCCCCTCTGTTTCTCGCCCTCTCTTTCAGCCCCTCTGATTCAGCCCCTCTGTTTTAGCCCCTCTGATTCAGGCCCTCTGATTTAGCCCTCTGATTCAGCACCTCTGTTTCTCGCCCTCTGTTTCAGCCCCTCTGTTTCAGCCCCTCTGTTTCAGCCCCTCTGTTTCTCACCCTCTGTTTCAGCCCCTCTGTTTTTTGCCCTTTTTTTCAGCCCGTCTGTTTCAGCCCCTCTGTTTCAGCCCCTCTGTTTCTCGCCCTCTGTTTCAGCCCCTCTGTTTCTCGCCCTCTGTTTCAACCTCTCTGTTTCTCGCCCTCTGATTCAGCCACTCTGTTTCAGCCTCTCTGTTTCAGCCCCTCTGTTTCTCGCCCTCTGTTTCAGCCCCTCTGTTCCTCGCCCTCTGTTTCAGCCACTCTGTTTCTCGCCCTCTGTTTCAGCCCCTCTGTTTCAGCCCCTCTGTTTCAGCCCCTCTGTTTCAGCACCTCTGTTTCTCGCCATGTTTCAGCCACTCTGTTTCTCGCCCTCTGTTTCAGCCCCTCTGTTTCTCGCCCTCTGTATCAGCCGCTTTGTTTCAGCCCCTCTGTTTCAGCCCCTCTGTTTCAGCCCCACTGTTTCTCGCCCTCTGTTTCTCACCCTCAGTTTCAGCCCCTCTGTTTCAGCTCCTCTGATTCAGCCCCTCTGATTCAGCCCCTCTGTTTCTCGCCCTCTGTTTCAGCCCCTCTGTTTCAGCCCTTCTGTTTCAGCCACTCAGTTACAGCCCCTCTGTTTCTTGCCCACTGTTTCAGCCCCTATGTTTCTCGCCCTCTGTTTCAGCCCCTCTGTTTCTCGCCGTCTGTTTCAGCCCCTCTGTTTCTCGCCCTCTGTTTCAGTGCCCCTGTTTCGCGCTCTCTGTTTCAGCCCCTCTGTTTCAGCCCCTCTGTTTCTCGCCCTCTGTTTCTGCCCGTCTGTTTCTCGCCCTCTGTTTCAGCCACTCTGTTTCTCGCCCTCTGTTTCAGCCCCTCTGATTCAGCCCCTCTGATTCAGCCCCTCTGTTTCAGCCCCTCTGTTTCAGCCCCTCTGTTTCTCGCCCTCTGTTTAAGCCCCTCTGTTTCTCACCCTCTGTTTCAGCCCCTCTGTTTCAGCCCCTCTGTTTCTCGCCCTCTGTTTCAGCCTTTCTGTTTCTCGCCCTCTGTTTCAGCCCCTCTGATTCAGCCCCTCTGTTTCTCGCGCTCTTTTTCAGCCCCTCTGTTTCTCGCCCTCTGTTTCAGCCCCTCTATTTCTCGTCCTCTGTTTCAGCCCCTCTGTTTCTCGCCCTCTGTTTCAGCCCCTCTGATTCAGCCCCACTGTTTCAGCCCCTCTGTTTCAGCCCCTCTGTTTCAGCCCCTCTGTTTCTCGCCCTCTGTTTCAGCCCCTCTGTTTCTCGCCCTCTGTTTCAGCCCCTCTGTTTCAGCCTCTCTGTTTCAGCCCCTCTGTTTCTCGCCCTCTGTTTCAGCCCCTCTGTTTCTCGCCCTCTGTTTCAGCCCCTCTGTTTCAGCCCCACTGGTTCAGCCCCTCTGTTTCTCGCCCTCTGTTTCAGCCCCTCTGTTTCTCGCCCTCTGTTTCAGCCCCTCTGTTTCAGCCCCTCTGTTTCATCCCCTCTGTTTCTCGCCCTCTGTTTCTCACCCTCTGTTTCTCGCCCTCTGTTTTTTGCCCTCTGTTTCAGCCCCTCTGTTTCTTGCCCTCTGTTTCTCACCCTCTGTTTCTCGCCCTCTGTTTCAGCCCCTCTGTTTTTTGCCCTCTGTTTCAGCCCGTCTGTTTCAGCCCCTCTGTTTCAGCCCCTCTGTTTCTCGCCCTCTGTTTCAGCCCCTCTGTTTCTCGCCCTCTGTTTCCACCCCTCTGTTTCTCGCCCTCTGTTTCAACCTCTCTGTTTCTCGCCCTCTGTTTCAGCCATTCTGTTTCAGCCCCTGTTTCAGACCCTCTGTTTCTCGCCCTCTGTTTCAGCCCCTCTGTTTCTCGCCCTCTGTCTCAGCCCCTCTGTTTCTCGACCTCTGTTTCAGCCCCTCTGATTCAGCCCCTCTGTTTCAGCTCCTCTGATTCAGCCCCTCTGATTCAGCCCCTCTGTTTCAGACCCTCTGTTTCAGCCCCTCTGTTTCAGCCCCTCTGTTTCTCGCCCTCTGTTTCAGCCCCTCTGATTCAGACCCTCTGCTTCAACCCCTCTGATTCAGCCCCTCTGTTTCAGCCCCTCTGAATCAGCCTCTCTGATTCAGCCCCTCTGTTTCTCGCCCTCTGTTTCAGCCCCTCTGTTTCTCGCCCTCTGTTTCAGCCCCTCAGTTTCTCGCCCTCTGTTTCAGCCCCGCTGATTCAGCCCCTCTGTTTCAGCCCCTCTGAATCAGCCCCTCTGATTCAGCCCCTCTGTTTCAGACCCTCTGTTTCAGCCCCTCTGTTTCAGCCCCTCTGTTTCTCGCCCTCTGTTTCAGACCCTCTATTTCTCGCCCTCTGTTTCAGCCCCACTGATTCAGACCCTCTGTTTCAACCCCTCTGATTCAGCCCCTCTGATTTAGCCCCTCTGATTCAGCCCCTCTGTTTCTCGCCCTCTGTTTCAGCCCTTCTGTTTCAGCCCCTCTGTTTCTTGCCCTCTGTTTCAGCCCCTCTGTTTCTCGCCCTCTGTTTCAGCCCCTCTGATTCTCGCCCTCTGTTTCAGCTCCTCTGATTCAGCCCCTCTGATTTAGACCTCTGATTCAGCCCCTCTGTTTCAGCCCCTCTATTTCAGCCCCTCTGTTTCAGCCCCTCTGTTTCATCCCCTCTGTTTCTCGCCCTCTGTTTCTCACCCTCTGGTTCTCGCCCTCTGTTTCAGCCCCTCTGTTTTTTGCCCTCTGATTCAGCCCCTCTGTTTCTTGCCCTCTGTTTCTCACCCTCTGTTTCTCGCCCTCTGTTTCAGCCCCTCTGTTTTTTGCCCTCTGTTTCAGCCCGTCTGTTTCAGCCCCTCTGTTTCAGCCCCTCTGTTTCTCGCCCTCTGTTTCAGCCCCTCTGTTTCTCGCCCTCTGTCTCAGCCCCTCTGTTTCTCGACCTCTGTTTCAGCCCCTCTGATTCAGCCCCTCTGTTTCAGCTCCTCTGATTCAGCCCCTCTGATTCAGCCCCTCTGTTTCAGACCCTCTGTTTCAGCCCCTCTGTTTCAGCCCCTCTGTTTCTCGCCCTTTGTTTCAGCCCCTCTGATTCAGACCCTCTTCTTCAACCCCTCTGATTCAGCCCCTCTGTTTCAGCCCCTCTGAATCAGCCTCTCTGATTCAGCCCCTCTGTTTCTCGCCCTCTGTTTCAGCCCCTCTGATTCTCGCCCTCTGTTTCAGCTCCTCTGATTCAGCCCCTCTGATTTAGACCTCTGATTCAGCCCCTCTGTTTCAGCCCCTCTATTTCAGCCCCTCTGTTTCAGCCCCTCTGTTTCATCCCCTCTGTTTCTCGCCCTCTGTTTCTCACCCTCTGGTTCTCGCCCTCTGTTTCAGCCCCTCTGTTTTTTGCCCTCTGATTCAGCCCCTCTGTTTCTTGCCCTCTGTTTCTCACCCTCTGTTTCTCGCCCTCTGTTTCAGCCCCTCTGTTTTTTGCCCTCTGTTTCAGCCCGTCTGTTTCAGCCCCTCTGTTTCAGCCCCTCTGTTTCTCGCCCTCTGTTTCAGCCCCTCTGTTTCTCGCCCTCTGTTTCAGCCCCTCTGTTTCTCGCCCTCTGTTTCAACCTCTCTGTTTCTCGCCCTCTGTTTCAGCCATTCTGTTTCAGCCCCTGTTTCAGACCCTCTGTTTCTCGCCCTCTGTTTCAGACCCTCTGTTTCAGCCCCTCTGTTTCAGCCCCTCTGTTTCTCGCCCTTTGTTTCAGCCCCTCTGATTCAGCCCCTCTGTTTCAGCCCCTCTGAATCAGCCTCTCTGATTCAGCCCCTCTGTTTCTCGCCCTCTGTTTCAGCCCCTCTGTTTCTCGCCCTCTGTTTCAGCCCCTCAGTTTCTAGCCCTCTGTTTCAGCCCCTCTGATTCAGACCCTCTGCTTCAACCCCTCTGATTCAGCCCCTCTGTTTCAGCCCCTCTGAATCAGCCCCTCTGATTCAGCCCCTCTGTTTCAACCCCTCTGATTCAGCCCCTCTGTTTCTCGCCTTCTGTTTCAGCCCCTCAGTTTCTCGCCCTCTGTTTTAGCCCCGCTGATTCAGCCCCTCTGTTTCAGCCCCTCTGAATCAGCCCCTCTGATTCAGCCCCTCTGTTTCAGACCCTCTGTTTCAGCCCCTCTGTTTCAGCCCCTCTGTTTCTCGCCCTCTGTTTCAGCCCCTCTATTTCTCGCCCTCTGTTTCAGCCCGACTGATTCAGACCCTCTGTTTCAACCCCTCTGATTCAGCCCCTCTGATTTAGCCCCTCTGATTCAGCCCCTCTGTTTCTCGCCCTCTGTTTCAGCCCTTCTGTTTCAGCCCCTCTGTTTCTTGCCCTCTGTTTCAGCCCCTCTGTTTCTCGCCCTCTGTTTCAGCCCCTCTGTTTCTCGCCCTCTGTTTCAGCTCCTCTGATTCAGCCCCTCTGATTTAGACCTCTGATTCAGCCCCTCTGTTTTTCGCCCTCTTTTTCAGCCCCTCTGTTTCAGCCCGTCTGTTTCAGCTACTCTGTTTCTCGCCCTCTGTTTCAGCCCCTCTGTTTCAGCCCCCCTGTTTCAGCCCCTCTGTTTCTCGCCCTCTGTTTCAGCCCCTCTGTTTCTCGCCCTCTGTTTCAGCCCCTCTGTTTCAGCACCTCTGTTTCAGCCCCTCTGTTTCAGCCACTCTGTTTCAGCCCCTCTGTTTCAGCCCCTCTGTTTCAGCCCCTCTGTTTCACCCTCTCTGTTTCTCGCCCTCTGTTTCAGCCCCTCTGTTTTTCGCCCTGTTTTTCAGCCCCTCTGTTTCAGCCCTCTGTTTCAGCCCCTCTGTTTCTCACCCTCTGTTTCAGCCCCTCTGATTCAGCCCCTCTGTTTCTCGTCCTCTGTTTCAGCCCCTCTGTTTCACGCCCTCTGTTTCAGACCCAATGTTTCTCAACCTCTGTTTCAGCCCCACTGTTTCAGCCCCTCTGTTTCAGCCCCTCTGTTTCAGCCCCTCTGTTTCTCGCCCTCTATTTCAGCCCCTCTGTTTCTCGCCCTCTGTTTCAGCCCCTCTGTTTCTCGCCCTCTGTTTCAGCCCCTCTGTTTCAGCCCCTCTGTTTCAGCCCCTCTGTTTCTCGCCCTCTGTTTCAGCACCTCTGTTTCTCGCCCTCTGTTTCAACCCCTCTGTTTCAGCACCTCTGTTTCAGCCCCTCTGTTTCAGCCACTCTGTTTCAGCCCCTCTGTTTCAGCCCCTCTGTTTCAGCCCCTCTGTTTCACCCTCTCTGTTTCTCGCCCTCTGTTTCAGCCCCTCTGTTTCTCACCCTCTGTTTCAGCCCCTCTGATTCAGCCCCTCTGTTTCTCGTCCTCTGTTTCAGCCCCTCTGTTTCGCGCCCTCTGTTTCAGCCCCACTGTTTCTCAACCTCTGTTTCAGCCCCACTGTTTCAGCCCCTCTGTTTCAGCCCCTCTGTTTCAACCCCTCTGTTACAGCCCCTCTGTTTCTAGCCCTCTGTTTCAGCCAATCTGTTTCTCGCCCTCTGTTTCAGCCCCTCTGTTTCAGACCCTCTGTTTCTCGCCCGCTGTTTCTGCCCCTCTGTTTCTCGCCCTCTGTTTCAGACCCTCAGTTTCTCGCCCTCTGTTTCAGCCCCGCTGATTCAGCCCCTCTGTTTCAGCCCCTCTGAATCAGCCCCTCTGATTCAGCCCCTCTGTTACAGACCCTCTGTTTCAGCCCCTCTGTTTCAGCCCCTCTGTTTCTCGACCTCTGTTTCAGCCCCTCTGATTCAGACCCTCTGTTTCAACCCCTCTGATTCAGCCCCTCTGATTTAGCCCCTCTGATTCAGCCCCTCTGTTTCTCGCCCTCTTTTTCAGCCCCTCTGATTCAGCCCCTCTGTTTCAGCCCCTCTGATTCAGCCCCTCTGTTTCAGCCCGTCTATTTCAGCCCCTCTGTTTCAGCCCCTCTGTTTCAGGCTCTCTGTTTCAGCCCGTCTGTTTCAGCCCCTCTGTTTCAGCCCCTCTGTTTCTCGCCCGCTGTTTCAGTCCCTTAGTTTCTCCCCCTCTGTTTCAGCCCCTCTGTTTCTCGAAATCTGTTTCAGCCCCTCTGTTTCAGCCCCTCTGTTTCTCGCCCTCTGTTTCAGCCCCTCTGTTTCTCGCCCTCTGTTTCAGCCCCTCTGTTTCAGCACCTCTGTTTCAGCCCCCCTGTTTCAGCCACCCTGTTTCAGCCCCTCTGTTTCAGCCCCTCTGTTTCAGCCCCTCTGTTTCACCCCCTCTGTTTCTCGCCCTCTGTTTCAGCCCCTCTGTTTTTCGCCCTCTTTTTCAGCCCCTCTGTTTCAGCCCTCTGTTTCAGCCCCTCTGTTTCTCACCCTCTGTTTCAGCCCCTCTGATTCAGCCCCTCTGTTTCTCGCCCTCTGTTTCAGCCCCTCTGTTTCGCGCCCTCTGTTTCAGCCCCTCTGTTTCTCGCCCTCTGTTTCAGCCCCACTGTTTCAGCCCCTCTGTTTCAGCCCCTCTGTTTCAACCCCTCTGTTTCAGCCCCTCTGTTTCTAGCCCTCTGTTTCAGCCACTCTGTTTCTCGCCCTCTGTTTCAGCCCCTCTGTTTCAGCCCCTCTGTTTCTCGCCCGCTGTTTCTGCCCCTCTGTTTCTCGCCCTCTGTTTCAGCCCCTCAGTTTCTCGCCCTCTGTTTCAGCCCCGATGATTCAGCCCCTCTGTTTCAGCCCCTCTGAATCAGCCCCTCCGATTCATCCCCTCTGTTTCAGACCCTCTGTTTCAGCCCCTCTGTTTCAGCCCCTCTGTTTCTCGCCCTCTGTTTCAGCCCCTCTGATTCAGACCCTCTGTTTCAGCCGCTCTGTTTCTCCCCCTCTGTTTCAGCTCTTCTGTTTAAGCCCCTCTGTTTCTTGCCCTTTGTTTCAGCCCCTCTGTTTCTCGCCCTCTGTTTCAGTCCCTCTGATTCAGCCCCTCTGTTTCAGCCCCTCTGATTCAGGCCCTCTGATTTAGCCCTCTGATTCAGCACCTCTGTTTCTCGCCCTCTGTTTCAGCCCCTCTGTTTCAGCCATTCTGTTTCAGCCCCTCCTTTTCTCACCCTCTGTTTCAGCCCCTCTGTTTTTTGCCCTCTGTTTCAGCCCGTCTGTTTCAGCCCCTCTGTTTCAGCCCCTCTGTTTCTCGCCCTCTGTTTCAGCCCCTCTGTTTCAGCCTCTCTGTTTCAGCCCCTCTGTTTCTCGCATCTCTGATTCAGCCCCTCTGTTTCTTGCCCTCTGTTTCAGCCCCTCTGTTTCTCGCCCGCTGTTTCAGCCTCTCTGTTTCTCGCCCTCTGTTTCAGCCCCTCTGTTTCAGCCCCTCTGTTTCAGCCCCTCTGTTTCTCGCCCTCTGTTTCAGCCCCTCTGTTTCTCGCCCTCTGTTTCAGCCCCTCTGTTTCTCGCACTCTGTGTCAGCCCCTCTGATTCAGCCCCTCTGTTGCAGCCCCTCTGATTCAGCCCCTCTGTTTCAGCCCCTCTATTTCAGCCCCTCTGTTTCAGCCCCTCTGTTTCATCCCCTCTGTTTCTCGCCCTCTGTTTCTCACCCTCTGTTTCTCGCCCATCTGTTTCAGCCCCTCTGTTTTTTGCCCTCTGTTTCAGCCCCTCTGTTTCTTGCCCTCTGTTTCTCACCCTCTGTTTCTCGCCCTCTGGTTCAGCCCCTCTGTTTCTTGCCCTCTGTTTCAGCCCGTCTGTTTCAGCCCCTCTGTTTCAGCCCCTCTGTTTCTCGCCCTCTGTTTCAGCCCCTCTGTTTCTCGCCCTCTGTTTCAGCCCCTCTGTTTCTCGCCCTCTGTTTCAACCTCTCTGTTTCTCGCCCTCTGTTTCAGCCACTCTGTTTCAGCCCCTCTGTTTCAGCCCCTCTGTTTCTCGCCCTCTGTTTCACCCCCTCTGTTTCTCGCCCGCTGTCTCAGCCCCTCTGTTTCTCGATCTCTGTTTCAGCCCCTCTGATTCAGCCCCTCTGTTTCAGCTCCTCTGATTCAGCCCGTCTGATTCAGCCCCTCTGTTTCAGACCCTCTGTTTCAGCCCCTCTGTTTCAGCCCCTCTGTTTCTCGCCCTCTGTTTCAGCCCCTCTGATTCAGACCCTCTGTTTCAACCCCTCTGATTCAGCCCCTCTGTTTCAGCCCCTCTGAATCAGCCTCTCTGATTCAGCCCCTCTGTTTCTCGCCCTCTGTTTCAGCCCCTCTGTTTCTCGCCCTGTGTTTCAGCCCCTCAGTTTCTCGCCCTCTGTTTCAGCCCCGCTGATTCAGCCCCTCTGTTTCAGCCCCTCTGAATCAGCCCCGCTGATTCAGCCCCTCTGTTTCTGACCCTCTGTTTCAGCCCCTCTGTTTCAGCCCCTCTGTTTCTCGCCCTCTCTTTCAGCCCCTCTGATTCAGCCCCTCTGTTTTAGCCCCTCTGATTCAGGCCCTCTGATTTAGCCCTCTGATTCAGCACCTCTGTTTCTCGCCCTCTGTTTCAGCCCCTCTGTTTCAGCCCCTCTGTTTCAGCCCCTCTGTTTCTCACCCTCTGTTTCAGCCCCTCTGTTTTTTGCCCTTTTTTTCAGCCCGTCTGTTTCAGCCCCTCTGTTTCAGCCCCTCTGTTTCTCGCCCTCTGTTTCAGCCCCTCTGTTTCTCGCCCTCTGTTTCAACCTCTCTGTTTCTCGCCCTCTGATTCAGCCACTCTGTTTCAGCCTCTCTGTTTCAGCCCCTCTGTTTCTCGCCCTCTGTTTCAGCCCCTCTGTTCCTCGCCCTCTGTTTCAGCCACTCTGTTTCTCGCCCTCTGTTTCAGCCCCTCTGATTCAGCCCCTCTGGTTCAGCCCCTCTGTTTCTCACCCTCTGTTTCAGCCCCTCTGTTTCTCGCCCTCTGTTTCAGCCCCTCTGTTTCAGCCTCTCTGTTTCAGCCCCTCTGTTCCTCGCCCTCTGTTTCAGCCACTCTGTTTCTCGCCCTCTGTTTCAGCCCCTCTGTTTCAGCCCCTCTGGTTCAGCCCCTCTGTTTCTCACCCTCTGTTTCAGCCCCTCTGTTTCTCGCCCTCTGTTTCAGCCCCTCTGTTTCAGCCCCTCTGTTTCAGCCCCTCTGTTTCTCGCCCTCTGTTTCAGCCCCTCTGTTTCAGCCTCTCTGTTTCAGCCCTTCTGTTTCTCGCATCTCTGATTCAGCCCCTCTGATTCTTGCCCTCTGTTTCAGCCCCTCTGTTTCTCCCCCGCTGTTTCAGCCTCTCTGTTTCTCGCCCTCTGTTTCAGCCCCTCTGTTTCAGCCCCTCTGTTTCAGCCCCTCTGTTTCTCGCCCTCTGTTTCAGCCCCTCTGTTTCTCGCACTCTGTGTCAGCCCCTCTGATTCAGCCCCTCTGTTGCAGCCCCTCTGATTCAGCCCTTCTGTTTCAGCCCCTCTATTTCAGCCCCTCTGTTTCAGCCCCTCTGTTTCATCCCCTCTGTTTCTCGCCCTCTGTTTCTCACCCTCTGTTTCTCGCCCTCTGTTTCAGCCCCTCTGTTTCAGCCCCTCTGTTTCTCGCCCTCTGTTTCAGCCCCTCTGTTTCAGCCTCTCTGTTTCAGCCCCTCTGTTTCTCGCATCTCTGATTCAGCCCCTCTGATTCTTGCCCTCTGTTTCAGCCCCTCTGTTTCTCGCCCGCTGTTTCAGCCTCTCTGTTTCTCGCCCTCTGTTTCAGCCCCTCTGTTTCAGCCCCTCTGTTTCAGCCCCTCTGTTTCTCGCCCTCTGTTTCAGCCCCTCTGTGTCTCGCCCTCTGTTTCAGCCCCTCTGTTTCTCGCACTCTGTGTCAGCCCCTCTGATTCAGCCCCTCTGTTGCAGCCCCTCTCATTCAGCCCCTCTGTTTCAGCCCCTCTATTTCAGCCCCTCTGTTTCAGCCCCTCTGTTTCATCCCCTCTGTTTCTCGCCCTCTGTTTCAGCCCCTCTGTTTCTCGCCCTCTGTTTCAGCCCCTCTGTTTTTTGCCCTCTGTTTCAGCCCCTCTGTTTCTTGCCCTCTGTTTCTCACCCTCTGTTTCTCGCCCTCTGTTTCAGCCCCTCTGTTTTTTGCCCTCTGTTTCAGCCCGTCTGTTTCAGCCCCTCTGTTTCAGCCCCTCTGTTTCTCGCCCTCTGTTTCAGCTCCTCTGTTTTTCGCCCTCTGTTTCAGCCCCTCTGTTTCTCGCCCTCTGTTTCAACCTCTCTGTTTCTCGCCCTCTGTTTCAGCAACTCTGTTTCAGCCCCTCTGTTTCAGCCCCTCTGTTTCTCGCCCTCTGTCTCAGCCCCTCTGTTTCTCGACCTCTGTTTCAGCCCCTCTGATTCAGCCCCTCTGTTTCAGCTCCTCTGATTCAGCCCCTCTGATTCAGCCCCTCTGATTCAGACCCTCTGTTTCAACCCCTCTGATTCAGCCCCTCTGTTTCAGCCCCTATGAATCAGCCTCTCTGATTCAGCCCCTCTGTTTCTCGCTCTCTGTTTCAGCCCCCCTGTTTCTCGCCATCTGTTTCAGCCCCTCAGTTTCTCGCCCTCTGTTTTAGCCCCGCTGATTCAGCCCCTCTGTTTCAGCCCCTCTGAATCAGCCCCTCTGATTCAGCCCCTCTGTTTCAGACCCTCTGTTTCAGCCCCTCTGTTTCAGCCCCTCTGTTTCTCGCCCTCTGTTTCAGCCCCTCTATTTCTCGCCCTCTGTTTCAGCCCGACTGATTCAGACCCTCTGTTTCAACCCCTCTGATTCAGCCCCTCTGATTTAGCCCCTCTGATTCAGCCCCTCTGTTTCTCGCCCTCTGTTTCAGCCCTTCTGTTTCAGCCCCTCTGTTTCTTGCCCTCTGTTTCAGCCCCTCTGTTTCTCGCCCTCTGTTTCAGCCCCTCTGTTTCTCGCCCTCTGTTTCAGCTCCTCTGATTCAGCCCCTCTGATTTAGACCTCTGATTCAGCCCCTCTGTTTCTCGCCCTCAGTTTCAGCCCCTCTGTTTTTCGCCCTCTTTTTCAGCCCCTCTGTTTCAGCCTGTCTGTTTCAGCCACTCTGTTTCTCGCCCTCTGTTTCAACCCCTCTGTTTCTCACCCTCTGTTTCAGCCCCTCTGTTTCTCGCCCTCTGTTTCAGCCCCTCTGTTTTTCGCCCTCTGTTTCAGCCCCTCTGTTTCTCGCCCTCTGTTTCAGGCTCTCTGTTTCAGCTGTCTCTTTCAGCCCCTCTGTTTCATCCCCTCTGTTTCTGGCCCTCTGTTTCTCGCCCGCTGTTTCAGCCCCTTTGTTTCTCGCCCTCTGTTTCAGTTCCTCTGTTTCAGCCCCTCTGATTCAGCCCCTCTGATTCAGCCCCTCTGTTTCTCGCCCTCTGTTTCAGCCCCTCTGTTTCAGCCCCTCTGTTTCAGCCCCTCTGTTTCAGCCCCTCTGTTTCTCGCCCTCTATTTCAGCCCCTCAGTTTCTCGCCCTATGTTTCAGCCCCTCTGTTTTTCGCCCTCTGTTTCAGCCCCTCTGTTTCAGCCCCTCTGTGTCAGCCCCTCTGTTTCTCGCCCTCTGTTTCAGCCCCTCTGTTTCTCGCCCTCTGTTTCAGCCCCTCTGTTTCAGCACCTCTGTTTCAGCCCCTCTGTTTCAGCCACTCTGTTTCAGCCCCTCTGTTTCAGCCCCTCTGTTTCAGCCCCTCTGTTTCACCCTCTCTGTTTCTCGCCCTCTGTTTCAGCACCTCTGTTTCTCGCCCTCTTTTTCAGCCCCTCTGTTTCAGCCCTCTGTTTCAGCGCCTCTGTTTCTCACCCTCTGTTTCAGCCCCTCTGATTCAGCCCCTCTGTTTCTCGCCCTCTGTTTCAGCCCCTCTGTTTCGCGCCCTCTGTTTCAGCCCCACTGTTTCAGCCGCTCTGTTTCAGCCCCTCTGTTTCAACCCCTCTGTTACAGCCCCTCTGTTTCTAGCCCTCTGTTTCAGCCAATCTGTTTCTCGCCCTCTGTTTCATCCCCTCTGTTTCAGACCCTCTGTTTCTCGCCCGCTGTTTCTGCCCCTCTGTTTCTCGCCCTCTGTTTCAGACCCTCAGTTTCTCGCCCTCTGTTTCAGCCCCGCTGATTCAGCCCCTCTGTTTCAGCCCCTCTGAATCAGCTCCTCTGATTCAGCCCCTCTGTTTCAGACCCTCTGTTTCAGCCCCTCTGTTTCAGCCCCTCTGTTTCTCGACCTCTGTTTCAGCCCCTCTGATTCAGACCCTCTGTTTCAACCCCTCTGATTCAGCCACTCTGATTTAGCCCCTCTGATTCAGCCCCTCTGTTTCTCGCCCTCTTTTTCAGCCCCTCTGATTCAGCCCCTCTGTTTCAGCCCCTCTGATTCAGCCCCTCTGTTTCGGCCCCTCTATTTCAGCCCCTCTGTTTCAGCCCCTCTGTTTCAGGCTCTCTGATTCAGCCCCACTGTTTCAGCCCCTCTGTTTCAGCCCCTCTGTTTCTCGCCCTCTGTTTCAGCCCCTCTGTTTCTCGCCCTCTGTTTCAGCCCCTCTGTTTCTCGCCCTCTGTTTCAGCCCCTCTGTTTCAGCCCCTCTGTTTCAGACCCTCTGTTTCTCATCCTCTGTTACAGCCCCTCTGTTTCTCGCCCTCTGTTTCAGCCCCTCTGTTTCAGCCTCTCTGTTTCAGCCCCTCTGTTTCTCGCCCTCTGTTTCAGCCCCTCTGTTTCTCGCCCTCTGTTTCAGCCCCTCTGTTTCTCGCCCTCTGTTTCAGCCCCTCTGTTTCAGCCCGTCTGGTTCAGCCCCTCTGTTTCTCGCCCTCTGTTTCAGCCCCTCTGTTTCTCGCCCTCTGTTTCAGCCCCTCTGTTTCAGCCTCTCTGTTTCAGCCCCTCTGTTTCTCGCCCTCTGTTTCAGCCCCTCTGTTCCTCGCCCTCTGTTTCAGCCACTCTGTTTCTCGCCCTCTGTTTCAGCCCCTCTGATTCAGCCCCTCTGGTTCAGCCCCTCTGTTTCTCACCCTCTGTTTCAGCCCCTCTGTTTCTCGCCCTCTGTTTCAGCCCCTCTGTTTCAGCCTCTCTGTTTCAGCCCCTCTGTTCCTCACCCTCTGTTTCAGCCACTCTGTTTCTCGCCCTCTGTTTCAGCCCCTCTGTTTCAGCCCCTCTGGTTCAGCCCCTCTGTTTCTCACCCTCTGTTTCAGCCCCTCTGTTTCTCGCCCTCTGTTTCAGCCCCTCTGTTTCAGCCCCTCTGTTTCAGCCCCTCTGTTTCTCGCCCTCTGTTTCAGCCCCTCTGTTTCAGCCTCTCTGTTTCAGCCCTTCTGTTTCTCGCATCTCTGATTCAGCCCCTCTGATTCTTGCCCTCTGTTTCAGCCCCTCTGTTTCTCCCCCGCTGTTTCAGCCTCTCTGTTTCTCGCCCTCTGTTTCAGCCCCTCTGTTTCAGCCCCTCTGTTTCAGCCCCTCTGTTTCTCGCCCTCTGTTTCAGCCCCTCTGTTTCTCGCACTCTGTGTCAGCCCCTCTGATTCAGCCCCTCTGTTGCAGCCCCTCTGATTCAGCCCTTCTGTTTCAGCCCCTCTATTTCAGCCCCTCTGTTTCAGCCCCTCTGTTTCATCCCCTCTGTTTCTCGCCCTCTGTTTCTCACCCTCTGTTTCTCGCCCTCTGTTTCAGCCCCTCTGTTTCAGCCCCTCTGTTTCTCGCCCTCTGTTTCAGCCCCTCTGTTTCAGCCTCTCTGTTTCAGCCCCTCTGTTTCTCGCATCTCTGATTCAGCCCCTCTGATTCTTGCCCTCTGTTTCAGCCCCTCTGTTTCTCGCCCGCTGTTTCAGCCTCTCTGTTTCTCGCCCTCTGTTTCAGCCCCTCTGTTTCAGCCCCTCTGTTTCAGCCCCTCTGTTTCTCGCCCTCTGTTTCAGCCCCTCTGTGTCTCGCCCTCTGTTTCAGCCCCTCTGTTTCTCGCACTCTGTGTCAGCCCCTCTGATTCAGCCCCTCTGTTGCAGCCCCTCTCATTCAGCCCCTCTGTTTCAGCCCCTCTATTTCAGCCCCTCTGTTTCAGCCCCTCTGTTTCATCCCCTCTGTTTCTCGCCCTCTGTTTCAGCCCCTCTGTTTCTCGCCCTCTGTTTCAGCCCCTCTGTTTTTTGCCCTCTGTTTCAGCCCCTCTGTTTCTTGCCCTCTGTTTCTCACCCTCTGTTTCTCGCCCTCTGTTTCAGCCCCTCTGTTTTTTGCCCTCTGTTTCAGCCCGTCTGTTTCAGCCCCTCTGTTTCAGCCCCTCTGTTTCTCGCCCTCTGTTTCAGCTCCTCTGTTTTTCGCCCTCTGTTTCAGCCCCTCTGTTTCTCGCCCTCTGTTTCAACCTCTCTGTTTCTCGCCCTCTGTTTCAGCAACTCTGTTTCAGCCCCTCTGTTTCAGCCCCTCTGTTTCTCGCCCTCTGTCTCAGCCCCTCTGTTTCTCGACCTCTGTTTCAGCCCCTCTGATTCAGCCCCTCTGTTTCAGCTCCTCTGATTCAGCCCCTCTGATTCAGCCCCTCTGATTCAGACCCTCTGTTTCAACCCCTCTGATTCAGCCCCTCTGTTTCAGCCCCTCTGAATCAGCCTCTCTGATTCAGCCCCTCTGTTTCTCGCTCTCTGTTTCAGCCCCTCTGTTTCTCGCCTTCTGTTTCAGCCCCTCAGTTTCTCGCCCTCTGTTTTAGCCCCGCTGATTCAGCCCCTCTGTTTCAGCCCCTCTGAATCAGCCCCTCTGATTCAGCCCCTCTGTTTCAGACCCTCTGTTTCAGCCCCTCTGTTTCAGCCCCTCTGTTTCTCGCCCTCTGTTTCAGCCCCTCTATTTCTCGCCCTCTGTTTCAGCCCGACTGATTCAGACCCTCTGTTTCAACCCCTCTGATTCAGCCCCTCTGATTTAGCCCCTCTGATTCAGCCCCTCTGTTTCTCGCCCTCTGTTTCTCGCCCTCTGTTTCAGCCCCTCTGTTTCTCGCCCTCTGTTTCAGCCCCTCTGTTTTTTGCCCTCTGTTTCAGCCCCTCTATTTCTCGCCCTCTGTTTCAGCCCGACTGATTCAGACCCTCTGTTTCAACCCCTCTGATTCAGCCCCTCTGATTTAGCCCCTCTGATTCAGCCCCTCTGTTTCTCGCCCTCTGTTTCAGCCCTTCTGTTTCAGCCCCTCTGTTTCTTGCCCTCTGTTTCAGCCCCTCTGTTTCTCGCCCTCTGTTTCAGCCCCTCTGTTTCTCGCCCTCTGTTTCAGCTCCTCTGATTCAGCCCCTCTGATTTAGACCTCTGATTCAGCCCCTCTGTTTCTCGCCCTCAGTTTCAGCCCCTCTGTTTTTCGCCCTCTTTTTCAGCCCCTCTGTTTCAGCCTGTCTGTTTCAGCCACTCTGTTTCTCGCCCTCTGTTTCAACCCCTCTGTTTCTCACCCTCTGTTTCAGCCCCTCTGTTTCTCGCCCTCTGTTTCAGCCCCTCTGTTTTTCGCCCTCTGTTTCAGCCCCTCTGTTTCTCGCCCTCTGTTTCAGGCTCTCTGTTTCAGCTGTCTCTTTCAGCCCCTCTGTTTCATCCCCTCTGTTTCTGGCCCTCTGTTTCTCGCCCGCTGTTTCAGCCCCTTTGTTTCTCGCCCTCTGTTTCAGTTCCTCTGTTTCAGCCCCTCTGATTCAGCCCCTCTGATTCAGCCCCTCTGTTTCTCGCCCTCTGTTTCAGCCCCTCTGTTTCAGCCCCTCTGTTTCAGCCCCTCTGTTTCAGCCCCTCTGTTTCTCGCCCTCTATTTCAGCCCCTCAGTTTCTCGCCCTATGTTTCAGCCCCTCTGTTTTTCGCCCTCTGTTTCAGCCCCTCTGTTTCAGCCCCTCTGTGTCAGCCCCTCTGTTTCTCGCCCTCTGTTTCAGCCCCTCTGTTTCTCGCCCTCTGTTTCAGCCCCTCTGTTTCAGCACCTCTGTTTCAGCCCCTCTGTTTCAGCCACTCTGTTTCAGCCCCTCTGTTTCAGCCCCTCTGTTTCAGCCCCTCTGTTTCACCCTCTCTGTTTCTCGCCCTCTGTTTCAGCACCTCTGTTTCTCGCCCTCTTTTTCAGCCCCTCTGTTTCAGCCCTCTGTTTCAGCGCCTCTGTTTCTCACCCTCTGTTTCAGCCCCTCTGATTCAGCCCCTCTGTTTCTCGCCCTCTGTTTCAGCCCCTCTGTTTCGCGCCCTCTGTTTCAGCCCCACTGTTTCAGCCGCTCTGTTTCAGCCCCTCTGTTTCAACCCCTCTGTTACAGCCCCTCTGTTTCTAGCCCTCTGTTTCAGCCAATCTGTTTCTCGCCCTCTGTTTCATCCCCTCTGTTTCAGACCCTCTGTTTCTCGCCCGCTGTTTCTGCCCCTCTGTTTCTCGCCCTCTGTTTCAGACCCTCAGTTTCTCGCCCTCTGTTTCAGCCCCGCTGATTCAGCCCCTCTGTTTCAGCCCCTCTGAATCAGCTCCTCTGATTCAGCCCCTCTGTTTCAGACCCTCTGTTTCAGCCCCTCTGTTTCAGCCCCTCTGTTTCTCGACCTCTGTTTCAGCCCCTCTGATTCAGACCCTCTGTTTCAACCCCTCTGATTCAGCCACTCTGATTTAGCCCCTCTGATTCAGCCCCTCTGTTTCTCGCCCTCTTTTTCAGCCCCTCTGATTCAGCCCCTCTGTTTCAGCCCCTCTGATTCAGCCCCTCTGTTTCGGCCCCTCTATTTCAGCCCCTCTGTTTCAGCCCCTCTGTTTCAGGCTCTCTGATTCAGCCCCACTGTTTCAGCCCCTCTGTTTCAGCCCCTCTGTTTCTCGCCCTCTGTTTCAGCCCCTCTGTTTCTCGCCCTCTGTTTCAGCCCCTCTGTTTCTCGCCCTCTGTTTCAGCCCCTCTGTTTCAGCCCCTCTGTTTCAGACCCTCTGTTTCTCATCCTCTGTTACAGCCCCTCTGTTTCTCGCCCTCTGTTTCAGCCCCTCTGTTTCAGCCTCTCTGTTTCAGCCCCTCTGTTTCTCGCCCTCTGTTTCAGCCCCTCTGTTTCTCGCCCTCTGTTTCAGCCCCTCTGTTTCTCGCCCTCTGTTTCAGCCCCTCTGTTTCAGCCCGTCTGGTTCAGCCCCTCTGTTTCTCGCCCTCTGTTTCAGCCCCTCTGTTTCTCGCCCTCTGTTTCAGCCCCTCTGTTTCAGCCTCTCTGTTTCAGCCCCTCTGTTTCTCGCCCTCTGTTTCAGCCCCTCTGTTCCTCGCCCTCTGTTTCAGCCACTCTGTTTCTCGCCCTCTGTTTCAGCCCCTCTGATTCAGCCCCTCTGGTTCAGCCCCTCTGTTTCTCACCCTCTGTTTCAGCCCCTCTGTTTCTCGCCCTCTGTTTCAGCCCCTCTGTTTCAGCCTCTCTGTTTCAGCCCCTCTGTTCCTCGCCCTCTGTTTCAGCCACTCTGTTTCTCGCCCTCTGTTTCAGCCCCTCTGTTTCAGCCCCTCTGGTTCAGCCCCTCTGTTTCTCACCCTCTGTTTCAGCCCCTCTGTTTCTCGCCCTCTGTTTCAGCCCCTCTGTTTCAGCCCCTCTGTTTCAGCCCCTCTGTTTCTCGCCCTCTGTTTCAGCCCCTCTGTTTCAGCCTCTCTGTTTCAGCCCTTCTGTTTCTCGCATCTCTGATTCAGCCCCTCTGATTCTTGCCCTCTGTTTCAGCCCCTCTGTTTCTCCCCCGCTGTTTCAGCCTCTCTGTTTCTCGCCCTCTGTTTCAGCCCCTCTGTTTCAGCCCCTCTGTTTCAGCCCCTCTGTTTCTCGCCCTCTGTTTCAGCCCCTCTGTTTCTCGCACTCTGTGTCAGCCCCTCTGATTCAGCCCCTCTGTTGCAGCCCCTCTGATTCAGCCCTTCTGTTTCAGCCCCTCTATTTCAGCCCCTCTGTTTCAGCCCCTCTGTTTCATCCCCTCTGTTTCTCGCCCTCTGTTTCTCACCCTCTGTTTCTCGCCCTCTGTTTCAGCCCCTCTGTTTCAGCCCCTCTGTTTCTCGCCCTCTGTTTCAGCCCCTCTGTTTCAGCCTCTCTGTTTCAGCCCCTCTGTTTCTCGCATCTCTGATTCAGCCCCTCTGATTCTTGCCCTCTGTTTCAGCCCCTCTGTTTCTCGCCCGCTGTTTCAGCCTCTCTGTTTCTCGCCCTCTGTTTCAGCCCCTCTGTTTCAGCCCCTCTGTTTCAGCCCCTCTGTTTCTCGCCCTCTGTTTCAGCCCCTCTGTGTCTCGCCCTCTGTTTCAGCCCCTCTGTTTCTCGCACTCTGTGTCAGCCCCTCTGATTCAGCCCCTCTGTTGCAGCCCCTCTCATTCAGCCCCTCTGTTTCAGCCCCTCTATTTCAGCCCCTCTGTTTCAGCCCCTCTGTTTCATCCCCTCTGTTTCTCGCCCTCTGTTTCAGCCCCTCTGTTTCTCGCCCTCTGTTTCAGCCCCTCTGTTTTTTGCCCTCTGTTTCAGCCCCTCTGTTTCTTGCCCTCTGTTTCTCACCCTCTGTTTCTCGCCCTCTGTTTCAGCCCCTCTGTTTTTTGCCCTCTGTTTCAGCCCGTCTGTTTCAGCCCCTCTGTTTCAGCCCCTCTGTTTCTCGCCCTCTGTTTCAGCTCCTCTGTTTTTCGCCCTCTGTTTCAGCCCCTCTGTTTCTCGCCCTCTGTTTCAACCTCTCTGTTTCTCGCCCTCTGTTTCAGCAACTCTGTTTCAGCCCCTCTGTTTCAGCCCCTCTGTTTCTCGCCCTCTGTCTCAGCCCCTCTGTTTCTCGACCTCTGTTTCAGCCCCTCTGATTCAGCCCCTCTGTTTCAGCTCCTCTGATTCAGCCCCTCTGATTCAGCCCCTCTGATTCAGACCCTCTGTTTCAACCCCTCTGATTCAGCCCCTCTGTTTCAGCCCCTCTGAATCAGCCTCTCTGATTCAGCCCCTCTGTTTCTCGCTCTCTGTTTCAGCCCCTCTGTTTCTCGCCTTCTGTTTCAGCCCCTCAGTTTCTCGCCCTCTGTTTTAGCCCCGCTGATTCAGCCCCTCTGTTTCAGCCCCTCTGAATCAGCCCCTCTGATTCAGCCCCTCTGTTTCAGACCCTCTGTTTCAGCCCCTCTGTTTCTCGCCCTCTGTTTCAGCCCCTCTATTTCTCGCCCTCTGTTTCAGCCCGACTGATTCAGACCCTCTGTTTCAACCCCTCTGATTCAGCCCCTCTGATTTAGCCCCTCTGATTCAGCCCCTCTGTTTCTCGCCCTCTGTTTCAGCCCTTCTGTTTCAGCCCCTCTGTTTCTTGCCCTCTGTTTCAGCCCCTCTGTTTCTCGCCCTCTGTTTCAGCCCCTCTGTTTCTCGCCCTCTGTTTCAGCTCCTCTGATTCAGCCCCTCTGATTTAGACCTCTGATTCAGCCCCTCTGTTTCTCGCCCTCAGTTTCAGCCCCTCTGTTTTTCGCCCTCTTTTTCAGCCCCTCTGTTTCAGCCCGTCTGTTTCAGCCACTCTGTTTCTCGCCCTCTGTTTCAACCCCTCTGTTTCTCACCCTCTGTTTCAGCCCCTCTGTTTCTCGCCCTCTGTTTCAGCCCCTCTGTTTTTCGCCCTCTGTTTCAGCCCCTCTGTTTCTCGCCCTCTGTTTCAGGCTCTCTGTTTCAGCTGTCTCTTTCAGCCCCTCTGTTTCATCCCCTCTGTTTCTGGCCCTCTGTTTCTCGCCCGCTGTTTCAGCCCCTTTGTTTCTCGCCCTCTGTTTCGGTTCCTCTGTTTCAGCCCCTCTGATTCAGCCCCTCTGATTCAGCCCCTCTGTTTCTCGCCCTCTGTTTCAGCCCCTCTGTTTCAGCCCCTCTGTTTCAGCCCCTCTGTTTCAGCCCCTCTGTTTCTCGCCCTCTATTTCAGCCCCTCAGTTTCTCGCCCTATGTTTCAGCCCCTCTGTTTTTCGCCCTCTGTTTCAGCCCCTCTGTTTCAGCCCCTCTGTGTCAGCCCCTCTGTTTCTCGCCCTCTGTTTCAGCCCCTCTGTTTCTCGCCCTCTGTTTCAGCCCCTCTGTTTCAGCACCTCTGTTTCAGCCCCTCTGTTTCAGCCACTCTGTTTCAGCCCCTCTGTTTCAGCCCCTCTGTTTCAGCCCCTCTGTTTCACCCTCTCTGTTTCTCGCCCTCTGTTTCAGCACCTCTGTTTCTCGCCCTCTTTTTCAGCCCCTCTGTTTCAGCCCTCTGTTTCAGCGCCTCTGTTTCTCACCCTCTGTTTCAGCCCCTCTGATTCAGCCCCTCTGTTTCTCGACCTCTGTTTCAGCCCCTCTGTTTCGCGCCCTCTGTTTCAGCCCCACTGTTTCAGCCGCTCTGTTTCAGCCCCTCTGTTTCAACCCCTCTGTTACAGCCCCTCTGTTTCTAGGCCTCTGTTTCAGCCAATCTGTTTCTCGCCCTCTGTTTCATCCCCTCTGTTTCAGACCCTCTGTTTCTCGCCCGCTGTTTCTGCCCCTCTGTTTCTCGCCCTCTGTTTCAGACCCTCAGTTTCTCGCCCTCTGTTTCAGCCCCGCTGATTCAGCCCCTCTGTTTCAGCCCCTCTGAATCAGCTCCTCTGATTCAGCCCCTCTGTTTCAGACCCTCTGTTTCAGCCCCTCTGTTTCAGCCCCTCTGTTTCTCGACCTCTGTTTCAGCCCCTCTGATTCAGACCCTCTGTTTCAACCCCTCTGATTCAGCCACTCTGATTTAGCCCCTCTGATTCAGCCCCTCTGTTTCTCGCCCTCTTTTTCAGCCCCTCTGATTCAGCCCCTCTGATTCAGCCCCTCTGATTCAGCCCCTCTGTTTCGGCCCCTCTATTTCAGCCCCTCTGTTTCAGCCCCTCTGTTTCAGGCTCTCTGATTCAGCCCCACTGTTTCAGCCCCTCTGTTTCAGCCCCTCTGTTTCTCGCCCTCTGTTTCAGCCCCTCTGTTTCTCGCCCTCTGTTTCAGCCCCTCTGTTTCTCGCCCTCTGTTTCAGCCCCTCTGTTTCAGCCCCTCTGTTTCAGACCCTCTGTTTCTCACCCTCTGTTACAGCCCCTCTGTTTCTCGCCCTCTGTTTCAGCCCCTCTGTTTCAGCCTCTCTGTTTCAGCCCCTCTGTTTCTCGCCCTCTGTTTCAGCCCCTCTGTTTCTCGCCCTCTGTTTCAGCCCCTCTGTTTCTCGCCCTCTGTTTCAGCCCCTCTGTTTCAGCCCGTCTGGTTCAGCCCCTCTGTTTCTCGCCCTCTGTTTCAGCCCCTCTGTTTCTCGCCCTCTGTTTCAGCCCCTCTGTTACAGCCTCTCTGTTTCAGCCCCTCTGTTTCTCGCATCTCTGATTCAGCCCCTCTGTTTCTTGCCCTCTGTTTCAGCCCCTCTGTTTCTCGCCCGCTGTTTCATCCTCTCTGTTTCTCGCCCTCTGATTCAGCCCCTCTGTTGCAGCCCCTCTGTTGCAGCCCCTCTGATTCAGCCCCTCTGTTTCAGCCCCTCTATTTCAGCCCCTCTGTTTCAGCCCCTCTGTTTCATCCCCTCTGTTTTCGCCCTCTGTTTCTCACCCTCTGTTTCTCGCCCATCTGTTTCAGCCCCTCTGTTTTTTGCCCTCTGTTTCAGCCCCTCTGTTTCTTGCCCTCTGTTTCTCACCCTCTGTTTCTCGCCCTCTGTTTCAGCCCCTCTGTTTTTTGCCCTCTGTTTCAGCCCGTCTGTTTCAGCCCCTCTGTTTCAGCCCCTCTGTTTCTCGCCCTCTGTTTCAGCCCCTCTGTTTCTCGCCCTCTGTTTCAGCCCCTCTGTTTCTCGCCCTCTGTTTCAACCTCTCTGTTTCTCGCCCTCTGTTTCAGCCACTCTGTTTCAGCCCCTCTGTTTCAGCCCCTCTGTTTCTCGCCCTCTGTTTCAGCCCCTCTGTTTCTCGCCCTCTGTCTCAGCCCCTCTGTTTCTCGACCTCTGTTTCAGCCCCTCTGATTCAGCCCCTCTGTTTCAGCTCCTCTGATTCAGCCCGTCTGATTCAGCCCCTCTGTTTCAGACCCTCTGTTTCAGCCCCTCTGTTTCAGCCCCTCTGTTTCTCGCCCTCTGTTTCAGCCCCTCTGATTCAGACCCTCTGTTTCAACCCCTCTGATTCAGCCCTTCTGTTTCAGCCCCTCTGAATCAGCCTCTCTGATTCAGCCCCTCTGTTTCTCGCCCTCTGTTTCAGCCCCTCTGTTTCTCGCCCTCTGTTTCAGCCCCTCAGTTTCTCGCCCTCTGTTTCAGCCCCGCTGATTCAGCCCCTCTGTTTCAGCCCCTCTGAATCAGCCCCGCTGATTCAGCCCCTCTGTTTCTGACCCTCTGTTTCAGCCCCTCTGTTTCTCGCCCTCTCTTTCAGCCCCTCTGATTCAGCCCCTCTGTTTTAGCCCCTCTGATTCAGGCCCTCTGATTTAGCCCTCTGATTCAGCACCTCTGTTTCTCGCCCTCTGTTTCAGCCCCTCTGTTTCAGCCCCTCTGTTTCAGCCCCTCTGTTTCTCACCCTCTGTTTCAGCCCCTCTGTTTTTTGCCCTCTGTTTCAGCCCGTCTGTTTCAGCCCCTCTGTTTCAGCCCCTCTGTTTCTCGCCCTCTGTTTCAGCCCCTCTGTTTCTCGCCCTCTGTTTCAACCTCTCTGTTTCTCGCCCTCTGATTCAGCCACTCTGTTTCAGCCTCTCTGTTTCAGCCCCTCTGTTTCTCGCCCTCTGTTTCAGCCCCTCTGTTTCTCGCCCTCTGTTTCAGCCACTCTGTTTCTCGCCCTCTGTTTCAGCCCCTCTGTTTCAGCCCCTCTGGTTCAGCCCCTCTGTTTCAGCCCCTCTGTTTCAGCCCCTCTGTTTCTCGCCCTCTGTTTCAGCCCCTCTGTTTCAGCCTCTCTGTTTCAGCCCCTCTGTTTCTCGCATCTCTGATTCAGCCCCTCTGATTCTTGCCCTCTGTTTCAGCCCCTCTGTTTCTCGCCCGCTGTTTCAGCCTCTCTGTTTCTCGCCCTCTGTTTCAGCCCTTCTGTTTCAGCCCCTCTGTTTCAGCCCCTCTGTTTCTCGCCCTCTGTTTCAGCCCCTCTGTTTCAGCCTCTCTGTTTCAGCCCTTCTGTTTCAGCCCCTCTGTTTCTCGCCCTCTGTTTCAACCTCTCTGTTTCTCGCCCTCTGATTCAGCCACTCTGTTTCAGCCTCTCTGTTTCAGCCCCTCTGTTTCTCGCCCTCTGTTTCAGCCCCTCTGTTTCTCGCCCTCTGTTTCAGCCACTCTGTTTCTCGCCCTCTGTTTCAGCCCCTCTGTTTCAGCCCCTCTGGTTCAGCCCCTCTGTTTCAGCCCCTCTGTTTCAGCCCCTCTGTTTCTCGCCCTCTGTTTCAGCCCCTCTGTTTCAGCCTCTCTGTTTCAGCCCCTCTGTTTCTCGCATCTCTGATTCAGCCCCTCTGATTCTTGCCCTCTGTTTCAGCCCCTCTGTTTCAGCCCCTCTGTTTCAGCCCCTCTGTTTCAGCCCCTCTGTTTCAGCCCCTCTGTTTCTCGCCCTCTGTTTCAGCCCCTCTGTTTCTCGCCCTCTGTTTCCGCCCCTCTGTTTCTTGCACTCTGTGTCAGCCCCTCTGATTCAGCCCCTCTGTTGCAGCCCCTCTATTTCAGCCCCTCTGTTTCAGCCCCTCTGTTTCATCCCCTCTGTTTCTCGCCCTCTGTTTCTCACCCTCTGTTTCTCGCCCTCTGTTTCAGCCCCTCTGTTTTTTGCCCTCTGTTTCAGCCCCTCTGTTTCTCACCCTCTGTTTCTCGCCCTCTGTTTCAGCCCCTCTGTTTTTTGCCTTCTGATTCAGCCCGTCTGTTTCAGCCCCTCTGTTTCAGCCCCTCTGTTTCTCGCCCTCTGTTTCAGCCCCTCTGTTTTTCGCCCTCTGTTTCAGCCCCTCTGTTTCTCGCCCTCTGTTTCAACCTCTCTGTTTCTCGCCCTCTGTTTCAGCAACTCTGTTTCAGCCACTCTGTTTCAGCCCCTGTGTTTCTCGCCCTCTGTTTCTCGCCCTCTGTTTCTGCCCCTCTGATTCAGACCCTCTGTTTCAACCCCTCTGATTCAGCCCCTCTGATTCAGCCCCACTCATTCAGCACCTATGTTTCAGCCCCTCTGTTTCTCGCCCTCTGTTTCAGACCCTCTGTTTCAGCCCCTCTGTTTCTTCCCCTCTGTTTCTCGCCTTCTGTTTCAGCCCCTATGTTTCTCGCCCTCTGTTTCAGCCTCTCTGTTACTCGCCCTCTGTTTCAGACCCTCTGATTCAGACCCTCTGTTTCAACCCCTCTGATTCAGCCCCTCTGATTTAGCCCCTCTGATTCAGCCCCTCTGTTTCTCGCCCTCTGTTTCAGCCCTTCTGTCTCAGCCCCTCTGTTTCTTGCCCTCTGTTTCAGCCCCTCTGTTTCTCGCCCTCTGTTTCAGCCCCTCTGATTCAGCCCCACTCATTCAGCACCTATGTTTCATCCCCTCTGTTTCTGGCCCTCTGTTTCTCGCCCGCTGTTTCAGCCCCTTTGTTTCTCGCCCTCTGTTTCAGTTCCTCTGTTTCAGCCCCTCTGATTCAGCCCCTCTGATTCAGCCCCTCTGTTTCTCGCCCTCTGTTTCAGCCCCTCTGTTTCAGCCCCTCTGTTTCAGCCCCTCTGTTTCAGCCCCTCTGTTTCTCGCCCTCTATTTCAGCCCCTCAGTTTCTCGCCCTATGTTTCAGCCCCTCTGTTTTTCGCCCTCTGTTTCAGCCCCTCTGTTTCAGCCCCTCTGTGTCAGCCCCTCTGTTTCTCGCCCTCTGTTTCAGCCCCTCTGTTTCTCGCCCTCTGTTTCAGCCCCTCTGTTTCAGCACCTCTGTTTCAGCCCCTCTGTTTCCGCCACTCTGTTTCAGCCCCTCTGTTTCAGCCCCTCTGTTTCAGCCCCTCTGTTTCACCCTCTCTGTTTCTCGCCCTCTGTTTCAGCACCTCTGTTTCTCGCCCTCTTTTTCAGCCCCTCTGTTTCAGCCCTCTGTTTCAGCGCCTCTGTTTCTCACCCTCTGTTTCAGCCCCTCTGATTCAGCCCCTCTGTTTCTCGCCCTCTGTTTCAGCCCCTCTGTTTCGCGCCCTCTGTTTCAGCCCCACTGTTTCAGCCGCTCTGTTTCAGCCCCTCTGTTTCAACCCCTCTGTTACAGCCCCTCTGTTTCTAGCCCTCTGTTTCAGCCAATCTGTTTCTCGCCCTCTGTTTCATCCCCTCTGTTTCAGACCCTCTGTTTCTCGCCCGCTGTTTCTGCCCCTCTGTTTCTCGCCCTCTGTTTCAGACCCTCAGTTTCTCGCCCTCTGTTTCAGCCCCGCTGATTCAGCCCCTCTGTTTCAGCCCCTCTGAATCAGCTCCTCTGATTCAGCCCCTCTGTTTCAGACCCTCTGTTTCAGCCCCTCTGTTTCAGCCCCTCTGTTTCTCGACCTCTGTTTCAGCCCCTCTGATTCAGACCCTCTGTTTCAACCCCTCTGATTCAGCCACTCTGATTTAGCCCCTCTGATTCAGCCCCTCTGTTTCTCGCCCTCTTTTTCAGCCCCTCTGATTCAGCCCCTCTGTTTCAGCCCCTCTGATTCAGCCCCTCTGTTTCGGCCCCTCTATTTCAGCCCCTCTGTTTCAGCCCCTCTGTTTCAGGCTCTCTGATTCAGCCCCACTGTTTCAGCCCCTCTGTTTCAGCCCCTCTGTTTCTCGCCCTCTGTTTCAGCCCCTCTGTTTCTCGCCCTCTGTTTCAGCCCCTCTGTTTCTCGCCCTCTGTTTCAGCCCCTCTGTTTCAGCCCCTCTGTTTCAGACCCTCTGTTTCTCACCCTCTGTTACAGCCCCTCTGTTTCTCGCCCTCTGTTTCAGCCCCTCTGTTTCAGCCTCTCTGTTTCAGCCCCTCTGTTTCTCGCCCTCTGTTTCAGCCCCTCTGTTTCTCGCCCTCTGTTTCAGCCCCTCTGTTTCTCGCCCTCTGTTTCAGCCCCTCTGTTTCAGCCCGTCTGGTTCAGCCCCTCTGTTTCTCGCCCTCTGTTTCAGCCCCTCTGTTTCTCGCCCTCTGTTTCAGCACCTCTGTTTCAGCCTCTCTGTTTCAGCCCCTCTGTTTCTCGCATCTCTGATTCAGCCCCTCTGTTTCTTGCCCTCTGTTTCAGCCCCTCTGTTTCTCGCCCGCTGTTTCATCCTCTCTGTTTCTCGCCCTCTGATTCAGCCCCTCTGTTGCAGCCCGTCTGTTGCAGCCCCTCTGATTCAGCCCCTCTGTTTCAGCCCCTCTATTTCAGCCCCTCTGTTTCAGCCCCTCTGTTTCATCCCCTCTGTTTCTCGCCCTCTGTTTCTCACCCTCTGTTTCTCGCCCATCTGTTTCAGCCCCTCTGTTTTTTGCCCTCTGTTTCAGCCCCTCTGTTTCTTGCCCTCTGTTTCTCACCCTCTGTTTCTCGCCCTCTGTTTCAGCCCCTCTGTTTTTTGCCCTCTGTTTCAGCCCGTCTGTTTCAGCCCCTCTGTTTCAGCTCCTCTGTTTCTCGCCCTCTGTTTCAGCCCCTCTGTTTCTCGCCCTCTGTTTCAGCCCCTCTGTTTCTCGCCCTCTGTTTCAACCTCTCTGTTTCTCGCCCTCTGTTTCAGCCACTCTGTTTCAGCCCCTCTGTTTCAGCCCCTCTGTTTCTCGCCCTCTGTTTCAGCCCCTCTGTTTCTCGCACTCTGTGTCAGCCCCTCTGATTCAGCCCCTCTGTTGCAGCCCCTCTGATTCAGCCCTTCTGTTTCAGCCCCTCTATTTCTCGCCCTCTGTTTCAGACCCTCTGTTTCAGCCCCTCTGTTTCTTCCCCTCTGTTTCTCGCCTTCTGTTTCAGCCCCTATGTTTCTCGCCCTCTGTTTCAGCCTCTCTGTTACTCGCCCTCTGTTTCAGACCCTCTGATTCAGACCCTCTGTTTCAACCCCTCTGATTCAGCCCCTCTGATTTAGCCCCTCTGATTCAGCCCCTCTGTTTCTCGCCCTCTGTTTCAGCCCTTCTGTCTCAGCCCCTCTGTTTCTTGCCCTCTGTTTCAGCCCCTCTGTTTCTCGCCCTCTGTTTCAGAGGGGCTGACACAGAGTGCGAGAAACAGAGGGGCTGAAACAGAGGGGCTGAAACAGAGGGGCTGAAACAGAGGGCGAGAAACAGAGGGGCTGAAACAGAGGGCGAGAAACTGAGGGGCTGAAACAGAGAGGCTGAAACAGCGGGGGAGAAACAGAGGGGCTGAAACAGAGGGCAAGAATCAGAGGGGCTGAATCAGAGATGCGAGAAACAGAAGGGCTGAAACAGAGAGGCTGAAACAGAGGGGCTGAAACAGAGGGCGAGAAACAGAGGGGCTGAAACAGAGGGGCTGAAACAGAGGGGCTGAAACAGAGGGCGAGAAACAGAGGGGCTGAAACAGAGGGTGAGAAACAGAGGGGCTGAACCAGAGGGGCTGAAACAGAGGGGCTGAAACAGAGGGCGAGAAACAGAGTGGCTGAAACAGAGGGCAAGAATCAGAGGGGCTGAATCAGAGATGCGAGAAACAGAAGGGCTGAAACAGAGAGGCTGAAACAGAGGGGCTGAAACAGAGGGCGAGAAACAGAGGGGCTGCAACAGAGGGGCTGAATCAGAGGGGCTGACACAGAGTGCAAGAAACAGAGGGGCGGAAACAGAGGGCGAGAAACAGAGGGGCTGAAACAGAGGGCGAGAAACAGAGGGGCTGAATCAGAGGGCGAGAAACAGAGAGGATGAAACAGAGGGCGAGAAACAGAGAGGCTGAAACAGCGGGCGAGAAACAGAGGGGCTGAAACAGAGGGCAAGAATCAGAGGGGCTGAATCAGAGATGCGAGAAACAGAAGGGCTGAAACAGAGAGGCTGAAACAGAGGGGCTGAAACAGAGGGCGAGAAACAGAGGGGCTGAAACAGAGGGGCTGAAACAGAAGGGCTGAAACAGAGGGCGAGAAACAGAGAGGCTGAAACAGCGGGCGAGAAACAGAGGGGCTGAAACAGAGGGCAAGAATCAGAGGGGCTGAATCAGAGATGCGAGAAACAGAGGGGCTGAAACAGAGAGGCTGAAACAGAGGGGCTGAAACAGAGGGCGAGAAACAGAGGGGCTGAAACAGAGGGTGAGAAACAGAGGGGCTGAACCAGAGGGGTTGAAACAGAGGGGCTGAAACAGAGGGCGAGAAACAGAGTGGCTGAAACAGAGGGCGAGAAACAGAGGGGCTGAAACAGAGGGCGAGAAACAGAGGGGCTGAAACAGAGAGGCTGAAACAGAGTGGCTGAATCAGAGGGCGAGAAACAGAGAGGTTGAAACAGAGGGCGAGAAACAGAGGGGCTGAAACAGAGGGCGAGAAACAGAGGGGCTGAAACAGAGGGGCTGAAACAGACGGGCTGAAACAGAGGGCAAAAAACAGAGGGGCTGAAACAGAGGGTGAGAAACAGAGGGGCTGAAACAGAGGGGCTGAAACAGAGGGGCTGAAACAGAGGGCGAGAAACAGAGGTGCTGAATCAGAGGGCTAAATCAGAGGGCCTGAATCAGAGGGGCTAAAACAGAGGGGCTGAATCAGAGGGGCTGAAAGAGAGGGCGAGAAACAGAGGGGCTGAAACAGAGGGGCTGAAACAGAGGGTCAGAAACAGAGGGGCTGAATCAGCGGGGCTGATTCAGAGGGGCTGAAACAGAGGGGCTGAATCAGCGGGGCTGAAACGGAGGGCGAGAAACTGAGGGGCTGAAACAGAGGGCGAGAAACAGAGGGGCTGAAACAGAGGGCGAGAAACAGAGGGGCTGAATCAGAGAGGCTGATTCAGAGGGGCTGAAACAGAAGGGCTGAATCAGAGGGGTTGAAACAGAGGGTCTGAATCAGAGGGGCTGAAACAGAGGGCGAGAAACAGAGGGGCTGAAACAGAGGGGCTGAAACAGAGGGTCTGAAACAGAGGGGCTGAATCAGACGGGCTGAATCAGAGGAGCTGAAACAGAGGGGCTGAATCAGAGGGGCTGAAACAGAGGTCGAGAAACAGAGGGGCTGAGACAGAGGGCGAGAAACAGAGGGGCTGAAACAGAGGGCGAGAAACAGAGGGGCTGAAACAGAGGGGCTGAAACAGAGTGGCTGAAACAGAGGGCGAGAAACAGAGAGGTTGAAACAGAGGGCGAGAAACAGAGGGGCTGAAACAGAGGGCGAGAAACAGAGGGGCTGAAACAGAGGGCGAGAAACAGAGGAGCTGAAACAGAGGGGCTGAAACAGACGGGCTGAAACAGAGGGCAAAAAACAGAGGGGCTGAAACAGAGGGCGAGAAACAGAGGGTGAGAAACAGAGGGCAAGAAACAGAGGGGCTGAAACAGAGGGCAAAAAACAGAGGGGCTGAAACAGATGGGCGAGAAACAGAGGGTGAGAAACAGAGGGCGAGAAACAGAGGGGATGAAACAGAGGGGCTGAAACAGAGGGGCTGAAATAGAGGGGCTGAAACAGAGGGGCTGAATCAGAGGGGCTGCAACAGACGGGCTGCAACAGAGGGGCTGAATCAGAGGGCGAGAAACAGAGAGGATGAAACAGCGGGCGAGAAACAGAGGGGCTGAAACAGAGGGCAAGAAACAGAGGGGCTGAATCAGAGATGCGAGAAACAGAGGGGCTGAAACAGAGAGGCTGAAACAGAGGGGCTGAAACAGAGGGCGAGAAACAGAGGGGCTGAAACAGAGGGCGAGAAACAGAGGGGCTGAACCAGACGGGCTGAAACAGAGGGGCTAAAACAGAGGGCGAGAAACAGAGGGGCTGAAACAGAGGGCGAGAAACAGAGGGGCTGAAACAGAGGGCGAGAAACAGAGGGGCTGAAACAGAGAGGCTGAAACAGAGGGGCTGAAACAGAGGGCGAGAAACAGAGGGGCTGTAACAGAGGGTGAGAAACAGAGGGTCTGAAACAGAGGGGCTGAAACAGAGGGGCTGAAACAGAGGGCGAGAAACAGAGGGGCTGAAACAGAGGGCGAGAAACAGAGGGGCTGAAACAGAGGGCGAGAAACAGAGGGGCTGAAACAGAGGGGCTGAAACAGTGGGGCTGAATCAGAGAGCCTGAAACAGAGGGGCTGAAACAGAGGGGCTGAAATAGAGGGGCCGAAACAGAGGGGCTGAATCAGAGGGGCTGAATCAGAGGGGCTGAATCAGAGGGGCTGAAAAAGAGGGCGAGAAACAGAGGGGCTGAATCAGAGGGGCTAAATCAGAGTGGCTGAATCAGAGGGGTTGAAACAGAGGGTCTGAATCAGAGGGGCTGAAACAGAGGTCGAGAAACAGAGGGGCTGAAACAGAGGGGCTGAAACAGAGGGTCTGAAACAGAGGGGCTGAATCAGAGGAGCTGATTCAGAGGGGCTGAAACAGAGGGGCTGAATCAGCGGGGCTGAAACAGAGGGCGAGAAACTGAGGGTCTGAAACAGAGGGCGAGAAACAGAGGGGCAGAAACAGCGGGCGAGAAACAGAGGGTCTGAAACAGAGGGGATGAAACAGAGGGCGAGAAACAGATTGGCTGAAACAGAGGGCTAGAAACAGAGGGGCTGTAACAGAGGGGTTGAAACAGAGGGGCTGAAACAGAGCGGCTGAAACAGTGGGGCTGAAACAGAGGGCGCGAAACAGAGGGGCTGAAACAGAGGGCGAGAAACAGAGGGGCTGAATCAGAGGGGCTGAAACAGAGGGTGAGAAACAGAGGCGCTGAAACAGAGGGCTGAAACAGAGGGGCTGAAAAAGAGGGCGAGAAACAGAGGTGCTGAAACAGAGGGCGAGAAACAGAGAGGGTGAAACAGAGGGGCTGAAACAGAGGGGCTGAAACAGAGGGGCTGAAACAGAGTGGCGGAAACAGAGGGGCTGAAACAGAGGTGCTGAAACAGAGGGGCTGAAACAGAGGGCGAGAAACAGAGGGGCTGAAACAGAGGGCGAGAAACAGAGGGGCTGACACAGAGGGGCTGAAACAGAGGGGCTGAAACAGAGGGCGAAAAACAGAGGGGCTGAAACATAGGGCGAGAAACTGAGGGGCTGAAATAGAGGGCGAGAAACAGAGGGGCTGAAACAGAGGGGCTGAAACAGAGGGGCTGAAACAGAGGGGCTGAAACAGAGGGCGAGAAACAGAGGGGCTGAATCAGAGGGGCTGAATCAGAGGGGCTGAAACAGAGGAACTGAAACAGAGGGCGAGAAACAAAGGGGCTGAAACAGCGGGCGAGAAACAGAGGGCCAGAAACAGAGGGGATGAAACATAGGTGCTGAATGAGTGGGGCTGAATCAGAGGGGCTGAAACAGAGGGCGAGAAACAGAGGGGCTGAAACAGAGGGCAAGAAACAGAGGGGCTGAGACAGAAGGGCTGAAACAGAGGGCGAGAAACAGAGGGGCTGAATCAGAGGGGCTAAATCAGAGGGGCTGAATCAGAGGGGTTGAAACAGAGGGTCTGAATCAGAGGGTCTGAAACAGAGGGCGAGTAACAGAGAGGCTGAAACAGAGGGCGAGAAACATAGGGGCTGAAACAGAAGGCGAGAAACAGAGGGGAAGAAACAGAGGGGCTGAAACAGAGGGTCTGAAACAGAGGGCGAGAAACAGAGGGGCTGAAACATAGGTGCTGAATGAGTGGGGCTGAATCAGAGGGGCTGAATCAGAGGGGTTGAAACAGAGGGTCTGAATCAGAGGGGCAGAAACAGAGGGCGAGAAACAGAGGGCGAGAAACACAGGGGCTGAAACAGAGTGGCTGAAACAGAGTTGCTGAAACAGAGGGCGAGAAACAGAGAGGTTGAAACAGAGGGCGAGAAACAGAGGGGCTGAAACAGAGGGCGAAAAACAGAGGGGCTGAAACAGAGGGCGAGAAACAGAGGGGCTGAAACAGAGGGGCTGGAACAGACGTGCTGAATCAGAAGGCAAAAAACAGAGGGGCTGAAACAGAGGGCGAGAAACAGAGGGTGAGAAACAGAGGGGCTGAAACAGAGGGCAAAAAACAGAGGGGCTGAAACAGAGGGCGAGAAACAGAGGGTGAGAAACAGAGGGCGAGAAACAGAGGGGATGAAACAGAGGGGCTGAAACAGAGGGGCTGAAATAGAGGGGCTGCAACAGAGGGGCTGAATCAGAGGGGCTGACACAGAGTGCAAGAAACAGAGGGGCGGAAACAGAGGGCGAGAAACAGAGGGGCTGAAACAGAGGGCGAGAAACAGAGGGGCTGAAACAGAGGGGCTGAAACAGAGGGGCTGAAACAGAGGGCGAGAAACAGAGAGGCTGAAACAGCGGGCGAGAAACAGAGGGGCTGAAACAGAGGGCAAGAATCAGAGGGGCTGAATCAGAGATGCGAGAAACAGAAGGGCTGAAACAGAGAGGCTGAAACAGAGGGTCTGAAACAGAGGGCGAGAAACAGAGGGGCTGAAACAGAGGGGCTGAAACAGAAGGGCTGAAACAGAGGGCGAGAAACAGAGAGGCTGAAACAGCGGGCGAGAAACAGAGGGGCTGAAACAGAGGGCAAGAATCAGAGCGGCTGAATCAGAGATGCGAGAAACAGAGGGGCTGAAACAGAGAGGCTGAAACAGAGGGGCTGAAACAGAGGGCGAGAAACAGAGGGGCTGAAACAGAGGGGCTGAAACAGAGGGGCTGAACCAGAGGGGCTGAAACAGAGGGGCTGAAACAGAGGGCGAGAAACAGAGTGGCTGAAACAGAGGGCGAGAAACAGAGGGGCTGAAACAGAGGGCGAGAAACAGAGGGGCTGAAACAGAGAGGCTGAAACAGAGTGGCTGAATCAGAGGGCGAGAAACAGAGAGGTTGAAACAGAGGGCGAGAAACAGAGGGGCTGAAACAGAGGGCGAGAAACAGAGGGGCTGAAACAGAGGGGCTGAAACAGACGGGCTGAAACAGAGGGCAAAAAACAGAGGGGCTGAAACAGAGGGTGAGAAACAGAGGGGCTGAAACAGAGGGGCTGAAACAGAGGGGCTGAAACAGAGGGCGAGAAACAGAGGTGCTGAATCAGAGGGCTAAATCAGAGGGCCTGAATCAGAGGGGCTAAAACAGAGGGGCTGAATCAGAGGGGCTGAAAGAGAGGGCGAGAAACAGAGGGGCTGAAACAGAGGGGCTGAAACAGAGGGTCAGAAACAGAGGGGCTGAATCAGCGGGGCTGATTCAGAGGGGCTGAAACAGAGGGGCTGAATCAGCGGGGCTGAAACAGAGGGCGAGAAACTGAGGGGCTGAAACAGAGGGCGAGAAACAGAGGGGCTGAAACAGAGGGCGAGAAACAGAGGGGCTGAATCAGAGAGGCTGATTCAGAGGGGCTGAAACAGAAGGGCTGAATCAGAGGGGTTGAAACAGAGGGTCTGAATCAGAGGGGCTGAAACAGAGGGCGAGAAACAGAGGGGCTGAAACAGAGGGGCTGAAACAGAGGGTCTGAAACAGAGGGGCTGAATCAGACGGGCTGAATCAGAGGAGCTGAAACAGAGGGGCTGAATCAGAGGGGCTGAAACAGAGGTCGAGAAACAGAGGGGCTGAGACAGAGGGCGAGAAACAGAGGGGCTGAAACAGAGGGCGAGAAACAGAGGGGCTGAAACAGAGGGGCTGAAACAGAGTGGCTGAAACAGAGGGCGAGAAACAGAGAGGTTGAAACAGAGGGCGAGAAACAGAGGGGCTGAAACAGAGGGCGAGAAACAGAGGGGCTGAAACAGAGGGCGAGAAACAGAGGGGCTGAAACAGAGGGGCTGAAACAGACGGGCTGAAACAGAGGGCAAAAAACAGAGGGGCTGAAACAGAGGGCGAGAAACAGAGGGTGAGAAACAGAGGGCAAGAAACAGAGGGGCTGAAACAGAGGGCAAAAAACAGAGGGGCTGAAACAGATGGGCGAGAAACAGAGGGTGAGAAACAGAGGGCGAAAACAGAGGGGATGAAACAGAGGGGCTGAAACAGAGGGGCTGAAATAGAGGGGCTGAAACAGAGGGGCTGAATCAGAGGGGCTGCAACAGAGGGGCTGCAACAGAGGGGCTGAATCAGAGGGCGAGAAACAGAGAGGATGAAACAGCGGGCGAGAAACAGAGGGGCTGAAACAGAGGGCAAGAAACAGAGGGGCTGAATCAGAGATGCGAGAAACAGAGGGGCTGAAACAGAGAGGCTGAAACAGAGGGGCTGAAACAGAGGGCGAGAAACAGAGGGGCTGAAACAGAGGGCGAGAAACAGAGGGGCTGAACCAGACGGGCTGAAACAGAGGGGCTGAAACAGAGGGCGAGAAACAGAGGGGCTGAAACAGAGGGCGAGAAACAGAGGGGCTGAAACAGAGGGCGAGAAACAGAGGGGCTGAAACAGAGAGGCTGAAACAGAGGGGCTGAAACAGAGGGCGAGAAACAGAGGGGCTGTAACAGAGGGTGAGAAACAGAGGGTCTGAAACAGAGGGGCTGAAACAGAGGGGCTGAAACAGAGGGCGAGAAACAGAGGGGCTGAAACAGAGGGCGAGAAACAGAGGGGCTGAAACAGAGGGCGAGAAACAGAGGGGCTGAAACAGAGGGGCTGAAACAGTGGGGCTGAATCAGAGAGCCTGAAACAGAGGGGCTGAAACAGAGGGGCTGAAATAGAGGGGCCGAAACAGAGGGGCTGAATCAGAGGGGCTGAATCAGAGGGGCTGAATCAGAGGGGCTGAAAAAGAGGGCGAGAAACAGAGGGGCTGAATCAGAGGGGCTAAATCAGAGTGGCTGAATCAGAGGGGTTGAAACAGAGGGTCTGAATCAGAGGGGCTGAAACAGAGGTCGAGAAACAGAGGGGCTGAAACAGAGGGGCTGAAACAGAGGGTCTGAAACAGAGGGGCTGAATCAGAGGAGCTGATTCAGAGGGGCTGAAACAGAGGGGCTGAATCAGCGGGGCTGAAACAGAGGGCGAGAAACTGAGGGTCTGAAACAGAGGGCGAGAAACAGAGGGGCAGAAACAGCGGGCGAGAAACAGAGGGTCTGAAACAGAGGGGATGAAACAGAGGGCGAGAAACAGATTGGCTGAAACAGAGGCCTAGAAACAGAGGGGCTGTAACAGAGGGGTTGAAACAGAGGGGCTGAAACAGAGCGGCTTAAACAGTGGGGCTGAAACAGAGGGCGCGAAACAGAGGGGCTGAAACAGAGGTCGAGAAACAGAGGGGCTGAATCAGAGGGGCTGAAACAGAGGGTGAGAAACAGAGGCGCTGAAACAGAGGGCTGAAACAGAGGGGCTGAAAAAGAGGGCGAGAAACAGAGGTGCTGAAACAGAGGGCGAGAAACAGAGAGGGTGAAACAGAGGGGCTGAAACAGAGGGGCTGAAACAGAGTGGCTGAAACAGAGGGGCTGAAACAGAGGTGCTGAAACAGAGGGGCTGAAACAGAGGGCGAGAAACAGAGGGGCTGAAACAGAGGGCGAGAAACAGAGGGGCTGACACAGAGGGGCTGAAACAGAGGGGCTGAAACAGAGGGCGAAAAACAGAGGGGCTGAAACATAGGGCGAGAAACTGAGGGGCTGAAATAGAGGGCGAGAAACAGAGGGGCTGAAACAGAGGGGCTGAAACAGAGGGGCTGAAACAGAGGGGCTGAAACAGAGGGCGAGAAACAGAGGGGCTGAATCAGAGGGGCTGAATCAGAGGGGCTGAAACAGAGGAACCGAAACAGAGGGCGAGAAACAAAGGGGCTGAAACAGCGGGCGAGAAACAGAGGGCCAGAAACAGAGGGGATGAAACAGAGGGGCTGAAAGAGACAGCTGAAACAGAGAGCCTGAAACAGAGGGCGAGAAACAGAGGGGCTGAAACAGAGGGCGAAAAACAGAGGGGCTGAAACAGAGGGCGAGAAACAGAGGGGCTGAAACAGAGGGTGAGAAACAGAGGGGTTGAAACAGAGGGCGAGAAACAGAGTGGCTGAAACAGACGGGCTGAAACAGAGGGGCTGAAAAAGAGGGCGAAAAACAGAGGGGCTGAAACTGAGGGCGAGAAACAGAGGGGCTGAATCAGAGGTCTAAATCAGAGGGGCTGAATCAGAGGAGCTGAAACAGAGGGCGAGAAACAGAGGGGCTGAAACAGAGGGCGAGAAACAGAGGGGCTGAAACAGAGGGCAAGAAACAGAGGGGCTGAAACAGAAGGGCTGAAACAGAGGGCGAGAAACAGAGGGGCTGAATCAGAGGGGCTAAATCAGAGGGGCTGAATCAGAGGGGTTGAAACAGAGGGTCTGAATCAGTCGGGCTGAAACAGAGGGCGAGAAATAGAGGGGCTGAAACAGAGGGCGAGAAACAGAGGGGCTGAAACAGAGGGGCTGAAACAGAGGGTCTGAAACAGAGGGGCTGAATCAGAGGGGCTGATTCAGAGGGGCTGAAACAGAGGGGCTGAATCAGCGGGGCTAAAACAGAGGGCGAGAAACTGAGGGGCTGAAACAGAAGGCGAGAAACAGAGGGGCTGAAACAGAGAGCGAGAAACAGAGGGGCTGAATCAGAGAGGCTGATTCAGAGGGGCTGAAACAGAGGGGCTGAATCAGAGGGGTTGAAACAGAGGGTCTGAATCAGAGGGGCTGAATCAGAGGGGCTGAATCAGAGGAGCTGAAACAGAGGGGCTGAATCAGAGGGGCTGAAACAGAGGTCGAGAAACAGAGGGGCTGAGACAGAGGGCGAGAAACAGAGGGGCTGAAACAGAGGGGCTGAAACAGAGTTGCTGAAACAGAGGGCGAGAAACAGAGAGGTTGAAACAGAGGGCGAGAAACAGAGGGGCTGAAACAGAGGGCGAAAAACAGAGGAGCTGAAACAGAGGGCGAGAAACAGAGGGGCTGAAACAGAGGGGCTGAAACAGACGGGCTGAAACAGAGGGCAAAAAACAGAGGGGCTGAAACAGAGGGCGAGAAACAGAGGGTGAGAAACAGAGGGCAAGAAACAGAGGGGCTGAAACAGAGGGCAAAAAACAGAGGGGCTGAAACAGAGGGCGAGAAACAGAGGGGCTGAAACAGAGGGCGAGAAACAGAGGGGATGAAACAGAGGGGCTGAAACAGAGGGGCTGAAATAGAGGGGCTGAAACAGAGGGGCTGAATGAGAGGGGCTGCAACAGAGGGGCTGAATCAGAGGGGCTGACACAGAGTGCGAGAAACAGAGGGGCTGAAACAGAGGGCGAGACACAGAGGGGCTGAAACAGAGGGCGAGAAACAGAGGGGCTGAAACAGAGGGGCTGAAACAGAGGGGCTGAAACAGAGGGCGAGAAACAGAGAGGCTGAAACAGCGGGCGAGAAACAGAGGGGCTGAAACAGAGGGCAAGAATCAGAGGGGCTGAATCAGAGATGCGAGAAACAGAGGGGCTGAAACAGAGAGGCTGAAACAGAGGGGCTGAAACAGAGGGCGAGAAACAGAGGGGCTGAAACAGAGGGGCTGAAACAGAGGGCGAGAAACAGAGGGTGAGAAACAGAGGGCGAGAAACAGAGGGGATGAAACAGAGGGGCTGAAACAGAGGGGCTGAAATAGAGGGGCTGAAACAGAAGGGCTGAATCAGAGGGGCTGCAACAGAGGGGCTGAATCAGAGGGGCTGACACAGAGTGCGAGAAACAGAGGGGCTGAAACAGAGGGCGAGAAACAGAGGGGCTGAAACAGAGGGGCTGAAACAGAGGGGCTGAAACAGAGGGCGAGAAACAGAGAGGCTGAAACAGCGGGGGAGAAACAGAGGGGCTGAAACAGAGGGCAAGAATCAGAGGGGCTGAATCAGAGATGCGAGAAACAGAAGGGCTGAAACAGAGAGGCTGAAACAGAGGGGCTGAAACAGAGGGCGAGAAACAGAGGGGCTGAAACAGAGGGGCTGAAACAGAGGGGCTGAAACAGAGGGCGAGAAACAGAGGGGCTGAAACAGAGGGTGAGAAACAGAGGGGCTGAACCAGAGGGGCTGAAACAGAGGGGCTGAAACAGAGGGCGAGAAACAGAGTGGCTGAAACAGAGGGCGAGGAACAGAGGGGCTGAAACAGAGAGGCTGAAACAGAGGGGCTGAAACAGAGGGCGAGAAACAGAGGGGCTGAAACAGAGGGTGAGAAACAGAGGGGCTGAACCAGAGGGGCTGAATCAGAGGGGCTGAAACAGAGGGCGAGAAACAGAGTGGCTGAAACAGAGGGCGAGGAACAGAGGGGCTGAAACAGAGGGCGAGAAACAGAGGGGCTGAAACAGAGAGGCTGAAACAGAGGGGCTGAAACAGAGGGCGAGAAACAGAGGGGCTGAAACAGAGGGCGAGAAACAGAGGGGCTGAACCAGACGGGCTGAAACAGAGGGGCTGAAACAGAGGGCGAGAAACAGAGGGGCTGAAACAGAGGGCGAGAAACAGAGGGGCTGAAACAGAGGGCGAGAAACAGAGGGGCTGAAACAGAGAGGCTGAAACAGAGGGGCTGAAACAGAGGGCGAGAAACAGAGGGGCTGTAACAGAGGATGAGAAACAGAGGGTCTGAAACAGAGGGGCTGAAACAGAGGGGCTGAAACAGAGGGCGAGAAACAGAGGGGCTGAAACAGAGGGCGAGAAACAGAGGGGCTGAAACAGAGGGCGAGAAACAGAGGGGCTGAAACAGAGGGGCTGAAACAGTGGGGCTGAATCAGAGAGCCTGAAACAGAGGGGCTGAAACAGAGGGGCTGAAATAGAGGGGCCGAAACAGAGGGGCTGAATCAGAGGGGCTGAAACAGAGGGGCTGAATCAGAGGGGCTGAAAAAGAGGGCGAGAAACAGAGGGGCTGAATCAGAGGGGCTAAATCAGAGTGGCTGAATCAGAGGGGTTGAAACAGAGGGTCTGAATCAGAGGGGCTGAAACAGAGGTCGAGAAACAGAGGGGCTGAAACAGAGGGGCTGAAACAGAGGGTCTGAAACAGAGGGGCTGAATCAGAGGAGCTGATTCAGAGGGGCTGAAACAGAGGGGCTGAATCAGCGGGGCTGAAACAGAGGGCGAGAAACTGAGGGTCTGAAACAGAGGGCGAGAAACAGAGGGGCAGAAACAGCGGGCGAGAAACAGAGGGTCTGAAACAGAGGGGATGAAACAGAGGGCGAGAAACAGATTGGCTGAAACAGAGGGCTAGAAACAGAGGGGCTGTAACAGAGGGGTTGAAACAGAGGGGCTGAAACAGAGCGGCTGAAACAGTGGGGCTGAAACAGAGGGCGCGAAACAGAGGGGCTGAAACAGAGGGCGAGAAACAGAGGGGCTGAATCAGAGGGGCTGAAACAGAGGGTGAGAAACAGAGGCGCTGAAACAGAGGGCTGAAACAGAGGGGCTGAAAAAGAGGGCGAGAAACAGAGGTGCTGAAACAGAGGGCGAGAAACAGAGAGGGTGAAACAGAGGGGCTGAAACAGAGGGGCTGAAACAGAGGGGCTGAAACAGAGTGGCTGAAACAGAGGGGCTGAAACAGAGGTGCTGAAACAGAGGGGCTGAAACAGAGGGCGAGAAACAGAGGGGCTGAAACAGAGGGCGAGAAACAGAGGGGCTGACACAGAGGGGCTGAAACAGAGGGGCTGAAACAGAGGGCGAAAAACAGAGGGGCTGAAACATAGGGCGAGAAACTGAGGGGCTGAAATAGAGGGCGAGAAACAGAGGGGCTGAAACAGAGGGGCTGAAACAGAGGGGCTGAAACAGAGGGGCTGAAACAGAGGGCGAGAAACAGAGGGGCTGAATCAGAGGGGCTGAATCAGAGGGGCTGAAACAGAGGAACTGAAACAGAGGGCGAGAAACAAAGGGGCTGAAACAGCGGGCGAGAAACAGAGGGCCAGAAACAGAGGGGATGAAACAGAGGGGCTGAAAGAGACAGCTGAAACAGAGAGCCTGAAACAGAGGGCGAGAAACAGAGGGGCTGAAACAGAGGGCGAAAAACAGAGGGGCTGAAACAGAGGGCGAGAAACAGAGGGGCTGAAACAGAGGGTGAGAAACAGAGGGGTTGAAACAGAGGGCGAGAAACAGAGTGGCTGAAACAGACAGGCTGAAACAGAGGGGCTGAAAAAGAGGGCGAAAAACAGAGGGGCTGAAACTGAGGGCGAGAAACAGAGGGGCTGAATCAGAGGTCTAAATCAGAGGGGCTGAATCAGAGGAGCTGAAACAGAGGGCGAGAAACAGAGGGGCTGAAACAGAGGGCGAGAAACAGAGGGGCTGAAACAGAGGGCAAGAAACAGAGGGGCTGAAACAGAAGGGCTGAAACAGAGGGCGAGAAACAGAGGGGCTGAATCAGAGGGGCTAAATCAGAGGGGCTGAATCAGAGGGGTTGAAACAGAGGGTCTGAATCAGTCGGGCTGAAACAGAGGGCGAGAAATAGAGGGGCTGAAACAGAGGGCGAGAAACAGAGGGGCTGAAACAGAGGGGCTGAAACAGAGGGTCTGAAACAGAGGGGCTGAATCAGAGGGGCTGATTCAGAGGGGCTGAAACAGAGGGGCTGAATCAGCGGGGCTAAAACAGAGGGCGAGAAACTGAGGGGCTGAAACAGATGGCGAGAAACAGGGGGGCTGAAACAGAGAGCGAGAAACAGAGGGGCTGAATCAGAGAGGCTGATTCAGAGGGGCTGAAACAGAGGGGCTGAATCAGAGGGGTTGAAACAGAGGGTCTGAATCAGAGGGGCTGAATCAGAGGGGCTGAATCAGAGGAGCTGAAACAGAGGGGCTGAATCAGAGGGGCTGAAACAGAGGTCGAGAAACAGAGGGGCTGAGACAGAGGGCGAGAAACAGAGGGGCTGAAACAGAGGGGCTGAAACAGAGTTGCTGAAACAGAGGGCGAGAAACAGAGAGGTTGAAACAGAGGGCGAGAAACAGAGGGGCTGAAACAGAGGGCGAAAAACAGAGGAGCTGAAACAGAGGGCGAGAAACAGAGGGGCTGAAACAGAGGGGCTGAAACAGACGGGCTGAAACAGAGGGCAAAAAACAGAGGGGCTGAAACAGAGGGCGAGAAACAGAGGGTGAGAAACAGAGGGCAAGAAACAGAGGGGCTGAAACAGAGGGCAAAAAACAGAGGGGCTGAAACAGAGGGCGAGAAACAGAGGGGCTGAAACAGAGGGCGAGAAACAGAGGGGATGAAACAGAGGGGCTGAAACAGAGGGGCTGAAATAGAGGGGCTGAAACAGAGGGGCTGAATGAGAGGGGCTGCAACAGAGGGGCTGAATCAGAGGGGCTGACACAGAGTGCGAGAAACAGAGGGGCTGAAACAGAGGGCGAGACACAGAGGGGCTGAAACAGAGGGCGAGAAACAGAGGGGCTGAAACAGAGGGGCTGAAACAGAGGGGCTGAAACAGAGGGCGAGAAACAGAGAGGCTGAAACAGCGGGCGAGAAACAGAGGGGCTGAAACAGAGGGCAAGAATCAGAGGGGCTGAATCAGAGATGCGAGAAACAGAGGGGCTGAAACAGAGAGGCTGAAACAGAGGGGCTGAAACAGAGGGCGAGAAACAGAGGGGCTGAAACAGAGGGGCTGAAACAGAGGGCGAGAAACAGAGGGTGAGAAACAGAGGGCGAGAAACAGAGGGGATGAAACAGAGGGGCTGAAACAGAGGGGCTGAAATAGAGGGGCTGAAACAGAAGGGCTGAATCAGAGGGGCTGCAACAGAGGGGCTGAATCAGAGGGGCTGACACAGAGTGCGAGAAACAGAGGGGCTGAAACAGAGGGCGAGAAACAGAGGGGCTGAAACAGAGGGGCTGAAACAGAGGGGCTGAAACAGAGGGCGAGAAACAGAGAGGCTGAAACAGCGGGGGAGAAACAGAGGGGCTGAAACAGAGGGCAAGAATCAGAGGGGCTGAATCAGAGATGCGAGAAACAGAAGGGCTGAAACAGAGAGGCTGAAACAGAGGGGCTGAAACAGAGGGCGAGAAACAGAGGGGCTGAAACAGAGGGGCTGAAACAGAGGGGCTGAAACAGAGGGCGAGAAACAGAGGGGCTGAAACAGAGGGTGAGAAACAGAGGGGCTGAACCAGAGGGGCTGAAACAGAGGGGCTGAAACAGAGGGCGAGAAACAGAGTGGCTGAAACAGAGGGCGAGGAACAGAGGGGCTGAAACAGAGAGGCTGAAACAGAGGGGCTGAAACAGAGGGCGAGAAACAGAGGGGCTGAAACAGAGGGTGAGAAACAGAGGGGCTGAACCAGAGGGGCTGAATGAGAGGGGCTGAAACAGAGGGCGAGAAACAGAGTGGCTGAAACAGAGGGCGAGGAACAGAGGGGCTGAAACAGAGGGCGAGAAACAGAGGGGCTGAAACAGAGAGGCTGAAACAGAGTGGCTGAATCAGAGGGCGAGAAACAGAGAGGTTGAAACAGAGGGCGAGAAACAGAGGGGCTGAAACAGAGGGCGAGAAACAGAGGGGCTGAAACAGAGGGGCTGAAACAGACGGGCTGAAAAAAAGGGCAAAAAACAGAGGGGCTGAAACAGAGGGTGAGAAACAGAGGGGCTGAAACAGAGGGGCTGAAACAGAGGGGCTGAAACAGAGGGCGAGAAACAGAGGTGCTGAATCAGAGGGCTAAATCAGAGGGCCTGAATCAGAGGGGCTAAAACAGAGGGGCTGAATCAGAGGGGCTGAAAGAGAGGGCGAGAAACAGAGGGGCTGAAACAGAGGGGCTGAAACAGAGGGTCAGAAACAGAGGGGCTGAATCAGCGGGGCTGATTCAGAGGGGCTGAAACAGAGGGGCTGAATCAGAGGGGTTGAAACAGAGGGTCTGAATCAGAGGGGCTGAAACAGAGGGCGAGAAACAGAGGGGCTGAAACAGACGGGCTGAAAAAAAGGGCAAAAAACAGAGGGGCTGAAACAGAGGGCGAGAAACTGAGGGGCTGAAACACAGGGCGAGAAACAGAGGGGCTGAAACAGAGGGCGAGAAACAGAGGGGCTGAATCAGAGAGGCTGATTCAGAGGGGCTGAAACAGAGGGGCTGAATCAGAGGGGTTGAAACAGAGGGTCTGAATCAGAGGGGCTGAAACAGAGGGCGAGAAACAGAGGGGCTGAAACAGAGGGGCTGAAACAGAGGGTCTGAAACAGAGGGGCTGAATCAGACGGGCTGAATCAGAGGAGCTGAAACAGAGGGGCTGAATCAGAGGGGCTGAAACAGAGATCGAGAAACAGAGGGGCTGAGACAGAGGGCGAGAAACAGAGGGGGTGAAACAGAGGGCGAGAAACAGAGGGGCTGAAACAGAGGGGCTGAAACAGAGTGGCTGAAACAGAGGGCGAGAAACAGAGAGGTTGAAACAGAGGGCGAGAAACAGAGGGGCTGAAACAGAGGGCGAGAAACAGAGGGGCTGAAACAGAGGGCGAGAAACAGAGTGGCTGAAACAGAGGGGCTGAAACAGACGGGCTGAAACAGAGGGCAAGAAACAGAGGGGCTGAACCAGAGGGCGAGAAACAGAGGGTGAGAAACAGAGGGCAAGAAACAGAGGGGCTGAAACAGAGGGCAAAAAACAGAGGGGCTGAAACAGATGGGCGAGAAACAGAGGGTGAGAAACAGAGGGCGAGAAACAGAGGGGATGAAACAGAGGGGCTGAAACAGAGGGGCTGAAATAGAGGGGCTGAAACAGAGGGGCTGAATCAGAGGGGCTGCAACAGAGGGGCTGAATCAGAGGGGCTGACACAGAGTGCGAGAAACAGAGGGGCTGAAACAGAGGGCGAGAAACAGAGGGGCTGAAACAGAGGGCGAGAAACAGAGGGGCTGAAACAGAGGGGCTGAAACAGAGGGGCTGAAACAGAGGGCGAGAAACAGAGAGGCTGAAACAGCGGGCGAGAAACAGAGGGGCTGAAACAGAGGGCAAGAAACAGAGGGGCTGAATCAGAGATGCGAGAAACAGAGGGGCTGAAACAGAGAGGCTGAAACAGAGGGGCTGAAACAGAGGGCGAGAAACAGAGGGGCTGAAACAGAGGGGCTGAAACAGACGGGCTGAAACAGAGGGCAAAAAACAGAGGGGCTGAAACAGAGGGTGAGAAAAGGAGGGGCTGAAACAGAATGGCTGAAACAGAGGGGCTGAAACAGAGGGCGAGAAACAGAGGTGCTGAATCAGAGGGCTAAATCAGAGGGCCTGAATCAGAGGGGCTGAAACAGAGGGGCTGAATCAGAGGGGCTGAAACAGAGGGCGAGAAACAGAGGGGCTGAAACAAAGGGCAAGAAACAGAGGGGCTTAAACAGAAGAGCTGAAACAGAGGGGGAGAAACAGAGCGGCTGAAACAGAGGGTCTGAATCAGAGGGGCTGAAACAGAGGGCGAGAAACAGAGGGGCTGAAACAGAGGGGCTGAAACAGAGGGTCTGAAACAGAGGGGATGAATCGGAGGGGCTGATTCAGAGGGGCTGAAACAGAGGGGCTGAATCATCGGGGCTGAAACAGAGGGCGAGAAACTGAGGGGCTGAAACAGAGGGCGAGAAACAGAGGGGCAGAAACAGCGGGCGAGAAACAGAGGGGCTGAAACAGAGGGGCTGAAACAGAGGGCGAGAAACAGAGTGGCTGAAACAGAGGGCTAGAAACAGAGGGGCTGAAACAGAGGGGTTGAAACAGAGGGGCTGAAACAGAGGGGCTGAAACAGTGGGGCTGAAACAGAGGGCGAGAAACAGAGGGGCTGAAACAGAGGGCGCGAAACAGAGGGGCTGAAACAGAGGGCGAGAAACAGAGGGGCTGAATCAGAGGGGCTGAAACAGAGGGTGAGAAACAGAGGGGCTGAAACAGAGGGCTGAAACAGAGGGGCTGAAAAAGAGGGCGAAAAACAGAGGGGCTGAAACAGAGGGCGAGAAACAGAGGGGGTGAAACAGAGGGGCTGAAACAGAGGGGCTGAAACAGAGGGGCTGAAACAGGGTGGCTGAAACAGGGGGGCTGAAACAGAGGTGCTGAAACAGAGGGGCTGAAACAGAGGGCGAGAAACAGAGGGGCTGAAACAGAGGGCGAGAAACAGAGGGGCTGAAACAGAGGGGCTGAAACAGATTTCGAGAAACAGAGGGGCTGAAACAGAGGGGGAGAAACTAAGGGACTGAAACAGCGGGCGAGAAACAGAGGGGCTGAAACAGAGGGGCTGAAACAGACGGGCTGAAACAGAGAGCCTGAAACAGAGGGGCTGAAACAGAGGGGCTGAAATAGACGGGCTGAAACAGAGGGGCTGAATCAGAGGGGCTGAAACAGAGGGGCTGAATCAGAGGGGCTGAAAAAGAGGGCGAGAAACAGAGGGGCTGAATCAGAGGGGCTAAATCAGAGGGGCTGAATCAGAGGGGTTGAAACAGAGGGTCTGAATCAGAGGGGCTGAAACAGAGGTCGAGAAACAGAGGGGCTGAAACAGAGGGGCTGAAACAGAGGGTCTGTAACAGAGGGGCTGAATCAGAGGGGCTGATTCAGAGGGGCTGAAACAGAGGGGCTGAATCAGCGGGGCTGAAACAGAGGGCGAGAAACTGAGGGTCTGAAACAGAGGGCGAGAAACAGAGGGGCAGAAACAGCGGGCGAGAAACAGAGGGTCTGAAACAGAGGGGCTGAAACAGAGGGCGAGAAACAGATTGGCTGAAACAGAGGGCTAGAAACAGAGGGGCTGTAACAGAGGGGTTGAAACAGAGGGGCTGAAACAGAGGGGCTGAAACAGTGGGGCTGAAACAGAGGTTGAGAAACAGTGGGGCTGAAACAGAGGGCGCGAAACAGAGGGGCTGAAACAGAGGACGAGAAACAGAGGGGCTGAATCAGAGGGGCTGAAACAGAGGGTGAGAAACAGAGGGGCTGAAACAGAGGGCGAGAAACAGAGAGGGTGAAACAGAGGGGCTGAAACAGAGGGGCTGAAACAGAGGGGCTGAAACAGAGTGGCTGAAACAGAGGGGCTGAAACAGAGGTGCTGAAACAGAGGGGTTGAAACAGAGGGCGAGAAACAGAGGTGCTGAAACAGAGGGCGAGAAACAGAGGGGCTGAAACAGAGGGGCTGAAACAGAGGGGCTGAAACAGAGGGCGAGAAACAGAGGGGCTGAAACAGAGGGCGAGAAACAGAGGGGCTGAAATAGAGGGCGAGAAACAGAGGGGCTGAAACAGAGGGGCTGAAACAGAGGGGCTGAAACAGTGGGGCTGAAACAGAGGTTGAGAAACATTGGGTCTGAAACAGAGGGCGTGAAACAGAGGGGCTGAAACAGAAGACGAGAAACAGAGGGGCTGAATCAGAGGGGCTGAAACAGAGGGTGAGAAACAGAGGGGCTGAAACAGAGGGCTGAAACAGAGGGGCTGAAAAACAGGGCGAAAAACAGAGGGGCTGAAACAGAGGGCGAGAAACAGAGAGGGTGAAACAGAGGGGCTGAAACAGAGGGGCTGAAACAGAGGGGCTGAAACAGAGTGGCTGAAACAGAGGGGCTGAAACAGAGGTGCTGAAACAGAGGGGCTGAAACAGAGGGCGAGAAACAGAGGGGCTGAAACAGAGGGCGAGAAACAGAGGGGCTGAAACAGAGGGGCTGAAACAGAGGGGCTGAAACAGAGGGCGAGAAACAGAGTAGCTGAAACAGACGGGCTGAAACAGAGGGGCTGAAAAAGAGGGCGAAAAACAGAGGGGCTGAATCAGAGGTCTAAATCAGAGGGGCTGAATCAGAGGAGCTGAAACAGAGGGCGAGAAACAGAGGGGCTGAAACAGAGGGCGAGAAACAGAGGGGCTGAAACAGAGGGCAAGAAACAGAGGGGCTGAAACAGAAGGGCTGAAACAGAGGGCGAGAAACAGAGGGGCTGAATCAGAGGGGCTAAATCAGAGGGGCTGAATCAGAGGGGTTGAAACAGAGGGTCTGAATCAGTCGGGCTGAAACAGAGGGCGAGAAATAGAGGGGCTGAAACAGAGGGCGAGAAACAGAGGGGCTGAAACAGAGGGGCTGAAACAGAGGGTCTGAAACAGAGGGGCTGAATCAGAGGGGCTGATTCAGAGGGGCTGAAACAGAGGGGCTGAATCAGAGGGGTTGAAGCAGAGGGTCTGAATCAGAGGGGCTGAAACAGAGGGCTAGAAACTGAGGGGCTGAAACAGAGGGCGAGAAACAGAGGGGCTGAAACAGAGGGCGAGAAACAGAGGGGCTGAATCAGAGAGGCTGATTCAGAGGGGCTGAAACAGAGGGGCTGAATCAGAGGGGCTGAAACAAAGGGCGAGAAACAGAGGGGCTGAAACAGAGGGGCTGAAACAGAGGGTCTGAAACAGAGGGCGAGAAACAGAGGGTCTGAAACAGGGGCTGAAACAGAATGGCTGAAACAGAGGGCGAGAAACAGAGAGGTTGAAACAGAGGGCGAGAAACAGAGGGGCTGAAACAGAGGGCGAGAAACAGAGGGGCTGAAACAGAGGGCGAGAAACAGAGGGGCTGAAACAGAGGGGCTGAAACAGACGGGCTGAAACAGAGGGCAAAAAACAGAGGGGCTGAAACAGAGGGCGAGAAACAGAGGGTGAGAAACAGAGGGCAAGAAACAGAGGGGCTGAATCAGAGGGCAAAAAACAGAGGGGCTGAAACAGAGGGCGAGAACCAGAGGGTGAGAAACAGAGGGCGAGAAACAGAGGGGATGAAACAGAGGGGCTGAAACAGAGGGGCTGAAATAGAGGGGCTGAAACAGAGGGGCTGAATCAGAGGTCTAAATCAGAGGGGCTGAATCAGAGGAGCTGAAACAGAGGGCGAGAATCAGAGGGGCTGAAACAGAGGGCGAGAAACAGAGGGGCTGAAACAGAGGGCAAGAAACAGAGGGGCTGAAACAGAAGGGCTGAAACAGAGGGCGAGAAACAGAGGGGCTGAATCAGAGGGGCTAAATCAGAGGGGCTGAATCAGAGGGGTTGAAACAGAGGGTCTGAATCAGTGGGGCTGAAACAGAGGGCGAGAAATAGAGGGTCTGAAACAGAGGGCGAGAAACAGAGGGGCTGAAACAGAGGGGCTGAAACAGAGGGTCTGAAACAGAGGGGCTGAATCAGAGGGGCTGATTCAGAGGGGCTGAAACAGAGGGGCTGAATCAGCGGGGCTGAAACAGAGGGCGAGAAACTGAGGGGCTGAAACAGAGGGCGAGAAACAGAGGGGCTGAAACAGAGGGCGAGAAACAGAGGGGCTGAATCAGAGAGGCTGATTCAGAGGGGCTGAAACAGAGGGGCTGAATCAGAGGGGTTGAAGCAGAGGGTCTGAATCAGAGGGGCTGAAACAGAGGGCGAGAAACAGAGGGGCTGAAACAGAGGGGCTGAAACAGAGGGTCTGAAACAGAGGGGCTGAATCAGAGGGGCTGAATCAGAGGAGCTGAAACAGAGGGGCTGAATCAGAGGGGCTGAAACAGAGGTCGAGAAACAGAGGGGCTGAGACAGAGGGCGAGAAACAGAGGGGCTGAAACAGAGGGCGAGAAACAGAGGGTCTGAAACAGGGGCTGAAACAGAATGGCTGAAACAGAGGGCGAGAAACAGAGAGGTTGAAACAGAGGGCGAGAAACAGAGGGGTGGAAACAGAGGGCGAGAAACAGAGGGGCTGAAACAGAGGGCGAGAAACAGAGGGGCTGAAACAGAGGGGCTGAAACAGACGGGCTGAAACAGAGGGCAAAAAACAGAGGGGCTGAAACAGAGGGCGAGAAACAGAGGGTGAGAAACAGAGGGCAAGAAACAGAGGGGCTGAAACAGAGGGCAAAAAACAGAGGGCGAGAAACAGAGGGTGAGAAACAGAGGGCGAGAAACAGAGGGGATGAAACAGAGGGGCTGAAACAGAGGGGCTGAAACAGAGGGCGAGAAACAGAGGGGCTGAAACAGAGGGCGAGAAACAGAGGGGCTGAACCAGTGGGGCTGAAACAGAGGGGCTGAAACAGAGGGCGAGAAACAGAGGGGCTGAAACAGAGGGCGAGAAACAGAGGGGCTGAAACAGAGGGCGAGAAACAGAGGGGCTGAAACAGAGAGGCTGAAACAGAGGGGCTGAAACAGAGGGCGAGAAACAGAGGGGCTGAAACAGAGGGCGAGAAACAGAGGGGCTGAAACAGAGGGGCTGAAACAGAGGGGCTGAAACAGTGGGGCTGAATCAGAGGGGCTGAAACAGAGGGCGAGAAACAGAGGGGCTGAAACAGAGGACGAGAAATAGAGGGGCTGAAACAGAGGGCGAGAAATAGAGGGTCTGAAACAGAGGGCGAGAAACAGAGGGGCTGAAACAGAGGGGCTGAAACAGAGGGTCTGAAACAGAGGGGCTGAATCAGAGGGGCTGATTCAGAGGGGCTGAAACAGAGGGGCTGAATCAGCGGGGCTGAAACAGAGGGCGAGAAACTGAGGGGCTGAAACAGAGGGCGAGAAACAGAGGGGCTGAAACAGAGGGCGAGAAACAGAGGGGCTGAATCAGAGAGGCTGATTCAGAGGGGCTGAAACAGAGGGGCTGAATCAGAGGGGTTGAAGCAGAGGGTCTGAATCAGAGGGGCTGAAACAGAGGGCGAGAAACAGAGGGGCTGAAACAGAGGGGCTGAAACAGAGGGTCTGAAACAGAGGGGCTGAATCAGAGGGGCTGAATCAGAGGAGCTGAAACAGAGGGGCTGAATCAGAGGGGCTGAAACAGAGGTCGAGAAACAGAGGGGCTGAGACAGAGGGCGAGAAACAGAGGGGCTGAAACAGAGGGCGAGAAACAGAGGGTCTGAAACAGGGGCTGAAACAGAATGGCTGAAACAGAGGGCGAGAAACAGAGAGGTTGAAACAGAGGGCGAGAAACAGAGGGGTGGAAACAGAGGGCGAGAAACAGAGGGGCTGAAACAGAGGGCGAGAAACAGAGGGGCTGAAACAGAGGGGCTGAAACAGACGGGCTGAAACAGAGGGCAAAAAACAGAGGGGCTGAAACAGAGGGCGAGAAACAGAGGGTGAGAAACAGAGGGCAAGAAACAGAGGGGCTGAAACAGAGGGCAAAAAACAGAGGGCGAGAAACAGAGGGTGAGAAACAGAGGGCGAGAAACAGAGGGGATGAAACAGAGGGGCTGAAACAGAGGGGCTGAAACAGAGGGCGAGAAACAGAGGGGCTGAAACAGAGGGCGAGAAACAGAGGGGCTGAACCAGTGGGGCTGAAACAGAGGGGCTGAAACAGAGGGCGAGAAACAGAGGGGCTGAAACAGAGGGCGAGAAACAGAGGGGCTGAAACAGAGGGCGAGAAACAGAGGGGCTGAAACAGAGAGGCTGAAACAGAGGGGCTGAAACAGAGGGCGAGAAACAGAGGGGCTGAAACAGAGGGCGAGAAACAGAGGGGCTGAAACAGAGGGGCTGAAACAGAGGGGCTGAAACAGTGGGGCTGAATCAGAGGGGCTGAAACAGAGGGCGAGAAACAGAGGGGCTGAAACAGAGGACGAGAAATAGAGGGGCTGAAACAGAGGGCGAGAAACAGAGGGGCTGAAAAAGAGCGCGAGAAACAGAGGGGCTGAATCAGAGGGGCTGAAACAGAGGGCGAGAAACAGAAAGGCTGAAACAGAGGGCGAGAAACAGAGGGGCTGAAACAGAGGGTGAGAAACAGAGGGTGAGAAACAGAGGGGCTTAAACAGAGGGCGAGAAACAGAGGGGCTGAAACAGAGGGGCTGAAACAGAGGGGCTGAATCAGAGGGGCTGAATCAGAGGGGCTGAAACAGAGGGCGAGAAACAGAGTGGCTGAAACAGAGGGCGAGAAACAGACGGGCAGAAACAAAGGGCGAGAAACAGAGGGGCTGAAACAGAGGGGCTGAAACAGAGAGCGCGAAACAGGGGCACTGAAACAGAGGGCGAGAAACAGAGGGGCTGAAACAGACGGCGAGAAACAGAGGGGCTGAAACAGAGGGCGAGAAACATAGGGGCTGAAACAGTGGGCAAGAAACAGAGGGGCTGTAACTGAGTGGCTGAAACAGAAGGGCTGAAACAGAGGGGCTGAAACAGAGGGCGAGAAACAGAGGGGCTGAATCAGAGGGGCTGAATCAGAGGAGCTGAAACAGAGGGGCTGAAACTGAGGGTGAGAAACAGAGGGCGAGAAACAGTGGGGCTGAAACAGAGGGGCTGAAACAGAGGGGCTGAAACAAAGCGGCTGATACAGAGGGCGAGAAACAGAGGGGCTGAAACAGAGGGCGAGAAACAGAGTGGCTGAAACATGGCGAGAAACAGAGGTGCTGAAACAGAGGGGCTGAAACAGAGGGGCTGAAACAGAGGGGCTGAAACAGAGGGCGAGAAACAGAGTGGCTGAAACAGAGGGCGAGGAACAGAGGGGCTGAAACAGAGGGCGAGAAACAGAGGGGCTGAAACAGAGAGGCTGAAACAGAGTGGCTGAATCAGAGGGCGAGAAACAGAGAGGTTGAAACAGAGGGCGAGAAACAGAGGGGCTGAAACAGAGGGCGAGAAACAGAGGGGCTGAAACAGAGGGGCTGAAACAGACGGGCTGAAAAAAAGGGCAAAAAACAGAGGGGCTGAAACAGAGGGTGAGAAACAGAGGGGCTGAAACAGAGGGGCTGAAACAGAGGGGCTGAAACAGAGGGCGAGAAACAGAGGTGCTGAATCAGAGGGCTAAATCAGAGGGCCTGAATCAGAGGGGCTAAAACAGAGGGGCTGAATCAGAGGGGCTGAAAGAGAGGGCGAGAAACAGAGGGGCTGAAACAGAGGGGCTGAAACAGAGGGTCAGAAACAGAGGGGCTGAATCAGCGGGGCTGATTCAGAGGGGCTGAAACAGAGGGGCTGAATCAGCGGGGCTGAAACAGAGGGCGAGAAACTGAGGGGCTGAAACACAGGGCGAGAAACAGAGGGGCTGAAACAGAGGGCGAGAAACAGAGGGGCTGAATCAGAGAGGCTGATTCAGAGGGGCTGAAACAGAGGGGCTGAATCAGAGGGGTTGAAACAGAGGGTCTGAATCAGAGGGGCTGAAACAGAGGGCGAGAAACAGAGGGGCTGAAACAGAGGGGCTGAAACAGAGGGTCTGAAACAGAGGGGCTGAATCAGACGGGCTGAATCAGAGGAGCTGAAACAGAGGGGCTGAATCAGAGGGGCTGAAACAGAGATCGAGAAACAGAGGGGCTGAGACAGAGGGCGAGAAACAGAGGGGGTGAAACAGAGGGCGAGAAACAGAGGGGCTGAAACAGAGGGGCTGAAACAGAGTGGCTGAAACAGAGGGCGAGAAACAGAGAGGTTGAAACAGAGGGCGAGAAACAGAGGGGCTGAAACAGAGGGCGAGAAACAGAGGGGCTGAAACAGAGGGCGAGAAACAGAGGGGCTGAAACAGAGGGGCTGAAACAGAGGGTCTGAAACAGAGGGGCTGAATCAGACGGGCTGAATCAGAGGAGCTGAAACAGAGGGGCTGAATCAGAGGGGCTGAAACAGAGATCGAGAAACAGAGGGGCTGAGACAGAGGGCGAGAAACAGAGGGGGTGAAACAGAGGGCGAGAAACAGAGGGGCTGAAACAGAGGGGCTGAAACAGAGTGGCTGAAACAGAGGGCGAGAAACAGAGAGGTTGAAACAGAGGGCGAGAAACAGAGGGGCTGAAACAGAGGGCGAGAAACAGAGGGGCTGAAACAGAGGGCGAGAAACAGAGTGGCTGAAACAGAGGGGCTGAAACAGACGGGCTGAAACAGAGGGCAAGAAACAGAGGGGCTGAACCAGAGGGCGAGAAACAGAGGGTGAGAAACAGAGGGCAAGAAACAGAGGGGCTGAAACAGAGGGCAAAAAACAGAGGGGCTGAAACAGATGGGCGAGAAACAGAGGGTGAGAAACAGAGGGCGAGAAACAGAGGGGATGAAACAGAGGGGCTGAAACAGAGGGGCTGAAATAGAGGGGCTGAAACAGAGGGGCTGAATCAGAGGGGCTGCAACAGAGGGGCTGAATCAGAGGGGCTGACACAGAGTGCGAGAAACAGAGGGGCTGAAACAGAGGGCGAGAAACAGAGGGGCTGAAACAGAGGGCGAGAAACAGAGGGGCTGAAACAGAGGGGCTGAAACAGAGGGGCTGAAACAGAGGGCGAGAAACAGAGAGGCTGAAACAGCGGGCGAGAAACAGAGGGGCTGAAACAGAGGGCAAGAAACAGAGGGGCTGAATCAGAGATGCGAGAAACAGAGGGGCTGAAACAGAGAGGCTGAAACAGAGGGGCTGAAACAGAGGGCGAGAAACAGAGGGGCTGAAACAGAGGGGCTGAAACAGACGGGCTGAAACAGAGGGCAAAAAACAGAGGGGCTGAAACAGAGGGTGAGAAAAGGAGGGGCTGAAACAGAATGGCTGAAACAGAGGGGCTGAAACAGAGGGCGAGAAACAGAGGTGCTGAATCAGAGGGCTAAATCAGAGGGCCTGAATCAGAGGGGCTGAAACAGAGGGGCTGAATCAGAGGGGCTGAAACAGAGGGCGAGAAACAGAGGGGCTGAAACAAAGGGCAAGAAACAGAGGGGCTTAAACAGAAGAGCTGAAACAGAGGGGGAGAAACAGAGCGGCTGAAACAGAGGGTCTGAATCAGAGGGGCTGAAACAGAGGGCGAGAAACAGAGGGGCTGAAACAGAGGGGCTGAAACAGAGGGTCTGAAACAGAGGGGATGAATCGGAGGGGCTGATTCAGAGGGGCTGAAACAGAGGGGCTGAATCATCGGGGCTGAAACAGAGGGCGAGAAACTGAGGGGCTGAAACAGAGGGCGAGAAACAGAGGGGCAGAAACAGCAGGCGAGAAACAGAGGGGCTGAAACAGAGGGGCTGAAACAGAGGGCGAGAAACAGAGTGGCTGAAACAGAGGGCTAGAAACAGAGGGGCTGAAACAGAGGGGTTGAAACAGAGGGGCTGAAACAGAGGGGCTGAAACAGTGGGGCTGAAACAGAGGGCGAGAAACAGAGGGGCTGAAACAGAGGGCGAGAAACAGAGGGGCTGAAACAGAGGGCGAGAAACAGAGGGGCTGAATCAGAGGGGCTGAAACAGAGGGTGAGAAACAGAGGGGCTGAAACAGAGGGCTGAAACAGAGGGGCTGAAAAAGAGGGCGAAAAACAGAGGGGCTGAAACAGAGGGCGAGAAACAGAGGGGGTGAAACAGAGGGGCTGAAACAGAGGGGCTGAAACAGAGGGGCTGAAACAGGGTGGCTGAAACAGGGGGGCTGAAACAGAGGTGCTGAAACAGAGGGGCTGAAACAGAGGGCGAGAAACAGAGGGGCTGAAACAGAGGGCGAGAAACAGAGGGGCTGAAACAGAGGGGCTGAAACAGATTTCGAGAAACAGAGGGGCTGAAACAGAGGGGGAGAAACTAAGGGACTGAAACAGCGGGCGAGAAACAGAGGGGCTGAAACAGAGGGGCTGAAACAGACGGGCTGAAACAGAGAGCCTGAAACAGAGGGGCTGAAACAGAGGGGCTGAAATAGACGGGCTGAAACAGAGGGGCTGAATCAGAGGGGCTGAAACAGAGGGGCTGAATCAGAGGGGCTGAAAAAGAGGGCGAGAAACAGAGGGGCTGAATCAGAGGGGCTAAATCAGAGGGGCTGAATCAGAGGGGTTGAAACAGAGGGTCTGAATCAGAGGGGCTGAAACAGAGGTCGAGAAACAGAGGGGCTGAAACAGAGGGGCTGAAACAGAGGGTCTGTAACAGAGGGGCTGAATCAGAGGGGCTGATTCAGAGGGGCTGAAACAGAGGGGCTGAATCAGCGGGGCTGAAACAGAGGGCGAGAAACTGAGGGTCTGAAACAGAGGGCGAGAAACAGAGGGGCAGAAACAGCGGGCGAGAAACAGAGGGTCTGAAACAGAGGGGCTGAAACAGAGGGCGAGAAACAGATTGGCTGAAACAGAGGGCTAGAAACAGAGGGGCTGTAACAGAGGGGTTGAAACAGAGGGGCTGAAACAGAGGGGCTGAAACAGTGGGGCTGAAACAGAGGTTGAGAAACAGTGGGGCTGAAACAGAGGGCGCGAAACAGAGGGGCTGAAACAGAGGACGAGAAACAGAGGGGCTGAATCAGAGGGGCTGAAACAGAGGGTGAGAAACAGAGGGGCTGAAACAGAGGGCTGAAACAGAGGGGCTGAAAAAGAGGGCGAAAAACAGAGGGGCTGAAACAGAGGGCGAGAAACAGAGAGGGTGAAACAGAGGGGCTGAAACAGAGGGGCTGAAACAGAGGGGCTGAAACAGAGTGGCTGAAACAGAGGGGCTGAAACAGAGGTGCTGAAACAGAGGGGTTGAAACAGAGGGCGAGAAACAGAGGTGCTGAAACAGAGGGCGAGAAACAGAGGGGCTGAAACAGAGGGGCTGAAACAGAGGGGCTGAAACAGAGGGCGAGAAACAGAGGGGCTGAATCAGAGGGCGAGAAACAGAGGGGCTGAAATAGAGGGCGAGAAACAGAGGGGCTGAAACAGAGGGGCTGAAACAGAGGGGCTGAAACAGTGGGGCTGAAACAGAGGTTGAGAAACATTGGGTCTGAAACAGAGGGCGCGAAACAGAGGGGCTGAAACAGAGGACGAGAAACAGAGGGGCTGAATCAGAGGGGCTGAAACAGAGGGTGAGAAACAGAGGGGCTGAAACAGAGGGCTGAAACAGAGGGGCTGAAAAACAGGGCGAAAAACAGAGGGGCTGAAACAGAGGGCGAGAAACAGAGAGGGTGAAACAGAGGGGCTGAAACAGAGGGGCTGAAACAGAGGGGCTGAAACAGAGTGGCTGAAACAGAGGGGCTGAAACAGAGGTGCTGAAACAGAGGGGCTGAAACAGAGGGCGAGAAACAGAGGGGCTGAAACAGAGGGCGAGAAACAGAGGGGCTGAAACAGAGGGGCTGAAACAGAGGGGCTGAAACAGAGGGCGAGAAACAGAGTAGCTGAAACAGACGGGCTGAAACAGAGGGGCTGAAAAAGAGGGCGAAAAACAGAGGGGCTGAATCAGAGGTCTAAATCAGAGGGGCTGAATCAGAGGAGCTGAAACAGAGGGCGAGAAACAGAGGGGCTGAAACAGAGGGCGAGAAACAGAGGGGCTGAAACAGAGGGCAAGAAACAGAGGGGCTGAAACAGAAGGGCTGAAACAGAGGGCGAGAAACAGAGGGGCTGAATCAGAGGGGCTAAATCAGAGGGGCTGAATCAGAGGGGTTGAAACAGAGGGTCTGAATCAGTCGGGCTGAAACAGAGGGCGAGAAATAGAGGGGCTGAAACAGAGGGCGAGAAACAGAGGGGCTGAAACAGAGGGGCTGAAACAGAGGGTCTGAAACAGAGGGGCTGAATCAGAGGGGCTGATTCAGAGGGGCTGAAACAGAGGGGCTGAATCAGAGGGGTTGAAGCAGAGGGTCTGAATCAGAGGGGCTGAAACAGAGGGCTAGAAACTGAGGGGCTGAAACAGAGGGCGAGAAACAGAGGGGCTGAAACAGAGGGCGAGAAACAGAGGGGCTGAATCAGAGAGGCTGATTCAGAGGGGCTGAAACAGAGGGGCTGAATCAGAGGGGTTGAAGCAGAGGGTCTGAATCAGAGGGGCTGAAACAAAGGGCGAGAAACAGAGGGGCTGAAACAGAGGGGCTGAAACAGAGGGTCTGAAACAGAGGGGCTGAATCAGAGGGGCTGAATCAGAGGAGCTGAAACAGAGGGGCTGAATCAGAGGGGCTGAAACAGAGGTCGAGAAACAGAGGGGCTGAGACAGAGGGCGAGAAACAGAGGGGCTGAAACAGAGGGCGAGAAACAGAGGGTCTGAAACAGGGGCTGAAACAGAATGGCTGAAACAGAGGGCGAGAAACAGAGAGGTTGAAACAGAGGGCGAGAAACAGAGGGGCAGAAACAGAGGGCGAGAAACAGAGGGGCTGAAACAGAGGGCGAGAAACAGAGGGGCTGAAACAGAGGGGCTGAAACAGACGGGCTGAAACAGAGGGCAAAAAACAGAGGGGCTGAAACAGAGGGCGAGAAACAGAGGGTGAGAAACAGAGGGCAAGAAACAGAGGGGCTGAATCAGAGGGCAAAAAACAGAGGGGCTGAAACAGAGGGCGAGAACCAGAGGGTGAGAAACAGAGGGCGAGAAACAGAGGGGATGAAACAGAGGGGCTGAAACAGAGGGGCTGAAATAGAGGGGCTGAAACAGAGGGGCTGAATCAGAGGTCTAAATCAGAGGGGCTGAATCAGAGGAGCTGAAACAGAGGGCGAGAATCAGAGGGGCTGAAACAGAGGGCGAGAAACAGAGGGGCTGAAACAGAGGGCAAGAAACAGAGGGGCTGAAACAGAAGGGCTGAAACAGAGGGCGAGAAACAGAGGGGCTGAATCAGAGGGGCTAAATCAGAGGGGCTGAATCAGAGGGGTTGAAACAGAGGGTCTGAATCAGTGGGGCTGAAACAGAGGGCGAGAAATAGAGGGTCTGAAACAGAGGGCGAGAAACAGAGGGGCTGAAACAGAGGGGCTGAAACAGAGGGTCTGAAACAGAGGGGCTGAATCAGAGGGGCTGATTCAGAGGGGCTGAAACAGAGGGGCTGAATCAGCGGGGCTGAAACAGAGGGCGAGAAACTGAGGGGCTGAAACAGAGGGCGAGAAACAGAGGGGCTGAAACAGAGGGCGAGAAACAGAGGGGCTGAATCAGAGAGGCTGATTCAGAGGGGCTGAAACAGAGGGGCTGAATCAGAGGGGTTGAAGCAGAGGGTCTGAATCAGAGGGGCTGAAACAGAGGGCGAGAAACAGAGGGGCTGAAACAGAGGGGCTGAAACAGAGGGTCTGAAACAGAGGGGCTGAATCAGAGGGGCTGAATCAGAGGAGCTGAAACAGAGGGGCTGAATCAGAGGGGCTGAAACAGAGGTCGAGAAACAGAGGGGCTGAGACAGAGGGCGAGAAACAGAGGGGCTGAAACAGAGGGCGAGAAACAGAGGGTCTGAAACAGGGGCTGAAACAGAATGGCTGAAACAGAGGGCGAGAAACAGAGAGGTTGAAACAGAGGGCGAGAAACAGAGGGGTGGAAACAGAGGGCGAGAAACAGAGGGGCTGAAACAGAGGGCGAGAAACAGAGGGGCTGAAACAGAGGGGCTGAAACAGACGGGCTGAAACAGAGGGCAAAAAACAGAGGGGCTGAAACAGAGGGCGAGAAACAGAGGGTGAGAAACAGAGGGCAAGAAACAGAGGGGCTGAAACAGAGGGCAAAAAACAGAGGGCGAGAAACAGAGGGTGAGAAACAGAGGGCGAGAAACAGAGGGGATGAAACAGAGGGGCTGAAACAGAGGGGCTGAAACAGAGGGCGAGAAACAGAGGGGCTGAAACAGAGGGCGAGAAACAGAGGGGCTGAACCAGTGGGGCTGAAACAGAGGGGCTGAAACAGAGGGCGAGAAACAGAGGGGCTGAAACAGAGGGCGAGAAACAGAGGGGCTGAAACAGAGGGCGAGAAACAGAGGGGCTGAAACAGAGAGGCTGAAACAGAGGGGCTGAAACAGAGGGCGAGAAACAGAGGGGCTGAAACAGAGGGCGAGAAACAGAGGGGCTGAAACAGAGGGGCTGAAACAGAGGGGCTGAAACAGTGGGGCTGAATCAGAGGGGCTGAAACAGAGGGCGAGAAACAGAGGGGCTGAAACAGAGGACGAGAAATAGAGGGGCTGAAACAGAGGGCGAGAAACAGAGGGGCTGAAAAAGAGCGCGAGAAACAGAGGGGCTGAATCAGAGGGGCTGAAACAGAGGGCGAGAAACAGAAAGGCTGAAACAGAGGGCGAGAAACAGAGGGGCTGAAACGGAGGGGCTGAAACAGAGGGTGAGAAACAGAGGGGCTTAAACAGAGGGCGAGAAACAGAGGGGCTGAAACAGAGGGGCTGAAACAGAGGGGCTGAATCAGAGGGGCTGAATCAGAGGGGCTGAAACAGAGGGCGAGAAACAGAGTGGCTGAAACAGAGGGCGAGAAACAGACGGGCAGAAACAGAGGGCGAGAAACAGAGGGGCTGAAACAGAGGGGCTGAAACAGAGAGCGCGAAACAGGGGCACTGAAACAGAGGGCGAGAAACAGAGGGGCTGAAACAGACGGCGAGAAACAGAGGGGCTGAAACAGAGGGCGAGAAACATAGGGGCTGAAACAGTGGGCAAGAAACAGAGGGGCTGTAACTGAGTGGCTGAAACAGAAGGGCTGAAACAGAGGGGCTGAAACAGAGGGCGAGAAACAGAGGGGCTGAATCAGAGGGGCTGAATCAGAGGAGCTGAAACAGAGGGGCTGAAACTGAGGGTGAGAAACAGAGGGCGAGAAACAGTGGGGCTGAAACAGAGGGGCTGAAACAGAGGGGCTGAAACAAAGCGGCTGATACAGAGGGCGAGAAACAGAGGGGCTGAAACAGAGGGCGAGAAACAGAGTGGCTGAAACATGGCGAGAAACAGAGGTGCTGAAACAGAGGGGCTGAAACAGAGGGGCTGAAACAGAGGGGCTGAAACAGAGGGGCTGAAACAGAGGGGCTGAAACAGAGGGCAAGAAACAGAGGGGCTGAAACAGAGGGCGAGAAACAGAGGGGCTGAAACAGAGGGCGAGAAACAGAGGGGCTGAAACAGATGGGCTGAAACAGAGGGGCTGAAACAGAGGGCGAGAAACAGAGAGGCTGAAACAGAGGGCGAGAAACAGAGTGGCTGAAACAGAGGGCAAGAAACAGTGGGGCTGAAACAGAGGGCGAGAAACAGAGGGGCTGAAACAGAGGGCGAGAAACAGAGGGCGAGAAACAGAGGGGCTGAAACATAGGTGCTGAATGAGTGGGGCTGAATCAGAGGGGCTGAATCAGAGGGGTTGAAACAGAGGGTCTGAATCAGAGGGGCTGAAACAGAGGGCGAGAAACAGAGGGCGAGAAACAGAGGGGCTGAAACAGAGGGGCTGAAACAGAGGGGCTGAAACAAAGCGGCTGATACAGAGGGCGAGAAACAGAGGGGCTGAAACAGAGTGCGAGAAACAGAGTGGCTGAAACATGGCGAGAAACAGAGGGGCTGAAACAGAGGGGCTGAAACAGAGGGGCTGAAACAGAGGGGCTGAAACAGAGTGTCTGAAACAGAGGGCAAGAAACAGAGGGGCTGAAACAGACAGCGAGAAACAGAGGGGCTGAAACAGAGGGCGAGAAACAGAGGGGCTGAAACAGAGGGGCTGAAACAGAGGGGCTGAAACAGAGGGCGAGAAACAGAGAGGCTGAAACAGAGGGCGAGAAACAGAGTGGCTGAAACAGAGGGCGAGAAACAGAGGGGCTGAAACAGAGGGCGAGAAACAGAGGGGCTGAAACAGAGGGCGAGAAACAGAGGGGCTGAAACAGAGGGCGAGAAACAGAGGGGCTGAATCATAGGGGCTGAATGAGTGGGGCTGAAACAAGGGGGCTGAAACAGAGGGGCTGAAACAGAGAGCGAGAAACAGAGGGGCTGAATCAGAGGGCTAAATCAGAGAGGCTGAATCAGAGGGGCTGGAACAGAGGGGCTGAATCAGAGGGGCTGAAACAGAGGGCGAGAAACAGAGGGGCTGAAACAGAGGGCAAGAAAGAGAGGGGCTGAAACAGAAGGGCTGAAACAGAGGGCGAGAAACAGAGGGGCTGAATCAGAGGGGCTAAATCAGAGGGGCTGAATCAGAGGGGTTGAAACAGAGGGTCTGAATCAGAGGGGCTGAAACAGAGGGCGAGAAACAGAGGGGCTGAAACAGAGGGCGAGAAACATAGGGGCTGAAACAGAGGGCGAGAAACAGAGGGGAAGAAACAGAGGGGCTGAAACAGATGGTCTGAAACAGACGGGCTGAATCAGAGTGGCTGATTCAGAGGGGCTGAAACAGAGGGGCTGAATCAGTGGGGCTGAAACAGAGGGCGAGAAACTGAGGGGCTGAAACAGAGGGCGAGAAACAGAGGGGCAGAAACAGAGGGCGAGAAAGAGAGCGGCTGATTCAGAGGGGCTGAAACAGAGGGCGAGAAACAGAGGGGCTGAAACAGAGGGCAAGAAACAGAGGGGCTGAAACAGAGGGGATAAAACAGTGCGGCTGAAACAGAGGGCGAGAAACAGAGGGGCTGAAACAGAGGGCGAGAAACAGAGGGGCTGAAACAGAGGGCGAGAAACAGAGTGGCTGAAACAGACGGGCTGAAACAGAGGGGCTGAAAAAGAGGGCGAAAAACAGAGGGGCTGAAACAGTGGGCGAGAAACAGAGGGGCTGAAACAGAGGGCGAGAAACAGAGGGGCTGCATCAGAAGGGCTGAAACAGAGGGGCTGAAATAGTGGGGCTGAAACAGAGGGCGAGAAACAGAGGGGCTGAAACAGAGGGCGAGAAACAGAGGGGCTGAAACAGAGGGCGAGAAACAGAGGGGATGAATCAGAGGGGCTGAAACAGAGGGTGAGAAACAGAGGGGCTGAAACAGAGGGGATGAATCAGAGGGGCTGATTCAGAGGGGCTGAAACAGAGGGGCTGAATCATCGGGGCTGAAACAGAGGGCGAGAAACTGAGGGGCTGAAACAGAGGGCGAGAAACAGAGGGGCAGAAACAGCGGGCGAGAAACAGAGGGGCTGAAACAGAGGGGCTGAAACAGAGGGCGAGAAACAGAGTGGCTGAAACAGAGGGCTAGAAACAGAGGGGCTGAAACAGAGGGGTTGAAACAGAGGGGCTGAAACAGAGGGGCTGAAACAGTGGGGCTGAAACAGAGGGCGAGAAACAGAGGGGCTGAAACAGAGGGCGCGAAACAGAGGGGCTGAAACAGAGGGCGAGAAACAGAGGGGCTGAATCAGAGGGGCTGAAACAGAGGGTGAGAAACAGAGGGGCTGAAACAGAGGGCTGAAACAGAGGGGCTGAAAAAGAGGGCGAAAAACAGAGGGGCTGAAACAGAGGGCTAGAAACAGAGGGGGTGAAACAGAGGGGCTGAAACAGAGGGGCTGAAACAGAGGGGCTGAATCAGGGTGGCTGAAACAGGGGGGCTGAAACAGAGGTGCTGAAACAGAGGGGCTGAAACAGAGGGCGAGAAACAGAGGGGCTGAAACAGAGGGCGAGAAACAGAGGGGCTGAAACAGAGGGGCTGAAACAGATTTCGAGAAACAGAGGGGCTGAAACAGAGGGGGAGAAACTAAGGGACTGAAACAGCGGGCGAGAAACAGAGGGGCTGAAACAGAGGGGCTGAAACAGACGGGCTGAAACAGAGAGCCTGAAACAGAGGGGCTGAAACAGAGGGGCTGAAATAGACGGGCTGAAACAGAGGGGCTGAATCAGAGGGGCTGAAACAGAGGGGCTGAATCAGAGGGGCTGAAAAAGAGGGCGAGAAACAGAGGGGCTGAATCAGAGGGGCTAAATCAGAGGGGCTGAATCAGAGGGGTTGAAAATGAGGGTCTGAATCAGAGGGGCTGAAACAGAGGTCGAGAAACAGAGGGTCTGTAACAGAGGGGCTGAATCAGAGGGGCTGATTCAGAGGGGCTGAAACTGAGGGTGAGAAACAGAGGGCGAGAAACAGTGGGGCTGAAACAGAGGGGCAGAAACAGAGGGGCTGAAACAAAGCGGCTGATACAGAGGGCGAGAAACAGAGGGGCTGAAACAGAGGGCGAGAAACAGAGTGGCTGAAACATGGCGAGAAACAGAGGTGCTGAAACAGAGGGGCTGAAACAGAGGGGCTGAAACAGAGGGGCTGAAACAGAGGGGCTGAAACAGAGGGCAAGAAACAGAGGGGCTGAAACAGAGGGCGAGAAACAGAGGGGCTGAAACAGAGGGCGAGAAACAGAGGGGCTGAAACAGATGGGCTGAAACAGAGGGGCTGAAACAGAGGGCGAGAAACAGAGAGGCTGAAACAGAGGGCGAGAAACAGAGTGGCTGAAACAGAGGGCGAGAAACAGAGTGGCTTAAACAGAGGGCGAGAAACAGATGGGCTGAAACATAGGTGCTGAATGAGTGGGGCTGAATCAGAGGGGCTGAATCAGAGGGGTTGAAACAGAGGGTCTGAATCAGAGGGGCTGAAACAGAGGGCGAGAAACAGAGGGCGAGAAACAGAGGGGCTGAAACAGAGGGGCTGAAACAGAGGGGCTGAAACAAAGCGGCTGATACAGAGGGCGAGAAACAGAGGGGCTGAAACAGAGTGCGAGAAACAGAGTGGCTGAAACATGGCGAGAAACAGAGGGGCTGAAACAGAGGGGCTGAAACAGAGGGGCTGAAACAGAGGGGCTGAAACAGAGTGTCTGAAACAGAGGGCAAGAAACAGAGGGGCTGAAACAGACAGCGAGAAACAGAGGGGCTGAAACAGAGGGCGAGAAACAGAGGGGCTGAAAAAGAGGGGCTGAAACAGAGGGGCTGAAACAGAGGGCGAGAAACAGAGAGGCTGAAACAGAGGGCGAGAAACAGAGTGGCTGAAACAGAGGGCGAGAAACAGAGGGGCTGAAACAGAGGGCGAGAAACAGAGGGGCTGAAACAGAGGGCGAGAAACAGAGGGGCTGAAACAGAGGGCGAGAAACAGAGGGGCTGAAACATAGGGGCTGAATGAGTGGGGCTGAAACAAGGGGGCTGAAACAGAGTTGCTGAAACAGAGAGCGAGAAACAGAGGGGCTGAATCAGAGGGCTAAATCAGAGGGGCTGAATCAGAGGGGCTGGAACAGAGGGGCTGAATCAGAGGGGCTGAAACAGAGGGCGAGAAACAGAGGGGCTGAATCAGAGGGGCTGAAACAGAGGGCGAGAAACAGAGGGCGAGAAACAGAGGGGCTGAAACAGAGGGGCTGAAACAGAGGGGCTGAAACAAAGCGGCTGATACAGAGGGCGAGAAACAGAGGGGCTGAAACAGAGTGCGAGAAACAGAGTGGCTGAAACATGGCGAGAAACAGAGGGGCTGAAACAGAGGGGCTGAAACAGAGGGGCTGAAACAGAGGGGCTGAAACAGAGTGTCTGAAACAGAGGGCAAGAAACAGAGGGGCTGAAACAGACAGCGAGAAACAGAGGGGCTGAAACAGAGGGCGAGAAACAGAGGGGCTGAAAAAGAGGGGCTGAAACAGAGGGGCTGAAACAGAGGGCGAGAAACAGAGAGGCTGAAACAGAGGGCGAGAAACAGAGTGGCTGAAACAGAGGGCGAGAAACAGAGGGGCTGAAACAGAGGGCGAGAAACAGAGGGGCTGAAACAGAGGGCGAGAAACAGAGGGGCTGAAACATAGGGGCTGAATGAGTGGGGCTGAAACAAGGGGGCTGAAACAGAGGGGCTGAAACAGAGAGCGAGAAACAGAGGGGCTGAATCAGAGGGCTAAATCAGAGGGGCTGAATCAGAGGGGCTGGAACAGAGGGGCTGAATCAGAGGGGCTGAAACAGAGGGCGAGAAACAGAGGGGCTGAAACAGAGGGCAAGAAAGAGAGGGGCTGAAACAGAAGGGCTGAAACAGAGGGCGAGAAACAGAGGGGCTGAATCAGAGGGGCTAAATCAGAGGGGCTGAATCAGAGGGGTTGAAACAGAGGGTCTGAATCAGAGGGGCTGAAACAGAGGGCGAGAAACAGAGGGGCTGAAACAGAGGGCGAGAAACATAGGGGCTGAAACAGAGGGCGAGAAACAGAGGGGAAGAAACAGAGGGGCTGAAACAGATGGTCTGAAACAGACGGGCTGAATCAGAGTGGCTGATTCAGAGGGGCTGAAACAGAGGGGCTGAATCAGTGAGGCTGAAACAGAGGGCGAGAAACTGAGGGGCTGAAACAGAGGGCGAGAAACAGAGGGGCAGAAACAGAGGGCGAGAAAGAGAGCGGCTGATTCAGAGGGGCTGAAACAGAGGGCGAGAAACAGAGGGGCTGAAACAGAGGGCAAGAAACAGAGGGGCTGAAACAGAGGGGATAAAACAGTGCGGCTGAAACAGAGGGCGAGAAACAGAGGGGCTGAAACAGAGGGCGAGAAACAGAGGGGCTGAAACAGAGGGCGAGAAACAGAGTGGCTGAAACAGACGGGCTGAAACAGAGGGGCTGAAAAAGAGGGCGAAAAACAGAGGGGCTGAAACAGTGGGCGAGAAACAGAGGGGCTGAAACAGAGGGCGAGAAACAGAGGGGCTGCATCAGAAGGGCTGAAACAGAGGGGCTGAAATAGTGGGGCTGAAACAGAGGGCGAGAAACAGAGGGGCTGAAACAGAGGGCGAGAAACAGAGGGGCTGAAACAGAGGGCGAGAAACAGAGGGGCTGAATCAGAGGGGCTGAAACAGAGGGTGAGAAACAGAGGGGCTGAAACAGAGGGGATGAATCAGAGGGGCTGATTCAGAGGGGCTGAAACAGAGGGGCTGAATCATCGGGGCTGAAACAGAGGGCGAGAAACTGAGGGGCTGAAACAGAGGGCGAGAAACAGAGGGGCAGAAACAGCGGGCGAGAAACAGAGGGGCTGAAACAGAGGGGCTGAAACAGAGGGCGAGAAACAGAGTGGCTGAAACAGAGGGCTAGAAACAGAGGGGCTGAAACAGAGGGGTTGAAACAGAGGGGCTGAAACAGAGGGGCTGAAACAGTGGGGCTGAAACAGAGGGCGAGAAACAGAGGGGCTGAAACAGAGGGCGCGAAACAGAGGGGCTGAAACAGAGGGCGAGAAACAGAGGGGCTGAATCAGAGGGGCTGAAACAGAGGGTGAGAAACAGAGGGGCTGAAACAGAGGGCTGAAACAGAGGGGCTGAAAAAGAGGGCGAAAAACAGAGGGGCTGAAACAGAGGGCGAGAAACAGAGGGGGTGAAACAGAGGGGCTGAAACAGAGGGGCTGAAAAAGAGGGGCTGAAACAGGGTGGCTGAAACAGGGGGGCTGAAACAGAGGTGCTGAAACAGAGGGGCTGAAACAGAGGGCGAGAAACAGAGGGGCTGAAACAGAGGGCGAGAAACAGAGGGGCTGAAACAGAGGGGCTGAAACAGATTTCGAGAAACAGAGGGGCTGAAACAGAGGGGGAGAAACTAAGGGACTGAAACAGCGGGCGAGAAACAGAGGGGCTGAAACAGAGGGGCTGAAACAGACGGGCTGAAACAGAGAGCCTGAAACAGAGGGGCTGAAACAGAGGGGCTGAATCAGAGGGGCTGAAAAAGAGGGCGAGAAACAGAGGGGCTGAATCAGAGGGGCTAAATCAGAGGGGCTGAATCAGAGGGGTTGAAACAGAGGGTCTGAATCAGAGGGGCTGAAACAGAGGTCGAGAAACAGAGTGTCTGAAACAGAGGGCGAGAAACAGAGGGGCAGAAACAGCGGGCGAGAAACAGAGGGTCTGAAACAGAGGGGCTGAAACAGAGGGCGAGAAACAGATTGGCTGAAACAGAGGGTTAGAAACAGAGGGGCTGTAACAGAGGGGTTGAAACAGAGGGGCTGAAACAGAGGGGCTGAAACAGTGGGGCTGAAACAGAGGTTGAGAAACAGTGGGGCTGAAACAGAGGGCGCGAAACAGAGGGGCTGAAACAGAGGACGAGAAACAGAGGGGCTGAATCAGAGGGGCTGAAACAGAGGGTGAGAAACAGAGGGGCTGAAACAGAGGGCGAGAAACATAGTGGCTGAAACAGAGGGCGAGAAACAGAGGGGAAGAAACAGAGGGGCTGAAACAGATGGTCTGAAACAGACGGGCTGAATCAGAGTGGCTGATTCAGAGGGGCGGAAACAGAGGGGCTGAATCAGTGGGGCTGAAACAGAGGGCGAGAAACTGAGGGGCTGAAACAGAGGGCGAGAAACAGAGGGGCAGAAACAGAGGGCGAGAAAGAGAGCGGCTGATTCAGAGGGGCTGAAACAGAGGGCGAGAAACAGAGGGGCTGAAACAGAGGGCAAGAAACAGAGGGGCTGAAACAGAGGGGATAAAACAGTGCGGCTGAAACAGAGGGCGAGAAACAGAGGGGCTGAAACAGAGGGCGAGAAACAGAGGGGCTGAAACAGAGGGCGAGAAACAGAGTGGCTGAAACAGACGGGCTGAAACAGAGGGGCTGAAAAAGAGGGCGAAAAACAGAGGGGCTGAAACAGTGGGCGAGAAACAGAGGGGCTGAAACAGAGGGCGAGAAACAGAGGGGCTGCATCAGAAGGGCTGAAACAGAGGGGCTGAAATAGTGGGGCTGAAACAGAGGGCGAGAAACAGAGGGGCTGACACAGAGGGCGAGAAACAGAGGGGCTGAAACAGAGGGCGAGAAACAGAGGGGCTGAATCAGAGGGGCTGAAACAGAGGGTGAGAAACAGAGGGGCTGAAACAGAGGGGATGAATCAGAGGGGCTGATTCAGAGGGGCTGAAACAGAGGGGCTGAATCATCGGGGCTGAAACAGAGGGCGAGAAACTGAGGGGCTGAAACAGAGGGCGAGAAACAGAGGGGCAGAAACAGCGGGCGAGAAACAGAGGGGCTGAAACAGAGGGGCTGAAACAGAGGGCGAGAAACAGAGTGGCTGAAACAGAGGGCTAGAAACAGAGGGGCTGAAACAGAGGGGTTGAAACAGAGGGGCTGAAACAGAGGGGCTGAAACAGTGGGGCTGAAACAGAGGGCGAGAAACAGAGGGGCTGAAACAGAGGGCGCGAAACAGAGGGGCTGAAACAGAGGGCGAGAAACAGAGGGGCTGAATCAGAGGGGCTGAAACAGAGGGTGAGAAACAGAGGGGCTGAAACAGAGGGCTGAAACAGAGGGGCTGAAAAAGAGGGCGAAAAACAGAGGGGCTGAAACAGAGGGCGAGAAACAGAGGGGGTGAAACAGAGGGGCTGAAACAGAGGGGCTGAAACAGAGGGGCTGAAACAGGGTGGCTGAAACAGGGGGGCTGAAACAGAGGTGCTGAAACAGAGGGGCTGAAACAGAGGGCGAGAAACAGAGGGGCTGAAACAGAGGGCGAGAAACAGAGGGGCTGAAACAGAGGGGCTGAAACAGATTTCGAGAAACAGAGGGGCTGAAACAGAGGGGGAGAAACTAAGGGACTGAAACAGCGGGCGAGAAACAGAGGGGCTGAAACAGAGGGGCTGAAACAGACGGGCTGAAACAGAGAGCCTGAAACAGAGGGGCTGAAACAGAGGGGCTGAAATAGACGGGCTGAAACAGAGGGGCTGAATCAGAGGGGCTGAAACAGAGGGGCTGAATCAGAGGGGCTGAAAAAGAGGGCGAGAAACAGAGGGGCTGAATCAGAGGGGCTAAATCAGAGGGGCTGAATCAGAGGGGTTGAAACAGAGGGTCTGAATCAGAGGGGCTGAAACAGAGGTCGAGAAACAGAGTGTCTGAAACAGAGGGCGAGAAACAGTGGGGCAGAAACAGCGGGCGAGAAACAGAGGGTCTGAAACAGAGGGGCTGAAACAGAGGGCGAGAAACAGATTGGCTGAAACAGAGGGTTAGAAACAGAGGGGCTGTAACAGAGGGGTTGAAACAGAGGGGCTGAAACAGAGGGGCTGAAACAGTGGGGCTGAAACAGAGGTTGAGAAACAGTGGGGCTGAAACAGAGGGCGCGAAACAGAGGGGCTGAAACAGAGGACGAGAAACAGAGGGGCTGAATCAGAGGGGCTGAAACAGAGGGTGAGAAACAGAGGGGCTGAAACAGAGGGCTGAAACAGAGGGGCTGAAAAACAGGGCGAAAAACAGAGGGGCTGAAACAGAGGGCGAGAAACAGAGAGGGTGAAACAGATGGGCTGAAACAGAGGGGCTGAAACAGAGGGGCTGAAACAGAGTGGCTGAAACAGGGGGGCTGAAACAGAGGTGCTGAAACAGAGGGGCTGAAACAGAGGGCGAGAAACAGAGGGGCTGAAACAGAGGGCGAGAAACAGAGGGGCTGAAACAGAGGGGCTGAAACAGAGGGGCTGAAACAGAGGGCGAGAAACAGAGGGGCTGAAACAGAGGGCGAGAAACAGAGGGGCTGAAATAGAGGGCGAGAAACAGAGGGGCTGAAACAGAGGGGCTGAAACAGAGGGGCTGAAACAGAGGGGCTGAAACAGACGGCGAGAAACAGAGGGGCTGAATCAGAGGGGCTGAATCAGAGGGGCTGAAACAGAGGTACTGAAACAGTGGGCGAGAATCAAAGGGGCTGAAACAGCGGGCGAGAAACAGAGGGCCAGAAACAGAGGGGCTGAAACAGAGGGGCTGAAACAGACGGGCTGAAACAGAGAGCCTGAAACAGAGGGCGAGAAACAGAGGGGCTGAAACAGAGGGCGAAAAACAGAGGGGCTGAAACAGAGGGCGAGAAACAGAGGGGCTGAAACAGAGGGTGAGAAACAGAGGGGCTGAAACAGAGGGCGAGAAACAGAGTGGCTGAAACAGACGGGCTGAAACAGAGGGGCTGAAAAAGAGGGCGAAAAACAGAGGGGCTGAAACTGAGGGCGAGAAACAGAGGGGCTGAATCAGAGGTCTAAATCAGAGGGGCTGAATCAGAGGAGCTGAAACAGAGGGCGAGAAACAGAGGGGCTGAAACAGTGGGCGAGAAACAGAGGGGCTGAAACAGAGGGCAAGAAACAGAGGGGCTGAAACAGAAGGGCTGAAACAGAGGGCGAGAAACAGAGGGGCTGAATCAGAGGGGCTAAATCAGAGGGGCTGAATCAGAGGGGTTGAAACAGAGGGTCTGAATCAGTGGGGCTTAAACAGAGGGCGAGAAATAGAGGGGCTGAAACAGAGGGCGAGAAACAGAGGGGCTGAAACAGAGGGGCTGAAACAGAGGGTCTGAAACAGAGGGGCTGAATCAGAGGGGCTGATTCAGAGGGGCTGAAACAGAGGGGCTGAATCAGCGGGGCTGAAACAGAGGGCGAGAAACTGAGGGGCTGAAACAGAGGGGCTGAATCAGAGGGGCTGAAACAGAGGTACTGAAACAGTGGGCGAGAATCAAAGGGGCTGAAACAGCGGGCGAGAAACAGAGGGCCAGAAACAGAGGGGCTGAAACAGAGGGGCTGAAACAGACGGGCTGAAACAGAGAGCCTGAAACAGAGGGCGAGAAACAGAGGGGCTGAAACAGAGGGCGAAAAACAGAGGGGCTGAAACAGAGGGCGAGAAACAGAGGGGCTGAAACAGAGGGTGAGAAACAGAGGGGCTGAAACAGAGGGCGAGAAACAGAGTGGCTGAAACAGACGGGCTGAAACAGAGGGGCTGAAAAAGAGGGCGAAAAACAGAGGGGCTGAAACTGAGGGCGAGAAACAGAGGGGCTGAATCAGAGGTCTAAATCAGAGGGGCTGAATCAGAGGAGCTGAAACAGAGGGCGAGAAACAGAGGGGCTGAAACAGTGGGCGAGAAACAGAGGGGCTGAAACAGAGGGCAAGAAACAGAGGGGCTGAAACAGAAGGGCTGAAACAGAGGGCGAGAAACAGAGGGGCTGAATCAGAGGGGCTAAATCAGAGGGGCTGAATCAGAGGGGTTGAAACAGAGGGTCTGAATCAGTGGGGCTTAAACAGAGGGCGAGAAATAGAGGGGCTGAAACAGAGGGCGAGAAACAGAGGGGCTGAAACAGAGGGGCTGAAACAGAGGGTCTGAAACAGAGGGGCTGAATCAGAGGGGCTGATTCAGAGGGGCTGAAACAGAGGGGCTGAATCAGCGGGGCTGAAACAGAGGGCGAGAAACTGAGGGGCTGAAACAGAGGGCGAGAAACAGAGGGGCTGAAACAGAGGGCGAGAAACAGAGGGGCTGAATCAGAGAGGCTGATTCAGAGGGGCTGAAACAGAGGGGCTGAATCAGAGGGGTTGAAGCAGAGGGTCTGAATCAGAGGGGCTGAAACAGAGGGCGAGAAACAGAGGGGCTGAAACAGAGGGGCTGAAACAGAGGGCAAAAAACAGAGGGGCTGAAACAGAGGGCGAGAAACAGAGGGTGAGAAACAGAGGGCGAGAAACAGAGGGGATGAAACAGAGGGGCTGAAACAGAGGGGCTGAAATAGAGGGGCTGAAACAGAGGGGCTGAATCAGAGGGGCTGCAACAGAGGGGCTGAATCAGAGGGGCTGACACAGAGTTCGAGAAACAGAGGGGCTGAAACAGAGGGCGAGAAACAGAGGGGCTGAAACAGAGGGCGAGAAACAGAGGGGCTGAAACAGAGGGGCTGAAACAGAGGGGCTGAAACAGAGGGCGAGAAACAGAGAGGCTGAAACAGCGGGCGAGAAACAGAGGGGCTGAAACAGAAGGGCTGAAACAGAGGGCGAGAAACAGAGGGGCTGAAACAGAGGGGCTAAATCAGAGGGGCTGAATCAGAGGGGTTGAAACAGAGGGTCTGAATCAGAGGGGCTGAAACAGAGGGCGAGAAACAGAGGGGCTGAAACAGAGGGCGAGAAACATAGGGGCTGAAACAGAGGGCGAGAAACAGAGGGGAAGAAACAGAGGGGCTGAAACAGATGGTCTGAAACGGACGGGCTGAATCAGAGGGGCTGATTCAGAGGGGCTGAAACAGAGGGGCTGAATCAGCGGGGCTGAAACAGAGGGCGAGAAACTGAGGGGCTGAAACAGAGGGCGAGAAACCGAGGGGCAGAAACAGAGGGCGAGAAAGAGAGCGGCTGATTCAGAGGGGCTGAAACAGAGGGCGAGAAACAGAGGGGCTGAAACAGAGGGCAAGAAACAGAGTGGCTGAAACAGAGGGGATAAAACAGTGCGGCTGAAACAGAGGGCGAGAAACAGAGGGGCTGAAACAGAGGGCGAGAAACAGAGGGGCTGAAACAGAGGGCGAGAAACAGAGTGGCTGAAACAGAGGGGCTGAAACAGACGGGCTGAAACAGAGAGCCTGAAACAGAGGGGCTGAAACAGAGGGGCTGAAATAGACGGGCTGAAACAGAAGGGCTGAATCAGAGGGGCTGAAACAGAGGGGCTGAATCAGAGGGGCTGAAAAAGAGGGCGAGAAACAGAGGGGCTGAATCAGAGGGGCTAAATCAGAGGGGCTGAATCAGAGGGGTTGAAACAGAGGGTCTGAATCAGAGGGGCTGAAACAGAGGTCGAGAAACAGAGGGGCTGAAACAGAGGGGCTGAAACAGAGGGTCTGTAACAGAGGGGCTGAATCAGAGGGGCTGATTCAGAGGGGCTGAAACAGAGGGGCTGAATCAGCGGGGCTGAAACAGAGGGCGAGAAACTGAGGGTCTGAAACAGAGGGCGAGAAACAGAGGGGCAGAAACAGCGGGCGAGAAACAGAGGGTCTGAAACAGAGGGGCTGAAACAGAGGGCGAGAAACAGATTGGCTGAAACAGAGGGCTAGAAACAGAGGGGCTGTAACAGAGGGGCTGAAACAGTGGGGCTGAAACAGAGGTTGAGAAACAGTGGGGCTGAAACAGAGGGCGCGAAACAGAGGGGCTGAAACAGAGGACGAGAAACAGAGGGGCTGAATCAGAGGGGCTGAAACAGAGGGTGAGAAACAGAGGGGCTGAAACAGAGGGCTGAAACAGAGGGGCTGAAAAACAGGGCGAAAAACAGAGGGGCTGAAACAGAGGGCGAGAAACAGAGAGGGTGAAACAGAGGGGCTGAAACAGAGGGGCTGAAACAGAGGGGCTGAAACAGAGTGGCTGAAACAGAGGGGCTGAAACAGAGGTGCTGAAACAGAGGGGCTGAAACAGAGGGCGAGAAACAGAGGGGCTGAAACAGAGGGCGAGAAACAGAGGGGCTGAAACAGAGGGGCTGAAACAGAGGGGCTGAAACAGAGGGCGAGAAACAGAGGGGCTGAAACAGAGGGCGAGAAACAGAGGGGCTGAAATAGAGGGCGAGAAACAGAGGGGCTGAAACAGAGGGGCTGAAACAGAGGGGCTGAAACAGAGGGGCTGAAACAGAGGGGCTGAAACAGACGGCGAGAAACAGAGGTACTGAATCAGAGGGGCTGAAACAGACGGGCTGAAACAGAGAGCCTGAAACAGAGGGCGAGAAACAGAGGGGCTGAAACAGAGGGCGAAAAACAGAGGGGCTGAAACAGAGGGCGAGAAACAGAGGGGCTGAAACAGAGGGTGAGAAACAGAGGGGCTGAAACAGAGGGCGAGAAACAGAGTGGCTGAAACAGACGGGCTGAATCAGAGGGGCTGAAACAGAGGTACTGAAACAGAGGGGCTGAAACAGACGGGCTGAAACAGAGAGCCTGAAACAGAGGGCGAGAAACAGAGGGGCTGAAACAGAGGGCGAAAAACAGAGGGGCTGAAACAGAGGGCGAGAAACAGAGGGGCTGAAACAGAGGGTGAGAAACAGAGGGGCTGAAACAGAGGGCGAGAAACAGAGTGGCTGAAACAGACGGGCTGAAACAGAGGGGCTGAAAAAGAGGGCGAAAAACAGAGGGGCTGAAACTGAGGGCGAGAAACAGAGGGGCTGAATCAGAGGTCTAAATCAGAGGGGCTGAATCAGAGGAGCTGAAACAGAGGGCGAGAAACAGAGGGGCTGAAACAGAGGGCGAGAAACAGAGGGGCTGAAACAGAGGGCAAGAAACAGAGGGGCTGAAACAGAAGGGCTGAAACAGAGGGCGAGAATCAGAGGGGCTGAATCAGAGGGGTTGAAACAGAGGGTCTGAATCAGTGGGGCTGAAACAGAGGGCGAGAAATAGAGGGGCTGAAACAGAGAGCGAGAAACAGAGGGGCTGAAACAGAGGGGCTGAAACAGAGGGTCTGAAACAGAGGGGCTGAATCAGAGGGGCTGATTCAGAGGGGCTGAAACAGAGGGTCTGATTCAGAGGGGCTGAAACAGAGGGGCTGAATCAGCGGGGCTGAAACAGAGGGCGAGAAACTGAGGGGCTGAAACAGAGGGCGAGAAACAGAGGGGCTGAAACAGAGGGCGAGAAACAGAGGGGCTGAATCAGAGAGGCTGATTCAGAGGGGCTGAAACAGAGGGGCTGAATCAGAGGGGTTGAAGCAGAGGGTCTGAATCAGAGGGGCTGAAACAGAGGGCGAGAAACAGAGGGGCTGAAACAGAGGGGCTGAAACAGAGGGTCTGAAACAGAGGGGCTGAATCAGAGGGGCTGAATCAGAGGAGCTGAAACAGAGGGGCTGAATCAGAGGGGCTGAAACAGAAGTCGAGAAACAGAGGGGCTGAGACAGAGGGCGAGAAACAGAGGGGCTGAAACAGAGGGCGAGAAACAGAGGGTCTGAAACAGGGGCTGAAACAGAATGGCTGAAACAGAGGGCGAGAAACAGAGAGGTTGAAACAGAGGGCGAGAAACAGAGGGGCTGAAACAGAGGGCGAGAAACAGAGGGGCTGAAACAGAGGGCGAGAAACAGAGGGGCTGAAACAGAGGGGCTGAAACAGACGGGCTGAATCAGAGGGCAAAAAACAGAGGGGCTGAAACAGAGGGCGAGAAACAGAGGGTGAGAAACAGAGGGCAAGAAACAGAGGGGCTGAAACAGAGGGCAAAAAACAGAGGGGCTGAAACAGAGGGCGAGAAACAGAGGGTGAGAAACAGAGGGCGAGAAACAGAGGGGATGAAACAGTGGGGCTGAAACAGAGGGGCTGAAATAGAGGGGCTGAAACAGAGGGGCTGAATCAGAGGGGCTGCAACAGAGGGGCTGAATCAGAGGGGCTGACACAGAGTTCGAGAAACAGAGGGGCTGAAACAGAGGGCGAGAAACAGAGGGGCTGAAACAGAGGGCGAGAAACAGAGGGGCTGAAACAGAGGGGCTGAAACAGAGGGGCTGTAACAGAGGGCGAGAAACAGAGGGGCTGAAACAGCGGGGCTGAAACAGAGGGCGAGAAACTGAGGGGCTGAAACAGAGGGCGAGAAACAGAGGGGCTGAAACAGAGGGCGAGAAACAGAGGGGCTGAATCAGAGAGGCTGATTCAGAGGGGCTGAAACAGAGGGGCTGAATCAGAGGGGTTGAAGCAGAGGGTCTGAATCAGAGGGGCTGAAACAGAGGGCGAGAAACGGAGGGGCTGAAACAGAGGGGCTGAAACAGAGGGTCTGAAACAGAGGGGCTGAATCAGAGGGGCTGAATCAGAGGAGCTGAAACAGAGGGGCTGAATCAGAGGGGCTGAAACAGAAGTCGAGAAACAGAGGGGCTGAGACAGAGGGCGAGAAACAGAGGGGCTGAAACAGAGGGCGAGAAACAGAGGGTCTGAAACAGGGGCTGAAACAGAATGGCTGAAACAGAGGGCGAGAAACAGAGAGGTTGAAACAGAGGGCGAGAAACAGAGGGGCTGAAACAGAGGGCGAGAAACAGAGGGGCTGAAACAGAGGGCGAGAAACAGAGGGGCTGAAACAGAGGGGCTGAAACAGACGGGCTGAATCAGAGGGCAAAAAACAGAGGGGCTGAAACAGAGGGCGAGAAACAGAGGGTGAGAAACAGAGGGCAAGAAACAGAGGGGCTGAAACAGAGGGCAAAAAACAGAGGGGCTGAAACAGAGGGCGAGAAACAGAGGGTGAGAAACAGAGGGCGAGAAACAGAGGGGATGAAACAGTGGGGCTGAAACAGAGGGGCTGAAATAGAGGGGCTGAAACAGAGGGGCTGAATCAGAGGGGCTGCAACAGAGGGGCTGAATCAGAGGGGCTGACACAGAGTTCGAGAAACAGAGGGGCTGAAACAGAGGGCGAGAAACAGAGGGGCTGAAACAGAGGGCGAGAAACAGAGGGGCTGAAACAGAGGGGCTGAAACAGAGGGGCTGAAACAGAGGGCGAGAAACAGAGAGGCTGAAACAGCGGGCGAGAAACAGAGGGGCTGAAACAGAGGGCAAGAAACAGAGGGGCTGAATCAGAGATGCGAGAAACAGAGGGGCTGAAACAGAGGGCGAGAAACAGAGGGGCTGAAACAGAGGGCGAGAAACAGAGGGGCTGAAACAGAGAGGCTGAAACAGAGGGGCTGAAACAGAGGGCGAGAAACAGAGGGGCTGAAACAGAGGGCGAGAAACAGAGGGGCTGAAACAGAGGGCGAGAAACAGAGGGGCTGAACCAGTGGGGCTGAAACAGAGGGGCTGAAACAGAGGGCGAGAAACAGAGGGGCTGAAACAGAGGGCGAGAAACAGAGGGGCTGAAACAGAGAGGCTGAAACAGAGGGGCTGAAACAGAGGGGCTGAAACAGTGGGGCTGAATCAGAGGGGCTGAAACAGAGGGCGAGAAACAGAGGGGCTGAAACAGAGGACGAGAAATAGAGGGGCTGAAACAGAGGGCGAGAAACAGAGGGGCTGAATCAGAGGGCTAAATCAGAGGGGCTGAATCAGAGGGGCTGAAACAGAGGGCGAGAAACAGAGGGGCTGAAACAGAGGGGCTGAAACAGAGGGTGAGAAACAGAGGGGCTGAAACAGAGAGCGAGAAACAGAGGGGCTGAATCAGAGGGCTAAATCAGAGGGGCTGAATCAGAGGGGCTGAAACAGAGGGCGAGAAACAGAGGGGCTGAAACAGAGGGCAAGAAAGAGAGGGGCTGAAACAGAAGGGCTGAAACAGAGGGCGAGAAACAGAGGGGCTGAAACAGAGGGGCTAAATCAGAGGGGCTGAATCAGAGGGGTTGAAACAGAGGGTCTGAATCAGAGGGGCTGAAACAGAGGGCGAGAAACAGAGGGGCTGAAACAGAGGGCGAGAAACATAGGGGCTGAAACAGAGGGCGAGAAACAGAGGGGAAGAAACAGAGGGGCTGAAACAGATGGTCTGAAACGGACGGGCTGAATCAGAGGGGCTGATTCAGAGGGGCTGAAACAGAGGGGCTGAATCAGCGGGGCTGAAACAGAGGGCGAGAAACTGAGGGGCTGAAACAGAGGGCGAGAAACAGAGGGGCAGAAACAGAGGGCGAGAAAGAGAGCGGCTGATTCAGAGGGGCTGAACCAGAGGGCGAGAAACAGAGGGGCTGAAACAGAGGGCAAGAAACAGAGGGGCTGAAACAGAGGGGATAAAACAGTGCGGCTGAAACAGAGGGCGAGAAACAGAGGGGCTGAAACAGAGGGCGAGAAACAGAGGGGCTGAAACAGAGGGCGAGAAACAGAGTGGCTGAAACAGAGGGGCTGAAACAGACGGGCTGAAACAGAGAGCCTGAAACAGAGGGGCTGAAACAGAGGGGCTGAAATAGACGGGCTGAAACAGAGGGGCTGAATCAGAGGGGCTGAAACAGAGGGGCTGAATCAGAGGGGCTGAAAAAGAGGGCGAGAAACAGAGGGGCTGAATCAGAGGGGCTAAATCAGAGGGGCTGAATCAGAGGGGTTGAAACAGAGGGTCTGAATCAGAGGGGCTGAAACAGAGGTCGAGAAACAGAGGGGCTGAAACAGAGGGGCTGAAACAGAGGGTCTGTAACAGAGGGGCTGAATCAGAGGGGCTGATTCAGAGGGGCTGAAACAGAGGGGCTGAATCAGCGGGGCTGAAACAGAGGGCGAGAAACTGAGGGTCTGAAACAGAGGGCGAGAAACAGAGGGGCAGAAACAGCGGGCGAGAAACAGAGGGTCTGAAACAGAGGGGCTGAAACAGAGGGCGAGAAACAGATTGGCTGAAACAGAGGGCTAGAAACAGAGGGGCTGTAACAGAGGGGCTGAAACAGTGGGGCTGAAACAGAGGTTGAGAAACAGTGGGGCTGAAACAGAGGGCGCGAAACAGAGGGGCTGAAACAGAGGACGAGTAACAGAGGGGCTGAATCAGAGGGGCTGAAACAGAGGGTGAGAAACAGAGGGGCTGAAACAGAGGGCTGAAACAGAGGGGCTGAAAAACAGGGCGAAAAACAGAGGGGCTGAAACAGAGGGCGAGAAACAGAGAGGGTGAAACAGAGGGGCTGAAACAGAGGGGCTGAAACAGAGGGGCTGAAACAGAGTGGCTGAAACAGAGGGGCTGAAACAGAGGTGCTGAAACAGAGGGGCTGAAACAGAGGGCGAGAAACAGAGGGGCTGAAACAGAGGGCGAGAAACAGAGGGGCTGAAACAGACGGGCTGAAACAGAGGGGCTGTAACAGAGGGCGAGAAACAGAGGGGCTGAAACAGAGGGCGAGAAACAGAGGGGCTGAAATAGAGGGCGAGAAACAGAGGGGCTGAAACAGAGGGGCTGAAACAGAGGGGCTGAAACAGAGGGGCTGAAACAGACGGCGAGAAACAGAGGGGCTGAATCAGAGGGGCTGAATCAGAGGGGCTGAAACAGAGGGCGAGAAACAGAGGGGCTGAAACAGAGGGGCTGAAACAGACGGGCTGAAACAGAGAGCCTGAAACAGAGGGCGAGAAACAGAGGGGCTGAAACAGAGGGCGAAAAACAGAGGGGCTGAAACAGAGGGCGAGAAACAGAGGGGCTGAAACAGAGGGTGAGAAACAGAGGGGCTGAAACAGAGGGCGAGAAACAGAGTGGCTGAAACAGACGGGCTGAAACAGAGGGGCTGAAAAAGAGGGCGAAAAACAGAGGGGCTGAAACTGAGGGCGAGAAACAGAGGGGCTGAATCAGAGGTCTAAATCAGAGGGGTTGAATCAGAGGAGCTGAAACAGAGGGCGAGAAACAGAGGGGCTGAAACAGAGGGCGAGAAACAGAGGGGCTGAAACAGAGGGCAAGAAACAGAGGGGCTGAAACAGAAGGGCTGAAACAGAGGGCGAGAAACAGAGGGGCTGAATCAGAGGGGCTAAATCAGAGGGGCTGAATCAGAGGGGTTGAAACAGAGGGTCTGAATCAGTGGGGCTGAAACAGAGGGCGTGAAATAGAGGGGCTGAAACAGAGAGCGAGAAACAGAGGGGCTGAAACAGAGGGGCTGAAACAGAGGGTCTGAAACAGAGGGGCTAATCAGAGGGGCTGATTCAGAGGGGCTGAAACAGAGGGGCTGAATCAGCGGGGCTGAAACAGAGGGCGAGAAACTGAGGGGCTGAAACAGAGGGCGAGAAACAGAGGGGCTGAAACAGAGGGCGAGAAACAGAGGGGCTGAATCAGAGAGGCTGATTCAGAGGGGCTGAAACAGAGGGGCTGAATCAGAGGGGTTGAAGCAGAGGGTCTGAATCAGAGGGGCTGAAACAGAGGGCGAGAAACAGAGGGGCTGAAACAGAGGGGCTGAAACAGAGGGTCTGAAACAGAGGGGCTGAAACAGACGGGCTGAATCAGAGGGCAAAAAACAGAGGGGCTGAAACAGAGGGCGAGAAACAGAGGGTGAGAAACAGAGGGCAAGAAACAGAGGGGCTGAAACAGAGGGCAAAAAACAGAGGGGCTGAAACAGAGGGCGAGAAACAGAGGGTGAGAAACAGAGGGCGAGAAACAGAGGGGATGAAACAGTGGGGCTGAAACAGAGGGGCTGAAATAGAGGGGCTGAAACAGAGGGGCTGAATCAGAGGGGCTGCAACAGAGGGGCTGAATCAGAGGGGCTGACACAGAGTTCGAGAAACAGAGGGGCTGAAACAGAGGGCGAGAAACAGAGGGGCTGAAACAGAGGGCGAGAAACAGAGGGGCTGAAACAGAGGGGCTGAAACAGAGGGGCTGAAACAGAGGGCGAGAAACAGAGAGGCTGAAACAGCGGGCGAGAAACAGAGGGGCTGAAACAGAGGGCAAGAAACAGAGGGGCTGAATCAGAGATGCGAGAAACAGAGGGGCTGAAACAGAGGGCGAGAAACAGAGGGGCTGAAACAGAGGGCGAGAAACAGAGGGGCTGAAACAGAGAGGCTGAAACAGAGGGGCTGAAACAGAGGGCGAGAAACAGAGGGGCTGAAACAGAGGGCGAGAAACAGAGGGGCTGAAACAGAGGGCGAGAAACAGAGGGGCTGAACCAGTGGGGCTGAAACAGAGGGGCTGAAACAGAGGGCGAGAAACAGAGGGGCTGAAACAGAGGGCGAGAAACAGAGGGGCTGAAACAGAGAGGCTGAAACAGAGGGGCTGAAACAGAGGGGCTGAAACAGTGGGGCTGAATCAGAGGGGCTGAAACAGAGGGCGAGAAACAGAGGGGCTGAAACAGAGGACGAGAAATAGAGGGGCTGAAACAGAGGGCGAGAAACAGAGGGGCTGAATCAGAGGGCTAAATCAGAGGGGCTGAATCAGAGGGGCTGAAACAGAGGGCGAGAAACAGAGGGGCTGAAACAGAGGGGCTGAAACAGAGGGTGAGAAACAGAGGGGCTGAAACAGAGAGCGAGAAACAGAGGGGCTGAATCAGAGGGCTAAATCAGAGGGGCTGAATCAGAGGGGCTGAAACAGAGGGCGAGAAACAGAGGGGCTGAAACAGAGGGCAAGAAAGAGAGGGGCTGAAACAGAAGGGCTGAAACAGAGGGCGAGAAACAGAGGGGCTGAAACAGAGGGGCTAAATCAGAGGGGCTGAATCAGAGGGGTTGAAACAGAGGGTCTGAATCAGAGGGGCTGAAACAGAGGGCGAGAAACAGAGGGGCTGAAACAGAGGGCGAGAAACATAGGGGCTGAAACAGAGGGCGAGAAACAGAGGGGAAGAAACAGAGGGGCTGAAACAGATGGTCTGAAACGGACGGGCTGAATCAGAGGGGCTGATTCAGAGGGGCTGAAACAGAGGGGCTGAATCAGCGGGGCTGAAACAGAGGGCGAGAAACTGAGGGGCTGAAACAGAGGGCGAGAAACAGAGGGGCAGAAACAGAGGGCGAGAAAGAGAGCGGCTGATTCAGAGGGGCTGAACCAGAGGGCGAGAAACAGAGGGGCTGAAACAGAGGGCAAGAAACAGAGGGGCTGAAACAGAGGGGATAAAACAGTGCGGCTGAAACAGAGGGCGAGAAACAGAGGGGCTGAAACAGAGGGCGAGAAACAGAGGGGCTGAAACAGAGGGCGAGAAACAGAGTGGCTGAAACAGAGGGGCTGAAACAGACGGGCTGAAACAGAGAGCCTGAAACAGAGGGGCTGAAACAGAGGGGCTGAAATAGACGGGCTGAAACAGAGGGGCTGAATCAGAGGGGCTGAAACAGAGGGGCTGAATCAGAGGGGCTGAAAAAGAGGGCGAGAAACAGAGGGGCTGAATCAGAGGGGCTAAATCAGAGGGGCTGAATCAGAGGGGTTGAAACAGAGGGTCTGAATCAGAGGGGCTGAAACAGAGGTCGAGAAACAGAGGGGCTGAAACAGAGGGGCTGAAACAGAGGGTCTGTAACAGAGGGGCTGAATCAGAGGGGCTGATTCAGAGGGGCTGAAACAGAGGGGCTGAATCAGCGGGGCTGAAACAGAGGGCGAGAAACTGAGGGTCTGAAACAGAGGGCGAGAAACAGAGGGGCAGAAACAGCGGGCGAGAAACAGAGGGTCTGAAACAGAGGGGCTGAAACAGAGGGCGAGAAACAGATTGGCTGAAACAGAGGGCTAGAAACAGAGGGGCTGTAACAGAGGGGCTGAAACAGTGGGGCTGAAACAGAGGTTGAGAAACAGTGGGGCTGAAACAGAGGGCGCGAAACAGAGGGGCTGAAACAGAGGACGAGTAACAGAGGGGCTGAATCAGAGGGGCTGAAACAGAGGGTGAGAAACAGAGGGGCTGAAACAGAGGGCTGAAACAGAGGGGCTGAAAAACAGGGCGAAAAACAGAGGGGCTGAAACAGAGGGCGAGAAACAGAGAGGGTGAAACAGAGGGGCTGAAACAGAGGGGCTGAAACAGAGGGGCTGAAACAGAGTGGCTGAAACAGAGGGGCTGAAACAGAGGTGCTGAAACAGAGGGGCTGAAACAGAGGGCGAGAAACAGAGGGGCTGAAACAGAGGGCGAGAAACAGAGGGGCTGAAACAGACGGGCTGAAACAGAGGGGCTGTAACAGAGGGCGAGAAACAGAGGGGCTGAAACAGAGGGCGAGAAACAGAGGGGCTGAAATAGAGGGCGAGAAACAGAGGGGCTGAAACAGAGGGGCTGAAACAGAGGGGCTGAAACAGAGGGGCTGAAACAGACGGCGAGAAACAGAGGGGCTGAATCAGAGGGGCTGAATCAGAGGGGCTGAAACAGAGGGCGAGAAACAGAGGGGCTGAAACAGAGGGGCTGAAACAGACGGGCTGAAACAGAGAGCCTGAAACAGAGGGCGAGAAACAGAGGGGCTGAAACAGAGGGCGAAAAACAGAGGGGCTGAAACAGAGGGCGAGAAACAGAGGGGCTGAAACAGAGGGTGAGAAACAGAGGGGCTGAAACAGAGGGCGAGAAACAGAGTGGCTGAAACAGACGGGCTGAAACAGAGGGGCTGAAAAAGAGGGCGAAAAACAGAGGGGCTGAAACTGAGGGCGAGAAACAGAGGGGCTGAATCAGAGGTCTAAATCAGAGGGGTTGAATCAGAGGAGCTGAAACAGAGGGCGAGAAACAGAGGGGCTGAAACAGAGGGCGAGAAACAGAGGGGCTGAAACAGAGGGCAAGAAACAGAGGGGCTGAAACAGAAGGGCTGAAACAGAGGGCGAGAAACAGAGGGGCTGAATCAGAGGGGCTAAATCAGAGGGGCTGAATCAGAGGGGTTGAAACAGAGGGTCTGAATCAGTGGGGCTGAAACAGAGGGCGTGAAATAGAGGGGCTGAAACAGAGAGCGAGAAACAGAGGGGCTGAAACAGAGGGGCTGAAACAGAGGGTCTGAAACAGAGGGGCTAATCAGAGGGGCTGATTCAGAGGGGCTGAAACAGAGGGGCTGAATCAGCGGGGCTGAAACAGAGGGCGAGAAACTGAGGGGCTGAAACAGAGGGCGAGAAACAGAGGGGCTGAAACAGAGGGCGAGAAACAGAGGGGCTGAATCAGAGAGGCTGATTCAGAGGGGCTGAAACAGAGGGGCTGAATCAGAGGGGTTGAAGCAGAGGGTCTGAATCAGAGGGGCTGAAACAGAGGGCGAGAAACAGAGGGGCTGAAACAGAGGGGCTGAAACAGAGGGTCTGAAACAGAGGGGCTGAATCAGAGGGGCTGAATCAGAGGAGCTGAAACAGAGGGGCTGAATCAGAGGGGCTGAAACAGAGGTCGAGAAACAGAGGGGCTGAGACAGAGGGCGAAAAACAGAGGGGCTGAAACAGAGGGCGAGAAACAGAGGGTCTGAAACAGGGGCTGAAACAGAATGGCTGAAACAGAGGGCGAGAAACAGAGAGGTTGAAACAGAGGGCGAGAAACAGAGGGGCTGAAACAGAGGGCGAGAAACAGAGGGGCTGAAACAGAGGGCGAGAAACAGAGGGGCTGAAACAGAGGGGCTGAAACAGACGGGCTGAATCAGAGGGCAAAAAACAGAGGGGCTGAAACAGAGGGCGAGAAACAGAGGGTGAGAAACAGAGGGCAAGAAACAGAGGGGCTGAAACAGAGGGCAAAAAACAGAGGGGCTGAAACAGAGGGCGAGAAACAGAGGGTGAGAAACAGAGGGCGAGAAACAGAGGGGATGAAACAGAGGGGCTGAAACAGAGGGGCTGAAATAGAGGGGCTGAAACAGAGGGGCTGAAACAGAGAGGCTGCAACAGAGGGGCTGAATCAGAGGGGCTGACACAGAGTTCGAGAAACAGAGGGGCTGAAACAGAGGGCGAGAAACAGAGGGGCTGAAACAGAGGGCGAGAAACATAGGGGCTGAAACAGAGGGGCTGAAACAGAGGGGCTGAAACAGAGGGCGAGAAACAGAGAGGCTGAAACAGCGGGCGAGAAACAGAGGGGCTGAAACAGAGGGCAAGAAACAGAGGGGCTGAATCAGAGATGCGAGAAACAGAGGGGCTGAAACAGAGAGGCTGAAACAGAGGGGCTGAAACAGAGGGCGAGAAACAGAGGGGCTGAAACAGAGGGCGAGAAACAGAGGGGCTGAACCAGTGGGGCTGAAACAGAGTGGCAGAAACAGAGGGCGAGAAACAGAGGGGCTGAAACAGAGGGCGAGAAACAGAGGGGCTGAAACAGAGGGCGAGAAACAGAGGGGCTGAAACAGAGAGGCTGAAACAGAGGGGCTGAAACAGAGGGCGAGAAACAGAGGGGCTGAAACAGAGGGCGAGAAACAGAGGGGCTGAAACAGAGGGCGAGAAACAGAGGGGCTGAACCAGTGGGGCTGAAACAGAGGGGCTGAAACAGAGGGCGAGAAACAGAGGGGCTGAAACAGAGGGCGAGAAACAGAGGGGCTGAAACAGAGAGGCTGAAACAGAGGGGCTGAAACAGAGGGGCTGAAACAGTGGGGCTGAATCAGAGGGGCTGAAACAGAGGGCGAGAAACAGAGGGGCTGAAACAGAGGACGAGAAATAGAGGGGCTGAAACAGAGGGCGAGAAACAGAGGGGCTGAAAAAGAGCGCGAGAAACAGAGGGGCTGAATCAGAGGGCGAGAAACAGAAAGGCTGAAACAGAGGGCGAGAAACAGAGGGGCTGTAACAGAGGGGATGAAACAGAGGGTGAGAAACAGAGGGGCTGAAACAGAGAGCGAGAAACAGAGGGGCTGAATCAGAGGGCTAAATCAGAGGGGCTGAATCAGAGGGGCTGGAACAGAGGGGCTGAATCAGAGGGGCTGAAACAGAGGGCGAGAAACAGAGGGGCTGAAACAGAGGGCAAGAAAGAGAGGGGCTGAAACAGAAGGGCTGAAACAGAGGGCGAGAAACAGAGGGGCTGAATCAGAGGGGCTAAATCAGAGGGGCTGAATCAGAGGGGTTGAAACAGAGGGTCTGAATCAGAGGGGCTGAAACAGAGGGCGAGAAACAGAGGGGCTGAAACAGAGGGCGAGAAACATAGGGGCTGAAACAGAGGGCGAGAAACAGAGGGGAAGAAACAGAGGGGCTGAAACAGATGGTCTGAAACGGACGGGCTGAATCAGAGGGGCTGATTCAGAGGGGCTGAAACAGAGGGGCTGAATCAGCGGGGCTGAAACAGAGGGCGAGAAACTGAGGGGCTGAAACAGAGGGCGAGAAACAAAGGGGCAGAAACAGAGGGCGAGAAAGAGAGCGGCTGATTCAGAGGGGCTGAAACAGAGGGCGAGAAACAGAGGGGCTGAAACAGAGGGCAAGAAACAGAGGGGCTGAAACAGAGGGGATAAAACAGTGCGGCAGAAACAGAGGGGCTGAAACAGAGGGCGAGAAACAGAGTGGCTGAAACAGACGGGCTGAAACAGAGGGGCTGAAAAAGAGGGCGAGATACAGAGGGGCTGAAACAGAGGGCGAGAAACAGAGGGGCTGAAACAGAGGGCGAGAAACAGAGGGGCTGAAACAGAGGGGCTGAAACAGAGGGGCTGAAACAGAGGGGCTGAATCGGAGGGGCTGAAACAGAGGGGCTGAAACAGAGGGGCTGAAACAGAGGGCGAGAAACAGAGGGGCTGAAACAGAGGGCGAGAAACAGACGGGCTGAAACAGAGGGGCTGAAACAGAGGGCGAGAAACAGAGAGGCTGAAACAGCGGGCGAGAAACAGAGGGGCTGAAACAGAGGGCAAGAAACAGAGGGGCTGAATCAGAGATGCGAGAAACAGAGGGGCTGAAACAGAGAGGCTGAAACTGAGGGGCTGAAACAGAGGGCGAGAAACAGAGGGGCTGAAACAGAGGGCGAGAAACAGAGGGGCTGAACCAGTGGGGCTGAAACAGAGGGGCTGAAACAGAGGGCGAGAAACAGAGGGGCTGAAACAGAGAGGCTGAAACAGAGGGGCTGAAACAGAGGGCGAGAAACAGAGGGGCTGAAACAGAGGGCGAGAAACAGAGGGGCTGAAACAGAGGGCGAGAAACAGAGGGGCTGAACCAGTGGGGCTGAAACAGAGGGGCTGAAACAGAGGGCGAGAAACAGAGGGGCTGAAACAGAGGGCGAGAAACAGAGGGGCTGAAACAGAGAGGCTGAAACAGAGGGGCTGAAACAGAGGGGCTGAAACAGTGGGGCTGAATCAGAGGGGCTGAAACAGAGGGCGAGAAACAGAGGGGCTGAAACAGAGGACGAGAAATAGAGGGGCTGAAACAGAGGGCGAGAAACAGAGGGGCTGAAAAAGAGCGCGAGAAACAGTGGGGCTGAATCAGAGGGCGAGAAACAGAAAGGCTGAAACAGAGGGCGAGAAACAGAGGGGCTGAAACAGAGGGGATGAAACAGAGGGTGAGAAACAGAGGGGCTGAAACAGAGAGCGAGAAACAGAGGGGCTGAATCAGAGGGCTAAATCAGAGGGGCTGAATCAGAGGGGCTGGAACAGAGGGGCTGAATCAGAGGGGCTGAAACAGAGGGCGAGAAACAGAGGGGCTGAAACAGAGGGCAAGAAAGAGAGGGGCTGAAACAGAAGGGCTGAAACAGAGGGCGAGAAACAGAGGGGCTGAATCAGAGGGGCTAAATCAGAGGGGCTGAATCAGAGGGGTTGAAACAGAGGGTCTGAATCAGAGGGGCTGAAACAGAGGGCGAGAATCAGAGGGGCTGAAACAGAGGGCGAGAAACATAGGGGCTGAAACAGAGGGCGAGAAACAGAGGGGAAGAAACAGAGGGGCTGAAACAGATGGTCTGAAACGGACGGGCTGAATCAGAGGGGCTGATTCAGAGGGGCTGAAACAGAGGGGCTGAATCAGCGGGGCTGAAACAGAGGGCGAGAAACTGAGGGGCTGAAACAGAGGGCGAGAAACAGAGGGGCAGAAACAGAGGGCGAGAAAGAGAGCGGCTGATTCAGAGGGGCTGAAACAGAGGGCGAGAAACAGAGGGGCTGAAACAGAGGGCAAGAAACAGAGGGGCTGAAACAGAGGGGATAAAACAGTGCGGCTGAAACAGAGGGGCTGAAACAGAGGGCGAGAAACAGAGTGGCTGAAACAGAGGGGCTGAAACAGAGGGGCTGAAAAAGAGGGCGAAAAACAGAGGGGCTGAAACAGTGGGCGAGAAACAGAGGGGCTGAAACAGAGGGCGAGAAACAGAGGGGCTGCATCAGAAGGGCTGAAACAGAGGGGCTGAAATAGTGGGGCTGAAACAGAGGGCGAGAAACAGAGCGGCTGAAACAGAGGGCGAGAAACAGAGGGGCTGAAACAGAGGGCGAGAAACAGAGGGGCTGAATCAGAGGGGCTGAAACAGAGGGTGAGAAACAGAGGGGCTGAAACAGAGGGCGAGAAACAGAGTGGCTGAAACAGATGGGCTGAAACAGAGGGGCTGAAAAAGAGGGCGAAAAACAGAGGGGCTGAAACAGAGGGCGAGCCCCTCTGTTTCTTGCCCTCTGTTTCAGCCCCTCTGTTTCTCGCCCGCTGTTTCAGCCTCTCTGTTTCTCGCCCTCTGTTTCAGCCCCTCTGTTTCAGCCCCTCTGTTTCAGCCCCTCTGTTTCTCGCCCTCTGTTTCAGCCCCTCTGTTTCTCGCCCTCTGATTCAGCCCCTCTGTTTCTCGCCCTCTGTTTCAGCCCCTCTGTTTCAGCCCCTCTGTTTCAGCCCCTCTGTTTCTCACCCTCTGTTTCAGCCCCTCAGTTTCTCGCCCAATGTTTCAGCCCCGCTGATTCAGCCCCTCTGTTTCAGCCCCTCTGAATCAGCCCCTCTGATTCAGCCCCTCTGTTTCAGACCCTCTGTTTCTCCCCCGCTGTTTCAGCCCCTCTGTTTCTCGCCCTCTGTTTCAGCCCCTCTATTTCTCGCCCTCTGTTTCAGCCCCTCTGATTCAGACCCTCTCTTTCAACCCCTCTGATTCAGCCCCTCTGATTTAGCCCTCTGATTCAGCCCCTCTGTTTCTCGCCCTCTGTTTAAGCCCTTCTGTTTCAGCCCCTCTGTTTCTTGCCCTCTGTTTCAGCCCCTCTGTTTCTCGCCCTCTGTTTCAGCCCCTCTGATTCATCCCCTCTGTTTCAGCCCCTCTGATTCAGCCCCTCTGATTTAGCCCTCTGATTCAGCCCCTCTGTTTCTCGCCCTCTGTTTCAGCCCCTCTGTTTTTCGCCCTCTTTTTCAGCCCCTCTGTTTCAGCCCATCTGTTTCAGCCACTCTGTTTCTCGCCCTCTGTTTCAGCCCCTCTGTTTCTCACCCTCTGTTTCAGCCCCTCTGATTCAGCCCCTCTGTTTCTCGCCCTCTGTTTCAGCCCCTCTGTTTCTCGCCCTCTGTTTCAGCCGCTCTGTTTCTCGCCCTCTGTTTCAGCCCCACTATTTCAGCCCCTCTGTTTCAGCCCTTCTGATGCAGCCCCTCTGTTTCTCGCCCTCTGTTTCAGCCCCTCTGTTTCTCGCCCACTGTTTCAGCCCCTCTGTTTTTCGCCCTCTTTTTCAGCCCCTCTGTTTCAGCCCCTCTGTTTCAGCCACTCTGTTTCTCGCCCTCTGTTTCAGCCCCTCTGTTTCAGCCGCACTGTTTTATCCCCTCTGTTTCAGCCCCTCTGTTTCTTGCCCTCTGTTTCAGCCCCTCTGTTTCTCGCCCTCTGTTTCAGCCCCTCTGAATCAGCCGCTCTCTTTCTCGCCCTCTGTTTCTGCCCCTCTGTTTCTCGCCCTCTGTTTCAGCCCCTCAGTTTCTCGCCCTCTGTTTCAGCCCCGCTGATTCAGCCCCTCTGTTTCAGCCCCTCTGAATCAGCCCCTCTGATTCAGCCCGTCCGTTTCAGACCATCTGTTTCAGCCCCTCTGTTTCTTCCCCTCTGTTTCTCGCCCTCTGTTTCAGCCCCTATGTTTCTCGCCCTCTGTTTCAGCCCCTCTGTTTCTCGCCCTCTGTTTCAGCCCCTCTGATTCAGACCCTCTGTTTCAACCCCTCTGATTCAGCCCCTCTGATTTAGCCCCTCTGATTCAGCCCCTCTGTTTCTCGCCCTCTGTTTCAGCCCTTCTGTTTCAGCCCCTCTCTTTCTTGCCCTCTGTTTCAGCCCCTCTGTTTCTCGCCCTCTGTTTCAGCCCCTCTGATTCAGCCCCTCTGTTCCAGCCCCTCTGATTCAGCCCCTCTGATTTAGCCCTCTGATTCAGCCCCTCTGTTTCTCGCTCTCTGTTTCAGCCCCTCTGTTTCTCACCCTCTGTTTCATCCCCTCTGTTTCAGCCCCTCTGTTTCTCGCCCTCTGTTTCAGCCTTTCTGTTTCTCGCCCTCTGATTCAGCCCCACTGTTTCTCGCGCTCTTTTTCAGCCCCTCTGTTTCTCGCCCTCTGTTTCAGCCCCTCTATTTCTCGTCCTCTGTTTCAGCCCCTCTGTTTCTCGCCCTCTGTTTCAGCCCCTCTGATTCAGCCCCACTGTTTCAGCCCCTCTGTTTCAGCCCCTCTGTTTCAGCCTCTCTGTTTCAGCCCCTCTGTTTCTCGCCCTCTGTTTCAGCCCCTCTGTTTCTCGCCCTCTGTTTCAGCCCCTCTGTTTCAGCCCCACTGGTTCAGCCCCTCTGTTTCTCGCCCTCTGTTTCAGCCCCTCTGTTTCTCGCCCTCTGTTTCAGCCCCTCTGTTTCTCGCCCTCTGTTTCAGCCCCTCTGTTTCAGCCTCTCTGTTTCAGCCCCTCTGTTTCTCGCCCTCTGTTTCAGCCCCTCTGTTTCAGCCCCACTGGTTCAGCCCCTCTGTTTCTCGCCCTCTGTTTCAGCCCCTCTGTTTCTCGCCCTCTGTTTCAGCCCCTCAGTTTCAGCCTCTCTGTTTCAGCCCCTCTGTTTCTCGCATCTCTGATTCAGCCCCTCTGTTTCTTGCCCTCTGTTTCAGCCCCTCTGTTTCTCGCCCGCTGTTTCAGCCTCTCTGTTTCTCGCCCTCTGTTTCAGCCCCTCTGTTTCAGCCCGTCTGTTTCTCGCCCTCTGTTTCAGCCCCTCTGTTTCTCGCCCTCTGTTTCAGCCCCTCTGTTTCAGCCCCTCTGTTTCAGCCCCTCCGATTCAGCCCCTCTGTTTCAGCCCCTCTGTTTCAGCCCCTCTGTTTCAGCCCCTCTGTTTCTCGCCCTCTGTTTCAGCCCCTCTGTTTCTCGCCCTCTGTTTCAGCCCCTCTGTATCTCGCCCTCTTTTTCAGCCCCTCTGTTTCAGCCCGTCTGTTTCAGCCACTCTGTTTCTCGCCCTCTGTTTCAGCCCCTCTGTTTCTGCCGCACTGTTTTATCCCCTCTGTTTCAGCCCCTCTGTTTCTTGCCCTCTGTTTCAGCCCCTCTGTTTCTCGCCCTCTGTTTCAGCCCCTCTGAATCAGCCGCTCTCTTTCTCGCCCTCTGTTTCTGCCCCTTTGTTTCTCGCCCTCTGTTTCAGCCCCTCAGTTTCTCGCCCTCTGTTTCAGCCCCGCTGATTCAGCCCCTCTGTTTCAGCCCCTCTGAATCAGCCCCTCTGATTCAGCCCGTCCGTTTCAGACCATCTGTTTCAGCCCCTCTGTTTCTTCCCCTCTGTTTCTCGCCCTCTGTTTCAGCCCCTATGTTTCTCGCCCTCTGTTTCAGCCCCTCTGTTTCTCGCCCTCTGTTTCAGCCCCTCTGATTCAGACCCTCTGTTTCAACCCCTCTGATTCAGCCCCTCTGATTTAGCCCCTCTGATTCAGCCCCTCTGTTTCTCGCCCTCTGTTTCAGCCCTTCTGTTTCAGCCCCTCTCTTTCTTGCCCTCTGTTTCAGCCCCTCTGTTTCTCGCCCTCTGTTTCAGCCCCTCTGATTCAGCCCCTCTGTTCCAGCCCCTCTGATTCAGCCCCTCTGATTTAGCCCTCTGATTCAGCCCCTCTGTTTCTCGCTCTCTGTTTCAGCCCCTCTGTTTCTCACCCTCTGTTTCATCCCCTCTGTTACAGCCCCTCTGTTTCTCGCCCTCTGTTTCAGCCTTTCTGTTTCTCGCCCTCTGATTCAGCCCCTCTGTTTCTCGCGCTCTTTTTCAGCCCCTCTGTTTCTCGCCCTCTGTTTCAGCCCCTCTATTTCTCGTCCTCTGTTTCAGCCCCTCTGTTTCTCGCCCTCTGTTTCAGCCCCTCTGATTCAGCCCCACTGTTTCAGCCCCTCTGTTTCAGCCCCTCTGTTTCAGCCTCTCTGTTTCAGCCCCTCTGTTTCTCGCCCTCTGTTTCAGCCCCTCTGTTTCTCGCCCTCTGTTTCAGCCCCTCTGTTTCAGCCCCACTGGTTCAGCCCCTCTGTTTCTCGCCCTCTGTTTCAGCCCCTCTGTTTCTCGCCCTCTGTTTCAGCCCCTCTGTTTCTCGCCCTCTGTTTCAGCCCCTCTGTTTCAGCCTCTCTGTTTCAGCCCCTCTGTTTCTCGCCCTCTGTTTCAGCCCCTCTGTTTCTCGCCCTCTGTTTCAGCCCCTCTGTTTCTCGCCCTCTGTTTCTGCCACTCTGTTTCAGCCCCACTGGTTCAGCCCCTCTGTTTCTCGCCCTCTGTTTCAGCCCCTCTGTTTCTCGCCCTCTGTTTCAGCCCCTCTGTTTCAGCCTCTCTGTTTCAGCCCCTCTGTTTCTCGCATCTCTGATTCAGCCCCTCTGTTTCTTGCCCTCTGTTTCAGCCCCTCTGTTTCTCGCCCGCTGTTTCAGCCTCTCTGTTTCTCGCCCTCTGTTTCAGCCCCTCTGTTTCAGCCCCTCTGTTTCAGCCCCTATGTTTCTCGCCCTCTGTTTCAGCCCCTCTGTTTCTCGCCCTCTGTTTCAGCCCCTCTGTTTCTCGAACTCTGTGTCAGCCCCTCTGATTCAGCCCCTCTGTTGCAGCCTCTCTGTTTCAGCCCCTCTGTTTCAGCCCCTCTATTTCAGCCCCTCTGTTTCAGCCCCTCTGTTTCATCCCCTCTGTTTCTCGCCCTCTGTTTCTCACCCTCTGTTTCTCGCCCTCTGTTTCAGCCCCTCTGTTTTTTGCCCTCTGTTTCAGCCCCTCTGTTTCTTGCCCTCTGTTTCTCACCCTCTGTTTCTCGCCCTCTGTTTCAGCCCCTCTGTTTTTTGCCCTCTGATTCAGCCCGTCTGTTTCAGCCCCTCTGTTTCAGCCCCTCTGTTTCTCGCCCTCTGTTTCAGCCCCTCTGTTTCTCGCCCTCTGTTTCAGCCCCTCTGTTTCTCGCCCTCTGTTTCAACCTCTCTGTTTCTCGCCCTCTGTTTCAGCCATTCTGTTTCAGCCCCTGTTTCAGACCCTCTGTTTCTCGCCCTCTGTTTCAGCCCCTCTGTTTTTCGCCCTCTGTCTCAGCCCCTCTGTTTCAGCCCCTCTGTTTCAGCCCCTCTGTTTCAGCCCCTCTGTTTCAGCTCCTCTGATTCAGCCCCTCTGATTCAGCCCCTCTGTTTCAGACCCTCTGTTTCAGCCCCTCTGTTTCAGCCCCTCTGTTTCTCGCCCTCTGTTTCAGCCCCTCTGATTCAGACCCTCTGCTTCAACCCCTCTGATTCAGCCCCTCTGTTTCAGCCCCTCTGAATCAGCCTCTCTGATTCAGCCCCTCTGTTTCTCGCCCTCTGTTTCAGCCCCTCTGTTTCTCGCCCTCTGTTTCAGCCCCTCAGTTTCTCGCCCTCTGTTTCAGCCCCGCTGATTCAGCCCCTCTGTTTCAGCCCCTCTGAATCAGCCCCTCTGATTAGCCCCTCTGTTTCAGACCCTCTGTTTCAGCCCCTCTGTTTCAGCCCCTCTGTTTCTCGCTCTCTGTTTCAGCCCCTCTATTTCACGCCCTCTGTTTCAGCCCCACTGATTCAGACCCTCTGTTTCAACCCCTCTGATTCAGCCCCTCTGATTTAGCCCCTCTGATTCAGCCCCTCTGTTTCTCGCCCTCTGTTTCAGCCCTTCTGTTTCAGCCCCTCTGTTTCTTGCCCTCTGTTTCAGCCCCTCTGTTTCTCGCCCTCTGTTTCAGCCCCTCTGTTTCTCGCCCTCTGTTTCAGCTCCTCTGATTCAACCCCTCTGATTTAGACCTCTGATTCAGCCCCTCTGTTTCTCGCCCTCAGTTTCAGCCCCTCTGTTTTTCGCCCTCTTTTTCAGCCCCTCTGTTTCAGCCCGTCTGTTTCAGCCACTCTGTTTCTCGCCCTCTGTTTCAGCCCCTCTGTTTCTCACCCTCTGTTTCAGCCCGTCTGTTTCAGCCACTCTGTTTCTCGCCCTCTGTTTCAGCCCCTCTGTTTCTCACCCTCTGTTTCATCCCCTCTGTTTCAGCCCCTCTGTTTCTCGCCCTCTGTTTCAGCCTTTCTGTTTCTCGCCCTCTGATTCAGCCCCACTGTTTCTCGCGCTCTTTTTCAGCCCCTCTGTTTCTCGCCCTCTGTTTCAGCCCCTCTATTTCTCGTCCTCTGTTTCAGCCCCTCTGTTTCTCGCCCTCTGTTTCAGCCCCTCTGATTCAGCCCCACTGTTTCAGCCCCTCTGTTTCAGCCCCTCTGTTTCAGCCTCTCTGTTTCAGCCCCTCTGTTTCTCGCCCTCTGTTTCAGCCCCTCTGTTTCTCGCCCTCTGTTTCAGCCCCTCTGTTTCAGCCCCACTGGTTCAGCCCCTCTGTTTCTCGCCCTCTGTTTCAGCCCCTCTGTTTCTCGCCCTCTGTTTCAGCCCCTCTGTTTCTCGCCCTCTGTTTCAGCCCCTCTGTTTCAGCCTCTCTGTTTCAGCCCCTCTGTTTCTCGCCCTCTGTTTCAGCCCCTCTGTTTCAGCCCCACTGGTTCAGCCCCTCTGTTTCTCGCCCTCTGTTTCAGCCCCTCTGTTTCTCGCCCTCTGTTTCAGCCCCTCAGTTTCAGCCTCTCTGTTTCAGCCCCTCTGTTTCTCGCATCTCTGATTCAGCCCCTCTGTTTCTTGCCCTCTGTTTCAGCCCCTCTGTTTCTCGCCCGCTGTTTCAGCCTCTCTGTTTCTCGCCCTCTGTTTCAGCCCCTCTGTTTCAGCCCGTCTGTTTCTCGCCCTCTGTTTCAGCCCCTCTGTTTCTCGCCCTCTGTTTCAGCCCCTCTGTTTCAGCCCCTCTGTTTCAGCCCCTCCGATTCAGCCCCTCTGTTTCAGCCCCTCTGTTTCAGCCCCTCTGTTTCAGCCCCTCTGTTTCTCGCCCTCTGTTTCAGCCCCTCTGTTTCTCGCCCTCTGTTTCAGCCCCTCTGTATCTCGCCCTCTTTTTCAGCCCCTCTGTTTCAGCCCGTCTGTTTCAGCCACTCTGTTTCTCGCCCTCTGTTTCAGCCCCTCTGTTTCTGCCGCACTGTTTTATCCCCTCTGTTTCAGCCCCTCTGTTTCTTGCCCTCTGTTTCAGCCCCTCTGTTTCTCGCCCTCTGTTTCAGCCCCTCTGAATCAGCCGCTCTCTTTCTCGCCCTCTGTTTCTGCCCCTTTGTTTCTCGCCCTCTGTTTCAGCCCCTCAGTTTCTCGCCCTCTGTTTCAGCCCCGCTGATTCAGCCCCTCTGTTTCAGCCCCTCTGAATCAGCCCCTCTGATTCAGCCCGTCCGTTTCAGACCATCTGTTTCAGCCCCTCTGTTTCTTCCCCTCTGTTTCTCGCCCTCTGTTTCAGCCCCTATGTTTCTCGCCCTCTGTTTCAGCCCATCTGTTTCTCGCCCTCTGTTTCAGCCCCTCTGATTCAGACCCTCTGTTTCAACCCCTCTGATTCAGCCCCTCTGATTTAGCCCCTCTGATTCAGCCCCTCTGTTTCTCGCCCTCTGTTTCAGCCCTTCTGTTTCAGCCCCTCTCTTTCTTGCCCTCTGTTTCAGCCCCTCTGTTTCTCGCCCTCTGTTTCAGCCCCTCTGATTCAGCCCCTCTGTTCCAGCCCCTCTGATTCAGCCCCTCTGATTTAGCCCTCTGATTCAGCCCCTCTGTTTCTCGCTCTCTGTTTCAGCCCCTCTGTTTCTCACCCTCTGTTTCATCCCCTCTGTTACAGCCCCTCTGTTTCTCGCCCTCTGTTTCAGCCTTTCTGTTTCTCGCCCTCTGATTCAGCCCCTCTGTTTCTCGCGCTCTTTTTCAGCCCCTCTGTTTCTCGCCCTCTGTTTCAGCCCCTCTATTTCTCGTCCTCTGTTTCAGCCCCTCTGTTTCTCGCCCTCTGTTTCAGCCCCTCTGATTCAGCCCCACTGTTTCAGCCCCTCTGTTTCAGCCCCTCTGTTTCAGCCTCTCTGTTTCAGCCCCTCTGTTTCTCGCCCTCTGTTTCAGCCCCTCTGTTTCTCGCCCTCTGTTTCAGCCCCTCTGTTTCAGCCCCACTGGTTCAGCCCCTCTGTTTCTCGCCCTCTGTTTCAGCCCCTCTGTTTCTCGCCCTCTGTTTCAGCCCCTCTGTTTCTCGCCCTCTGTTTCAGCCCCTCTGTTTCAGCCTCTCTGTTTCAGCCCCTCTGTTTCTCGCCCTCTGTTTCAGCCCCTCTGTTTCTCGCCCTCTGTTTCAGCCCCTCTGTTTCTCGCCCTCTGTTTCTGCCACTCTGTTTCAGCCCCACTGGTTCAGCCCCTCTGTTTCTCGCCCTCTGTTTCAGCCCCTCTGTTTCTCGCCCTCTGTTTCAGCCCCTCTGTTTCAGCCTCTCTGTTTCAGCCCCTCTGTTTCTCGCATCTCTGATTCAGCCCCTCTGTTTCTTGCCCTCTGTTTCAGCCCCTCTGTTTCTCGCCCGCTGTTTCAGCCTCTCTGTTTCTCGCCCTCTGTTTCAGCCCCTCTGTTTCAGCCCCTCTGTTTCAGCCCCTATGTTTCTCGCCCTCTGTTTCAGCCCCTCTGTTTCTCGCCCTCTGTTTCAGCCCCTCTGTTTCTCGAACTCTGTGTCAGCCCCTCTGATTCAGCCCCTCTGTTGCAGCCTCTCTGTTTCAGCCCCTCTGTTTCAGCCCCTCTATTTCAGCCCCTCTGTTTCAGCCCCTCTGTTTCATCCCCTCTGTTTCTCGCCCTCTGTTTCTCACCCTCTGTTTCTCGCCCTCTGTTTCAGCCCCTCTGTTTTTTGCCCTCTGTTTCAGCCCCTCTGTTTCTTGCCCTCTGTTTCTCACCCTCTGTTTCTCGCCCTCTGTTTCAGCCCCTCTGTTTTTTGCCCTCTGATTCAGCCCGTCTGTTTCAGCCCCTCTGTTTCAGCCCCTCTGTTTCTCGCCCTCTGTTTCAGCCCCTCTGTTTCTCGCCCTCTGTTTCAGCCCCTCTGTTTCTCGCCCTCTGTTTCAACCTCTCTGTTTCTCGCCCTCTGTTTCAGCCATTCTGTTTCAGCCCCTGTTTCAGACCCTCTGTTTCTCGCCCTCTGTTTCAGCCCCTCTGTTTTTCGCCCTCTGTCTCAGCCCCTCTGTTTCTCGACCTCTGTTTCAGCCCCTCTGATTCAGCCCCTCTGTTTCAGCTCCTCTGATTCAGCCCCTCTGATTCAGCCCCTCTGTTTCAGACCCTCTGTTTCAGCCCCTCTGTTTCAGCCCCTCTGTTTCTCGCCCTCTGTTTCAGCCCCTCTGATTCAGACCCTCTGCTTCAACCCCTCTGATTCAGCCCCTCTGTTTCAGCCCCTCTGAATCAGCCTCTCTGATTCAGCCCCTCTGTTTCTCGCCCTCTGTTTCAGCCCCTCTGTTTCTCGCCCTCTGTTTCAGCCCCTCAGTTTCTCGCCCTCTGTTTCAGCCCCGCTGATTCAGCCCCTCTGTTTCAGCCCCTCTGAATCAGCCCCTCTGATTAGCCCCTCTGTTTCAGACCCTCTGTTTCAGCCCCTCTGTTTCAGCCCCTCTGTTTCTCGCTCTCTGTTTCAGCCCCTCTATTTCACGCCCTCTGTTTCAGCCCCACTGATTCAGACCCTCTGTTTCAACCCCTCTGATTCAGCCCCTCTGATTTAGCCCCTCTGATTCAGCCCCTCTGTTTCTCGCCCTCTGTTTCAGCCCTTCTGTTTCAGCCCCTCTGTTTCTTGCCCTCTGTTTCAGCCCCTCTGTTTCTCGCCCTCTGTTTCAGCCCCTCTGTTTCTCGCCCTCTGTTTCAGCTCCTCTGATTCAACCCCTCTGATTTAGACCTCTGATTCAGCCCCTCTGTTTCTCGCCCTCAGTTTCAGCCCCTCTGTTTTTCGCCCTCTTTTTCAGCCCCTCTGTTTCAGCCCGTCTGTTTCAGCCACTCTGTTTCTCGCCCTCTGTTTCAGCCCCTCTGTTTCTCACCCTCTGTTTCAGCCCCTCTGTTTCTCGCCCTCTGTTTCAGCCCCTCTGTTTTTCGCCCTCTGTTTCAGCCCCTCTGTTTCTCGCCCTCTGTTTCAGGCTCTCTGTTTCAGCCCGTCTGTTTCAGCCCCTCTGTTTCAGCCCCTCTGTTTCTCGCCCTCTGTTTCAGCCCCTCTGATTCAGCCCCTCTGATTCAGCCCCTCTGTTTCTCGCCGTCTGTTTCAGCCCCTCTGTTTCAGCCCCTCTGTTTCAGCCCCTCTGTTTCAGCCCCTCTGTTTCTCGCCCTCTATTTCAGCCCCTCTGTTTCTCGCCCTCTGTTTCAGCCCCTCTGTTTCTCGCCCTCTGTTACAGCCCCTCTGTTTCAGCCCCTCTGTTTCAGCCCCTCTGTTTCTCGCCCTCTGTTTCAGCCCCTCTGTTTCTCGCCCTCTGTTTCAGCCCCTCTGTTTCAGCACCTCTGTTTCAGCCCCTCTGTTTCAGCCACTCTGTTTCAGCCCCTCTGTTTCAGCCCCTCTGTTTCAGCCCCTCTGTTTCACCCTCTCTGTTTCTCGCCCTCTGTTTCAGCCCCTCTGTTTTTCGCCCTGTTTTTCAGCCCCTCTGTTTCAGCCCTCTGTTTCAGCCCCTCTGTTTCTCACCCTCTGTTTCAGCCCCTCTGATTCAGCCCCTCTGTTTCTCGTCCTCTGTTTCAGCCCCTCTGTTTCGCGCCCTCTGTTTCAGCCCCACTGTTTCTCAACCTCTGTTTCAGCCCCACTGTTTCAGCCCCTCTGTTACAGCCCCTCTGTTTCTAGCCCTCTGTTTCAGCCAATCTGTTTCTCGCCCTCTGTTTCAGCCCCTCTGTTTCAGACCCTCTGTTTCTCGCCCGCTGTTTCTGCCCCTCTGTTTCTCGCCCTCTGTTTCAGACCCTCAGTTTCTCGCCCTCTGTTTCAGCCCCGCTGATTCAGCCCCTCTGTTTCAGCCCCTCTGAATCAGCCCCTCTGATTCAGCCCCTCTGTTACAGACCCTCTGTTTCAGCCCCTCTGTTTCAGCCCCTCTGTTTCTCGACCTCTGTTTCAGCCCCTCTGATTCAGACCCTCTGTTTCAACCCCTCTGATTCAGCCCCTCTGATTTAGCCCCTCTGATTCAGCCCCTCTGTTTCTCGCCCTCTTTTTCAGCCCCTCTGATTCAGCCCCTCTGTTTCAGCCCCTCTGATTCAGCCCCTCTGTTTCAGCCCGTCTATTTCAGCCCCTCTGTTTCAGCCCCTCTGTTTCAGGCTCTCTGTTTCAGCCCGTCTGTTTCAGCCCCTCTGTTTCAGCCACTCTGTTTCTCGCCCTCTGTTTCAGCCCCTCTGTTTCTCGCCCTCTGTTTCAGCCCCTCTGTTTCTCGCCCTCTGTTTCAGCCGCACTGTTTTATCCCCTCTGTTTCAGCCCCTCTGTTTCTTGCCCTCTGTTTCAGCCCCTCTGTTTCTCGCCCTCTGGTTCAGCCCCTCTGAATCAGCCGCTCTCTTTCTCGCCCTCTGTTTCTGCCCCTCTGTTTCTCGCCCTCTGTTTCAGCCCCTCAGTTTCTCGCCCTCTGTTTCAGCCCCGCTGATTCAGCCCCTCTGTTTCAGCCCCTCTGAATCAGCCCCTCTGATTCAGCCCGTCCGTTTCAGACCATCTGTTTCAGCCCCTCTGTTTCTTCCCCTCTGTTTCTCGCCCTCTGTTTCAGCCCCTATGTTTCTCGCCCTCTGTTTCAGCCCCTCTGTTTCTCGCCCTCTGTTTCAGCCCCTCTGATTCAGACCCTCTGTTTCAACCCCTCTGATTCAGCCCCTCTGATTTAGCCCCTCTGTTTCAGCCCCTCTGTTTCTCGCCCTCTGTTTCAGCCCTTCTGTTTCAGCCCCTCTCTTTCTTGCCCTCTGTTTCAGCCCCTCTGTTTCTCGCCCTCTGTTTCAGCCCCTCTGATTCAGCCCCTCTGATTTAGCCCTCTGATTCAGCCCCTCTGTTTCTCGCTCTCTGTTTCAGCCCCTCTGTTTCTCACCCTCTGTTTCAGCCCCTCTGTTTCAGCCCCTCTGTTTCTCGCCCTCTGTTTCAGCCCCTCTGATTCAGCCCCTCTGATTTAGCCCTCTGATTCAGCCCCTCTGTTTCTCGCCCTCTGTTTCAGCCCCTCTATTTCTCGTCCTCTGTTTCAGCCCCTCTGTTTCTCGCCCTCTGTTTCAGCCCCTCTGATTCAGCCCCACTGTTTCAGCCCCTCTGTTTCAGCCCCTCTGTTTCAGCCTCTCTGTTTCAGCCCCTCTGTTTCTCGCCCTCTGTTTCAGCCCCTCTGTTTCTCGCCCTCTGTTTCAGCCCCTCTGTTTCAGCCCCACTGGTTCAGCCCCTCTGTTTCTCGCCCTCTGTTTCAGCCCCTCTGTTTCTCGCCCTCTGTTTCAGCCCCTCTGTTTCTCGCCCTCTGTTTCAGCCCCTCTGTTTCAGCCTCTCTGTTTCAGCCCCTCTGTTTCTCGCCCTCTGTTTCAGCCCCTCTGTTTCTCGCCCTCTGTTTCAGCCCCTCTGTTTCTCGCATCTCTGATTCAGCCCCTCTGTTTCTTGCCCTCTGTTTCAGCCCCTCTGTTTCTCGCCCGCTGTTTCAGCCTCTCTGTTTCTCGCCCTCTGTTTCAGCCCCTCTGTTTCAGCCCCTCTGTTTCAGCCCCTCTGTTTCTCGCCCTCTGTTTCAGCCCCTCTGTTTCTCGCCCTCTGTTTCAGCCCCTCTGTTTCTCGAACTCTGTGTCAGCCCCTCTGATTCAGCCCCTCTGTTGCAGCCCCTCTGATTCAGCCCCTCTGTTTCAGCCCCTCTATTTCAGCCCCTCTGTTTCAGCCCCACTGTTTCATCCCCTCTGTTTCTCGCCCTCTGTTTCTCACCCTCTGTTTCTCGCCCTCTGTTTCAGCCCCTCTGTTTTTTGCCCTCTGTTTCAGCCCCTCTGTTTCTTGCCCTCTGTTTCTCACCCTCTGTTTCTCGCCCTCTGTTTCAGCCCCTCTGTTTTTTGCCCTCTGATTCAGCCCGTCTGTTTCAGCCCCTCTGTTTCAGCCCCTCTGTTTCTCGCCCTCTGTTTCAGCCCCTCTGTTTCTCGCCCTCTGTTTCAGCCCCTCTGTTTCTCGCCCTCTGTTTCAACCTCTCTGTTTCTCGCCCTCTGTTTCAGCCATTCTGTTTCAGCCCCTGTTTCAGACCCTCTGTTTCTCGCCCTCTGTTTCAGCCCCTCTGTTTCTCGCCCTCTGTCTCAGCCCCTCTGTTTCTCGACTTCTGTTTCAGCCCCTCTGATTCAGCCCCTCTGTTTCAGCTCCTCTGATTCAGCCCCTCTGATTCAGCCCCTCTGTTTCAGACCCTCTGTTTCAGCCCCTCTGTTTCAGCCCCTCCGTTTCTCGCCCTCTGTTTCAGCCCCTCTGATTCAGACCCTCTGCTTCAACCCCTCTGATTCAGCCCCTCTGTTTCAGCCCCTCTGAATCAGCCTCTCTGATTCAGCCCCTCTGTTTCTCGCCCTCTGTTTCAGCCCCTCTGTTTCTCGCCCTCTGTTTCAGCCCCTCAGTTTCTCGCCCTCTGTTTCAGCCCCGCTGTTTCAGCCCCTCTGTTTCTCGCCCTCTGTTACAGCCCCTCTGTTTCAGCCCCTCTGTTTCAGCCCCTCTGTTTCTCGCCCTCTGTTTCAGCCCCTCTGTTTCTCGCCCTCTGTTTCAGCCCCTCTGTTTCTCGAACTCTGTGTCAGCCCCTCTGATTCAGCCCCTCTGTTGCAGCCCCTCTGATTCAGCCCCTCTGTTTCAGCCCCTCTATTTCAGCCCCTCTGTTTCAGCCCCACTGTTTCATCCCCTCTGTTTCTCGCCCTCTGTTTCTCACCCTCTGTTTCTCGCCCTCTGTTTCAGCCCCTCTGTTTTTTGCCCTCTGTTTCAGCCCCTCTGTTTCTTGCCCTCTGTTTCTCACCCTCTGTTTCTCGCCCTCTGTTTCAGCCCCTCTGTTTTTTGCCCTCTGATTCAGCCCGTCTGTTTCAGCCCCTCTGTTTCAGCCCCTCTGTTTCTCGCCCTCTGTTTCAGCCCCTCTGTTTCTCGCCCTCTGTTTCAGCCCCTCTGTTTCTCGCCCTCTGTTTCAACCTCTCTGTTTCTCGCCCTCTGTTTCAGCCATTCTGTTTCAGCCCCTGTTTCAGACCCTCTGTTTCTCGCCCTCTGTTTCAGCCCCTCTGTTTCTCGCCCTCTGTCTCAGCCCCTCTGTTTCTCGACTTCTGTTTCAGCCCCTCTGATTCAGCCCCTCTGTTTCAGCTCCTCTGATTCAGCCCCTCTGATTCAGCCCCTCTGTTTCAGACCCTCTGTTTCAGCCCCTCTGTTTCAGCCCCTCTGTTTCTCGCCCTCTGTTTCAGCCCCTCTGATTCAGACCCTCTGCTTCAACCCCTCTGATTCAGCCCCTCTGTTTCAGCCCCTCTGAATCAGCCTCTCTGATTCAGCCCCTCTGTTTCTCGCCCTCTGTTTCAGCCCCTCTGTTTCTCGCCCTCTGTTTCAGCCCCTCAGTTTCTCGCCCTCTGTTTCAGCCCCGCTGATTCAGCCCCTCTGTTTCAGCCCCTCTGAATCAGACCCTCTGTTTCAGCCCCTCTGAATCAGCCCCTCTGATTCAGCCCCTCTGTTTCAGACCCTCTGTTTCAGCCCCTCTGTTTCAGCCCCTCTGTTTCTCGCTCTCTGTTTCAGCCCCTCTATTTCTCGCCCTCTGTTTCAGCCCCACTGATTCAGACCCTCTGTTTCAACCCCTCTGATTCAGCCCCTCTGATTTAGCCCCTCTGATTCAGCCCCTCTGTTTCTCGCCCTCTGTTTCAGCCCTTCTGTTTCAGCCCCTCTGTTTCTTGCCCTCTGTTTCAGCCCCTCTGTTTCTCGCCCTCTGTTTCAGCCCCTCTGTTTCTCGCCCTCTGTTTCAGCTCCTCTGATTCAGCCCCTCTGATTTAGACCTCTGATTCAGCCCCTCTGTTTCTCGCCCTCAGTTTCAGCCCCTCTGTTTTTCGCCCTCTTTTTCAGCCCCTCTGTTTCAGCCCGTCTGTTTCAGCCACTCTGTTTCTCGCCCTCTGTTTCAGCCCCTCTGTTTCTCACCCTCTGTTTCAGCCCCTCTGTTTCTCGCCCTCTGTTTCAGCCCCTCTGTTTTTCGCCCTCTGTTTCAGCCCCTCTGTTTCTCGCCCTCTGTTTCAGGCTCTCTGTTTCAGCCCGTCTGTTTCAGCCCCTCTGTTTCAGTACCTCTGTTTCAGCCCCTCTGATTCAGCCCGTCTGTTTCAGCCACTCTGTTTCTCGCCCTCTGTTTCAGCCCCTCTGTTTCTCACCCTCTGTTTCAGCCCCTCTGTTTCTCGCCCTCTGTTTCAGCCCCTCTGTTTTTCGCCCTCTGTTTCAGCCCCTCTGTTTCTCGCCCTCTGTTTCAGGCTCTCTGTTTCAGCCCGTCTGTTTCAGCCCCTCTGATTCAGTACCTCTGTTTCTCGCCGTCTGTTTCAGCCCCTCTGTTTCAGCCCCTCTGTTTCAGCCCCTCTGTTTCAGCCCCTCTGTTTCAGCCCCTCTGTTTCTCGCCCTCTATTTCAGCCCCTCTGTTTCTCGCCCTCTGTTTCAGCCCCTCTGTTTCTCGCCCTCTGTTTCAGCCCCTCTGTTTCAGCCCCTCTGTTTCAGCCCCTCTGTTTCTCGCCCTCTGTTTCAGCCCCTCTGTTTCTCGCCCTCTGTTTCAGCCCCTCTGTTTCAGCACCTCTGTTTCAGCCCCTCTGTTTCAGCCACTCTGTTTCAGCCCCTCTGTTTCAGCCCCTCTGTTTCAGCCCCTCTGTTTCACCCTCTCTGTTTCTCGCCCTCTGTTTCAGCCCCTCTGTTTTTCGCCCTGTTTTTCAGCCCCTCTGTTTCAGCCCTCTGTTTCAGCCCCTCTGTTTCTCACCCTCTGTTTCAGCCCCTCTGATTCAGCCCCTCTGTTTCTCGTCCTCTGTTTCAGCCCCTCTGTTTCGCGCCCTCTGTTTCAGCCCCACTGTTTCTCAACCTCTGTTTCAGCCCCACTGTTTCAGCCCCTCTGTTACAGCCCCTCTGTTTCTAGCCCTCTGTTTCAGCCAATCTGTTTCTCGCCCTCTGTTTCAGCCCCTCTGTTTCAGACCCTCTGTTTCTCGCCCGCTGTTTCTGCCCCTCTGTTTCTCGCCCTCTGTTTCAGACCCTCAGTTTCTCGCCCTCTGTTTCAGCCCCGCTGATTCAGCCCCTCTGTTTCAGCCCCTCTGAATCAGCCCCTCTGATTCAGCCCCTCTGTTACAGACCCTCTGTTTCAGCCCCTCTGTTTCAGCCCCTCTGTTTCTCGACCTCTGTTTCAGCCCCTCTGATTCAGACCCTCTGTTTCAACCCCTCTGATTCAGCCCCTCTGAATTAGCCCCTCTGATTCAGCCCCTCTGTTTCTCGCCCTCTTTTTCAGCCCCTCTGATTCAGCCCCTCTGTTTCAGCCCCTCTGATTCAGCCCTTCTGTTTCAGCCCGTCTATTTCAGCCCCTCTGTTTCAGCCCCTCTGTTTCAGGCTCTCTGTTTCAGCCCGTCTGTTTCAGCCCCTCTGTTTCAGCCACTCTGTTTCTCGCCCTCTGTTTCAGCCCCTCTGTTTCTCGCCCTCTGTTTCAGCCCCTCTGTTTCTCGCCCTCTGTTTCAGCCGCACTGTTTTATCCCCTCTGTTTCAGCCACTCTGTTTCTTGCCCTCTGTTTCAGCCCCTCTGTTTCTCGCACTCTGTTTCAGCCCCTCTGAATCAGCCGCTCTCTTTCTCGCCCTCTGTTTCTGCCCCTCTGTTTCTCGCCCTCTGTTTCAGCCCCTCAGTTTCTCGCCCTCTGTTTCAGCCCCGCTGATTCAGCCCCTCTGTTTCAGCCCCTCTGAATCAGCCCCTCTGATTCAGCCCGTCCGTTTCAGACCATCTGTTTCAGCCCCTCTGTTTCTTCCCCTCTGTTTCTCGCCCTCTGTTTCAGCCCCTATGTTTCTCGCCCTCTGTTTCAGCCCCTCTGTTTCTCGCCCTCTGTTTCAGCCCCTCTGATTCAGACCCTCTGTTTCAACCCCTCTGATTCAGCCCCTCTGATTTAGCCCCTCTGTTTCAGCCCCTCTGTTTCTCGCCCTCTGTTTCAGCCCTTCTGTTTCAGCCCCTCTGTTTCTCGCCCGCTGTTTCAGCCTCTCTGTTTCTCGCCCTCTGTTTCAGCCCCTCTGTTTCAGCCCCTCTGTTTCAGCCCCTCTGTTTCTCGCCCTCTGTTTCAGCCCCTCTGTTTCTCGCCCTCTGTTTCAGCCCCTCTGTTCCTCGAACTCTGTGTCAGCCCCTCTGATTCAGCCCCTCTGTTGCAGCCCCTCTGATTCAGCCCCTCTGTTTCAGCCCCTCTATTTCAGCCCCTCTGTTTCAGCCCCTCTGTTTCATCCCCTCTGTTTCTCGCCCTCTGTTTCTCACCCTCTGTTTCTCGCCCTCTGTTTCAGCCCCTCTGTTTTTTGCCCTCTGTTTCAGCCCCTCTGTTTCAGCCCCTCTGTTTCTCGCCCTCTGTTTCAGCCCCTCTGATTCAGACCCTCTGCTTCAACCCCTCTGATTCAGCCCCTCTGTTTCAGCCCCTCTGAATCAGCCTCTCTGATTCAGCCCCTCTGTTTCTCGCCCTCTGTTTCAGCCCCTCTGTTTCTCGCCCTCTGTTTCAGCCCCTCAGTTTCTCGCCCTCTGTTTCAGCCCCGCTGATTCAGCCCCTCTGTTTCAGCCCCTCTGAATCAGCCCCTCTGATTCAGCCCCTCTGTTTCAGACCCTCTGTTTCAGCCCCTCTGTTTCAGCCCCTCTGTTTCTCGCCCTCTGTTTCAGCCCCTCTATTTCTCGCCCTCTGTTTAAGCCCCACTGATTCAGACCCTCTGTTTCAACCCCTCTGATTCAGCCCCTCTGATTTAGCCCCTCTGATTCAGCCCCTCTGTTTCTCGCCCTCTGTTTCAGCCCTTCTGTTTCAGCCCCTCTGTTTCTTGCCCTCTGTTTCAGCCCCTCTGTTTCTCGCCCACTGTTTCAGCCCCTCTGTTTCTCGCCCTCTGTTTCAGCTCCTCTGATTCAGCCCCTCTGATTTAGACCTCTGATTCAGCCCCTCTGTTTCTCGCCCTCAGTTTCAGCCCCTCTGTTTTTCGCCCTCTTTTTCAGCCCCTCTGTTTCAGCCCGTCTGTTTCAGCCACTCTGTTTCTCGCCCTCTGTTTCAGCCCCTCTGTTTCTCACCCTCTGTTTCAGCCCCTCTGTTTCTCGCCCTCTGTTTCAGCCCCTCTGTTTTTCGCCCTCTGTTTCAGCCCCTCTGTTTCTCGCCCTCTGTTTCAGGCTCTCTGTTTCAGCCCGTCTGTTTCAGCCCCTCTGTTTCAGCCCCTCTGTTTCTGGCCCTCTGTTTCTCGCCCGCTGTTTCAGCCCCTTTGATTCTCGCCCACTGTTTCAGTACCTCTGTTTCAGCCCCTCTGATTCAGCCCCTCTGTTTCAGCCCCTCAGTTTCTCGCCCTCTGTTTCAGCCCCGCTGATTCAGCCCCTCTGTTTCAGCCCCTCTGAATCAGCCCCTCTGATTCAGCCCCTCTGTTTCAGACCCTCTGTTTCAGCCCCTCTGTTTCAGCCCCTCTGTTTCTCGCCCTCTGTTTCAGCCCCTCTATTTCTCGCCCTCTGTTTAAGCCCCACTGATTCAGACCCTCTGTTTCAACCCCTCTGATTCAGCCCCTCTGATTTAGCCCCTCTGATTCAGCCCCTCTGTTTCTCGCCCTCTGTTTCAGCCCTTCTGTTTCAGCCCCTCTGTTTCTTGCCCTCTGTTTCAGCCCCTCTGTTTCTCGCCCACTGTTTCAGCCCCTCTGTTTCTCGCCCTCTGTTTCAGCTCCTCTGATTCAGCCCCTCTGATTTAGACCTCTGATTCAGCCCCTCTGTTTCTCGCCCTCAGTTTCAGCCCCTCTGTTTTTCGCCCTCTTTTTCAGCCCCTCTGTTTCAGCCCGTCTGTTTCAGCCACTCTGTTTCTCGCCCTCTGTTTCAGCCCCTCTGTTTCTCACCCTCTGTTTCAGCCCCTCTGTTTCTCGCCCTCTGTTTCAGCCCCTCTGTTTTTCGCCCTCTGTTTCAGCCCCTCTGTTTCTCGCCCTCTGTTTCAGGCTCTCTGTTTCAGCCCGTCTGTTTCAGCCCCTCTGTTTCAGCCCCTCTGTTTCTGGCCCTCTGTTTCTCGCCCGCTGTTTCAGCCCCTTTGATTCTCGCCCACTGTTTCAGTACCTCTGTTTCAGCCCCTCTGATTCAGCCCCTCTGATTCAGCCCCTCTGTTTCTCGCCGTCTGTTTCAGCCCCTCTGTTTCAGCCCCTCTGTTTCAGCCCCTCTGTTTCAGCCCCTCTGTTTCTCGCCCTCTATTTCAGCCCCTCTGTTTCTCGCCCTCTGTTTCAGCCCCTCTGTTTCTCGCCCTCTGTTTCAGCCCCTCTGTTTCAGCCCCTCTGTTTCAGCCCCTCTGTTTCTCGCCCTCTGTTTCAGCCCCTCTGTTTCTCGCCCTCTGTTTCAGCCCCTCTGTTTCAGCACCTCTGTTTCAGCCCCCCTGTTTCAGCCACTCTGTTTCAGCCCCTCTGTTTCAGCCCCTCTGTTTCAGCCCATCTGTTTCACCCTCTCTGTTTCTCGCCCTCTGTTTCAGCCCCTCTGTTTTTCGCCCTGTTTTTCAGCCCCTCTGTTTCAGCCCTCTGTTTCAGCCCCTCTGTTTCTCACCCTCTGTTTCAGCCCCTCTGATTCAGCCCCTCTGTTTCTCGTCCTCTGTTTCAGCCCCTCTGTTTCGCGCCCTCTGTTTCAGCCCCACTGTTTCTCAACCTCTGTTTCAGCCCCACTGTTTCAGCCCCTCTGTTTCAGCCCCTCTGTTTCAACCCCTCTGTTACAGCCCCTCTGTTTCTAACCCTCTGTTTCAGCCAATCTGTTTCTCGCCCTCTGTTTCAGCCCCTCTGTTTCAGACCCTCTGTTTCTCGCCCGCTGTTTCTGCCCCACTGTTTCTCGCCCTCTGTTTCAGACACTCTGTTTCTCGACCTCTGTTTCAGCCCCTCTGATTCAGACCCTCTGTTTCAACCCCTCTGATTCAGCCCCTCTGATTTAGCCCCTCTGATTCAGCCCCTCTGTTTCTCGCCCTCTTTTTCAGCCCCTCTGATTCAGCCCCTCTGTTTCAGCCCCTCTGATTCAGCCCCTCTGTTTCAGCCCGTCTATTTCAGCCCCTCTGTTTCAGCCCCTCTGTTTCAGGCTCTCTGTTTCAGCCCGTCTGTTTCAGCCCCTCTGTTTCAGCCCCTCTGTTTCTCGCCCGCTGTTTCAGTCCCTTAGTTTCTCCCCCTCTGTTTCAGACCCTCTGTTTCTCGAAATCTGTTTCAGCCCCTCTGTTTCAGCCCCTCTGTTTCTCGCCCTCTGTTTCAGCCCCTCTGTTTCTCGCCCTCTGTTTCAGCCCCTCTGTTTCAGCACCTCTGTTTCAGCCCCCCTGTTTCAGCCACCCTGTTTCAGCCCCTCTGTTTCAGCCCCTCTGTTTCAGCCCCTCTGTTTCACCCCCTCTGTTTCTCGCCCTCTGTTTCAGCCCCTCTGTTTTTCGCCCTCTTTTTCAGCCCCTCTGTTTCAGCCCTCTGTTTCAGCCCCTCTGTTTCTCACCCTCTGTTTCAGCCCCTCTGATTCAGCCCCTCTGTTTCTCGCCCTCTGTTTCAGCCCCTCTGTTTCGCGCCCTCTGTTTCAGCCCCTCTGTTTCTCGCCCTCTGTTTCAGCCCCACTGTTTCAGCCCCTCTGTTTCAGCCCCTCTGTTTCAACCCCTCTGTTTCAGCCCCTCTGTTTCTAGCCCTCTGTTTCAGCCACTCTGTTTCTCGCCCTCTGTTTCAGCCCCTCTGTTTCAGCCCCTCTGTTTCTCGCCCGCTGTTTCTGCCCCTCTGTTTCTCGCCCTCTGTTTCAGCCCCTCAGTTTCTCGCCCTCTGTTTCAGCCCCGATGATTCAGCCCCTCTGTTTCAGCCCCTCTGAATCAGCCCCTCTGATTCATCCCCTCTGTTTCAGCCCCTCTGTTTCTCACCCTCTGTTTCAGCCCCTCTGATTCAGCCCCTCTGTTTCTCGCCCTCTGTTTCAGCCCCTCTGTTTCTCGCCCTCTGTTTCAGCCCCTCTGTTTCTCGCCCTCTGTTTCAGCCCCACTATTTCAGCCCCTCTGTTTCAGCCCTTCTGATGCAGCCCCTCTGTTTCTCGCCCTCTGTTTCAGCCCCTCTGTTTCTCGCCCACTGTTTCAGCCCCTCTGTTTTTCGCCCTCTTTTTCAGCCCCTCTGTTTCAGCCCGTCTGTTTCAGCCACTCTGTTTCTCGCCCTCTGTTTCAGCCCCTCTGTTTCTCGCCCTCTGTTTCAGCCCCTCTGTTTCTCGCCCTCTGTTTCAGCCGCACTGTTTTATCCCCTCTGTTTCAGCCCCTCTGTTTCTTGCCCTCTGTTTCAGCCCCTCTGTTTCTCGCCCTCTGTTTCAGCCCCTCTGAATCAGCCGCTCTCTTTCTCGCCCTCTGTTTCTGCCCCTCTGTTTCTCGCCCTCTGTTTCAGCCCCTCAGTTTCTCGCCCTCTGTTTCAGCCCCACTGATTCAGCCCCTCTGTTTCAGCCCCTCTGAATCAGCCACTCTGATTCAGCCCGTCTGTTTCAGACCATCTGTTTCAGCCCCTCTGTTTCTTCCCCTCTGTTTCTCGCCCTCTGTTTCAGCCACTATGTTTCTCGCCCTCTGTTTCAGCCCCTCTGTTTCTCACCCTCTGTTTCAGCCCCTCTGATTCAGCCCCTCTGTTTCTCGTCCTCTGTTTCAGCCCCTCTGTTTCGCGCCCTCTGTTTCAGCCCCACTGTTTCTCAACCTCTGTTTCAGCCCCACTGTTTCAGCCCCTCTGTTTCAGCCCCTCTGTTTCAACCCCTCTGTTACAGCCCCTCTGTTTCTAACCCTCTGTTTCAGCCAATCTGTTTCTCGCCCTCTGTTTCAGCCCCTCTGTTTCAGACCCTCTGTTTCTCGCCCGCTGTTTCTGCCCCTCTGTTTCTCGCCCTCTGTTTCAGACACTCTGTTTCTCGACCTCTGTTTCAGCCCCTCTGATTCAGACCCTCTGTTTCAACCCCTCTGATTCAGCCCCTCTGATTTAGCCCCTCTGATTCAGCCCCTCTGTTTCTCGCCCTCTTTTTCAGCCCCTCTGATTCAGCCCCTCTGTTTCAGCCCCTCTGTTTCAGGCTCTCTGTTTCAGCCCGTCTGTTTCAGCCCCTCTGTTTCAGCCCCTCTGTTTCTCGCCCGCTGTTTCAGTCCCTTAGTTTCTCCCCCTCTGTTTCAGCCCCTCTGTTTCTCGAAATCTGTTTCAGCCCCTCTGTTTCAGCCCCTCTGTTTCTCGCCCTCTGTTTCAGCCCCTCTGTTTCTCGCCCTCTGTTTCAGCCCCTCTGTTTCAGCACCTCTGTTTCAGCCCCCCTGTTTCAGCCACCCTGTTTCAGCCCCTCTGTTTCAGCCCCTCTGTTTCAGCCCCTCTGTTTCACCCCCTCTGTTTCTCGCCCTCTGTTTCAGCCCCTCTGTTTTTCGCCCTCTTTTTCAGCCCCTCTGTTTCAGCCCTCTGTTTCAGCCCCTCTGTTTCTCACCCTCTGTTTCAGCCCCTCTGATTCAGCCCCTCTGTTTCTCGCCCTCTGTTTCAGCCCCTCTGTTTCGCGCCCTCTGTTTCAGCCCCTCTGTTTCTCGCCCTCTGTTTCAGCCCCACTGTTTCAGCCCCTCTGTTTCAGCCCCTCTGTTTCAACCCCTCTGTTTCAGCCCCTCTGTTTCTAGCCCTCTGTTTCAGCCACTCTGTTTCTCGCCCTCTGTTTCAGCCCCTCTGTTTCAGCCCCTCTGTTTCTCGCCCGCTGTTTCTGCCCCTCTGTTTCTCGCCCTCTGTTTCAGCCCCTCAGTTTCTCGCCCTCTGTTTCAGCCCCGATGATTCAGCCCCTCTGTTTCAGCCCCTCTGAATCAGCCCCTCTGATTCATCCCCTCTGTTTCAGCCCCTCTGTTTCTCACCCTCTGTTTCAGCCCCTCTGATTCAGCCCCTCTGTTTCTCGCCCTCTGTTTCAGCCCCTCTGTTTCTCGCCCTCTGTTTCAGCCCCTCTGTTTCTCGCCCTCTGTTTCAGCCCCACTATTTCAGCCCCTCTGTTTCAGCCCTTCTGATGCAGCCCCTCTGTTTCTCGCCCTCTGTTTCAGCCCCTCTGTTTCTCGCCCACTGTTTCAGCCCCTCTGTTTTTCGCCCTCTTTTTCAGCCCCTCTGTTTCAGCCCGTCTGTTTCAGCCACTCTGTTTCTCGCCCTCTGTTTCAGCCCCTCTGTTTCTCGCCCTCTGTTTCAGCCCCTCTGTTTCTCGCCCTCTGTTTCAGCCGCACTGTTTTATCCCCTCTGTTTCAGCCCCTCTGTTTCTTGCCCTCTGTTTCAGCCCCTCTGTTTCTCGCCCTCTGTTTCAGCCCCTCTGAATCAGCCGCTCTCTTTCTCGCCCTCTGTTTCTGCCCCTCTGTTTCTCGCCCTCTGTTTCAGCCCCTCAGTTTCTCGCCCTCTGTTTCAGCCTCACTGATTCAGCCCCTCTGTTTCAGCCCCTCTGAATCAGCCACTCTGATTCAGCCCGTCTGTTTCAGACCATCTGTTTCAGCCCCTCTGTTTCTTCCCCTCTGTTTCTCGCCCTCTGTTTCAGCCCCTATGTTTCTCGCCCTCTGTTTCAGCCCCTCTGTTTCTCGCCCTCTGTTTCAGCCCCTCTGATTCAGACCCTCTGTTTCAACCCCTCTGATTCAGCCCCTCTGATTTAGCCCCTCTGATTCAGCCCCTCTGTTTCTCGCCCTCTGTTTCAGCCCTTCTGTTTCAGCCCCTCTCTTTCTTGCCCTCTGTTTCAGCCCCTCTGTTTCTCGCCCTCTGTTTCAGCCCCTCTGATTCAGCCCCTCTGTTCCAGCCCCTCTGATTCAGCCCCTCTGATTTAGCCCTCTGATTCAGCCCCTCTGTTTCTCGCTCTCTGTTTCAGCCCCTCTGTTTCAGCCCCCTTGTTTCAGCCCCACTCATTCAGCCCCTATGTTTCAGCCCCTCTGTTTCTCGCCCTCTGTTTCAGCCCCTCTGTTTCTCGCCCTCTGTTTCAGCCCCTCTGTTTCTCGCCCTCTGTTTCAGCCCCTCTGTTTCTCGCCCTCTGTTTCAGCCACTCTGTTTCTCGCCCTCTGTTTCAGCCTCTCTGTTTCTCGCCCTCTGTTTCAGCCCCTCTGTTTCAGCCCCTCTTTTTCAGCCCCTCTGTTTCTCGCCCTCTGTTTCAGCCCCTCTGTTTCTCGCTGTCTGTTTCAGCCCCTCTGTTTCTTGCCCTCTGTTTCAGACACTCTGTTTCAGCCCCTCTGTTTCAGCCCCTCTGTTTCAGCCCCTCTGTTTCAGCCCCTCTGTTTCTCGCCATGTTTCAGCCACTCTGTTTCTCGCACTCTGTTTCAGCCCCTCTGTTTCTCGCCCTCTGTATCAGCCGCTTTGTTTCAGCCCCTCTGTTTCAGCCCCTCTGTTTCAGCCCCTCTGTTTCTCGCCCTCTGTTTCTCGCCCTCTGTTTCAGCCCCTCTGATTCAGCCCCTCTGTTTCTCGCCCTCTGTTTCAGCCCCTCTGATTCAGCCCCTCTGTTCCAGCCCCTCTGATTCAGCCCCTCTGATTTAGCCCTCTGATTCAGCCCCTCTGTTTCTCGCTCTCTGTTTCAGCAACTCTGTTTCAGCCCCCTTGTTTCAGCCCCACTCATTCAGCCCCTATGTTTCAGCCCCTCTGTTTCTCGCCCTCTGTTTCAGCCCCTCTGTTTCTCGCCCTCTGTTTCAGCCCCTCTGTTTCTCGCCCTCTGTTTCAGCCCCTCTGTTTCTCGCCCTCTGTTTCAGCCACTCTGTTTCTCGCCCTCTGTTTCAGCCTCTCTGTTTCTCGCCCTCTGTTTCAGCCCCTCTGTTTCAGCCCCTCTTTTTCAGCCCCTCTGTTTCTCGCCCTCTGTTTCAGCCCCTCTGTTTCTCGCTGTCTGTTTCAGCCCCTCTGTTTCTTGCCCTCTGTTTCAGACACTCTGTTTCAGCCCCTCTGTTTCAGCCCCTCTGTTTCAGCCCCTCTGTTTCAGCCCCTCTGTTTCTCGCCATGTTTCAGCCACTCTGTTTCTCGCACTCTGTTTCAGCCCCTCTGTTTCTCGCCCTCTGTATCAGCCGCTTTGTTTCAGCCCCTCTGTTTCAGCCCCTCTGTTTCAGCCCCTCTGTTTCTCGCCCTCTGTTTCTCGCCCTCTGTTTCAGCCCCTCTGATTCAGACCCTCTGTTTCAACCCCTCTGATTCAGCCCCTCTGATTCAGCCCCACTCATTCAGCACCTATGTTTCAGCCCATCTGTTTCTCGCCCTCTGTTTAAGCCACTCTGTTTCTCGCCCTCTGTTTCAGCCACTCTGTTTCTCGCCCTCTGTTTCAGCCTCTCTGTTTCTCGCCCTCTGTTTCAGCCCCTCTGTTTCAGCCCATCTGTTTCAGCCCCTCTGTTTCTCGCCCTCTGTTTCAGCCCCTCTGTTTCTCGCCCTCTGTTTCAGCCCCTCTGTTTCTTGCCCTCTGTTTCAGCCCCTCTGTTTCAGCCCCTCTGTTTCAGCCCCTCTGTTTCAGCCCCTCTGTTTCAGCACCTCTGTTTCTCGCCATGTTTCAGCCACTCTGTTTCTCGCCCTCTGTTTCAGCCCCTCTGTTTCTCGCCCTCTGTATCAGCCGCTTTGTTTCAGCCCCTCTGTTTCTGCCCCTCTGTTTCAGCCCCACTGTTTCTCGCCCTCTGTTTCTCACCCTCAGTTTCAGCCCCTCTGAATCAGCCCCTCTGATTCAGCCCCTCTGTTACAGACCCTCTGTTTCTCGACCTCTGTTTCAGCCCCTCTGATTCAGACCCTCTGTTTCAACCCCTCTGATTCAGCCCCTCTGATTTAGCCCCTCTGATTCAGCCCCTCTGTTTCTCGCCCTCTTTTTCAGCCCCTCTGATTCAGCCCCTCTGTTTCAGCCCCTCTGATTCAGCCCCTCTGTTTCAGCCCGTCTATTTCAGCCCCTCTGTTTCAGCCCCTCTGTTTCAGGCTCTCTGTTTCAGCCCGTCTGTTTCAGCCCCTCTGTTTCAGCCCCTCTGTTTCTCGCCCGCTGTTTCAGTCCCTTAGTTTCTCCCCCTCTGTTTCAGCCCCTCTGTTTCTCGAAATCTGTTTCAGCCCCTCTGTTTCAGCCCCTCTGTTTCTCGCCCTCTGTTTCAGCCCCTCTGTTTCTCGCCCTCTGTTTCAGCCCCTCTGTTTCAGCACCTCTGTTTCAGCCCCCCTGTTTCAGCCACCCTGATTCAGCCCCTCTGTTTCAGCCCCTCTGTTTCAGCCCCTCTGTTTCACCCCCTCTGTTTCTCGCCCTCTGTTTCAGCCCCTCTGTTTTTCGCCCTCTTTTTCAGCCCCTCTGTTTCAGCCCTCTGTTTCAGCCCCTCTGTTTCTCACCCTCTGTTTCAGCCCCTCTGATTCAGCCCCTCTGTTTCTCGCCCTCTGTTTCAGCCCCTCTGTTTCGCGCCCTCTGTTTCAGCCCCTCTGTTTCTCGCCCTCTGTTTCAGCCCCACTGTTTCAGCCCCTCTGTTTCAGCCCCTCTGTTTCAACCCCTCTGTTTCAGCCCCTCTGTTTCTAGCCCTCTGTTTCAGCCACTCTGTTTCTCGCCCTCTGTTTCAGCCCCTCTGTTTCAGCCCCTCTGTTTCTCGCCCGCTGTTTCTGCCCCTCTGTTTCTCGCCCTCTGTTTCAGCCCCTCAGTTTCTCGCCCTCTGTTTCAGCCCCGATGATTCAGCCCCTCTGTTTCAGCCCCTCTGAATCAGCCCCTCTGATTCATCCCCTCTGTTTCAGCCCCTCTGTTTCTCACCCTCTGTTTCAGCCCCTCTGATTCATCCCCTCTGTTTCTCGCCCTCTGTTTCAGCCCCTCTGTTTCTCGCCCTCTGTTTCAGCCCCTCTGTTTCTCGCCCTCTGTTTCAGCCCCACTATTTCAGCCCCTCTGTTTCAGCCCTTCTGATGCAGCCCCTCTGTTTCTCGCCCTCTGTTTCAGCCCCTCTGTTTCTCGCCCACTGTTTCAGCCCCTCTGTTTTTCGCCCTCTTTTTCAGCCCCTCTGTTTCAGCCCGTCTGTTTCAGCCACTCTGTTTCTCGCCCTCTGTTTCAGCCCCTCTGTTTCTCGCCCTCTGTTTCAGCCCCTCTGTTTCTCGCCCTCTGTTTCAGCCGCACTGTTTTATCCCCTCTGTTTCAGCCCCTCTGTTTCTTGCCCTCTGTTTCAGCCCCTCTGTTTCTCGCCCTCTGTTTCAGCCCCTCTGAATCAGCCGCTCTCTTTCTCGCCCTCTGTTTCTGCCCCTCTGTTTCTCGCCCTCTGTTTCAGCCCCTCAGTTTCTCGCCCTCTGTTTCAGCCCCACTGATTCAGCCCCTCTGTTTCAGCCCCTCTGAATCAGCCACTCTGATTCAGCCCGTCTGTTTCAGACCATCTGTTTCAGCCCCTCTGTTTCTTCCCCTCTGTTTCTCGCCCTCTGTTTCAGCCCCTATGTTTCTCGCCCTCTGTTTCAGCCCCTCTGTTTCTCGCCCTCTGTTTCAGCCCCTCTGATTCAGACCCTCTGTTTCAACCCCTCTGATTCAGCCCCTCTGATTTAGCCCCTCTGATTCAGCCCCTCTGTTTCTCGCCCTCTGTTTCAGCCCTTCTGTTTCAGCCCCTCTCTTTCTTGCCCTCTGTTTCAGCCCCTCTGTTTCTCGCCCTCTGTTTCAGCCCCTCTGATTCAGCCCCTCTGTTCCAGCCCCTCTGATTCAGCCTCTCTGATTTAGCCCTCTGATTCAGCCCCTCTGTTTCTCGCTCTCTGTTTCAGCCCCTCTGTTTCAGCCCCCTTGTTTCAGCCCCACTCATTCAGCCCCTATGATTCAGCCCCTCTGTTTCTCGCCCTCTGTTTCAGCCCCTCTGTTTCTCGCCCTCTGTTTCAGCCCCTCTGTTTCTCGCCCTCTGTTTCAGCCCCTCTGTTTCTCGCCCTCTGTTTCAGCCACTCTGTTTCTCGCCCTCTGTTTCAGCCTCTCTGTTTCTCGCCCTCTGTTTCAGCCCCTCTGTTTCAGCCCCTCTGTTTCAGCCCCTCTGTTTCTCGCCCTCTGTTTCAGCCCCTCTGTTTCTCGCTGTCTGTTTCAGCCCCTCTGTTTCTTGCCCTCTGTTTCAGACACTCTGTTTCAGCCCCTCTGTTTCAGCCCCTCTGTTTCAGCCCCTCTGTTTCAGCCCCTCTGTTTCTCGCCATGTTTCAGCCACTCTGTTTCTCGCACTCTGTTTCAGCCCCTCTGTTTCTCGCCCTCTGTATCAGCCGCTTTGTTTCAGCCCCTCTGTTTCAGCCCCTCTGTTTCAGCCCCTCTGTTTCTCGCCCTCTGTTTCTCGCCCTCTGTTTCAGCCCCTCTGATTCAGACCCTCTGTTTCAACCCCTCTGATTCAGCCCCTCTGATTCAGCCCCACTCATTCAGCACCTATGTTTCAGCCCCTCTGTTTCTCGCCCTCTGTTTCTCGCCCTCTGTTTCAGCCCCTCTGTTTCTCGCCCTCTGTTTCAGCCCCACTGTTTCTTGCCCTCTGTTTCAGCCACTCTGTTTCTCGCCCTCTGTTTCAGCCTCTCTGTTTCTCGCCCTCTGTTTCAGCCCCTCTGTTTCAGCCCATCTGTTTCAGCCCCTCTGTTTCTCGCCCTCTGTTTCAGCCCCTCTGTTTCTCGCCCTCTGTTTCAGCCCCTCTGTTTCTTGCCCTCTGTTTCAGCCCCTCTGTTTCAGCCCCTCTGTTTCAGCCCCTCTGTTTCAGCCCCTCTGTTTCAGCCCCTCTGTTTCAGCACCTCTGTTTCTCGCCATGTTTCAGCCACTCTGTTTCTCGCCCTCTGTTTCAGCCCCTCTGTTTCTCGCCCTCTGTATCAGCCGCTTTGTTTCAGCCCCTCTGTTTCAGCCCCTCTGTTTCAGCCCCACTGTTTCTCGCCCTCTGTTTCTCACCCTCAGTTTCAGCCCCTCTGATTCAGCCCCTCTGTTTCAGCCCCTCTGTTTCAGCCCCTCTGTTTCTCGCCCTCTGTTTAAGCCCCTCTGTTTCTCACCCTCTGTTTCAGCCCCTCCGTTTCAGCCCCTCTGTTTCTCGCCCTCTGTTTCAGCCTTTCTGTTTCTCGCCCTCTGTTTCAGCCCCTCTGATTCAGCCCCTCTGTTTCTCGCGCTCTTTTTCAGCCCCTCTGTTTCTCGCCCTCTGTTTCAGCCCCTCTATTTCTCGTCCTCTGTTTCAGCCCCTCTGTTTCTCGCCCTCTGTTTCAGCCCCTCTGATTCAGCCCCACTGTTTCAGCCCCTCTGTTTCAGCCCCTCTGTTTCAGCCCCTCTGTTTCTCGCCCTCTGTTTCAGCCCCTCTGTTTCTCGCCCTCTGTTTCAGCCCCTCTGTTTCAGCCTCTCTGTTTCAGCCCCTCTGTTTCTCGCCCTCTGTTTCAGCCCCTCTGTTTCTCGCCCTCTGTTTCAGCCCCTCTGTTTCTCGCCCTCTGTTTCAGCCCCTCTGTTTCAGCCCCACTGGTTCAGCCCCTCTGTTTCTCGCCCTCTGTTTCAGCCCCTCTGTTTCTCGCCCTCTGTTTCAGCCCCTCTGTTTCAGCCCCTCTGATTCATCCCCTCTGTTTCTCGCCCTCTGTTTCTCACCCTCTGTTTCTCGCCCTCTGTTTTTTGCCCTCTGTTTCAGCCCCTCTGTTTCTTGCCCTCTGTTTCTCACCCTCTGTTTCTCGCCCTCTGTTTCAGCCCCTCTGTTTTTTGCCCTCTGTTTCAGCCCGTCTGTTTCAGCCCCTCTGTTTCAGCCCCTCTGTTTCTCGCCCTCTGTTTCAGCCCCTCTGTTTCTCGCCCTCTGTTTCCACCCCTCTGTTTCTCGCCCTCTGTTTCAACCTCTCTGTTTCTCGCCCTCTGTTTCAGCCATTCTGTTTCAGCCCCTGTTTCAGACCCTCTGTTTCTCGCCCTCTGTTTCAGCCCCTCTGTTTCTCGCCCTCTGTCTCAGCCCCTCTGTTTCTCGACCTCTGTTTCAGCCCCTCTGATTCAGCCCCTCTGTTTCAGCTCCTCTGATTCAGCCCCTCTGATTCAGCCCCTCTGTTTCAGCCCCTCTGTTTCTCGCCCTCTGTTTCAGCCCCTCTGATTCAGACCCTCTGCTTCAACCCCTCTGATTCAGCCCCTCTGTTTCAGCCCCTCTGAATCAGCCTCTCTGATTCAGCCCCTCTGTTTCTCGCCCTCTGTTTCAGCCCCTCTGTTTCTCGCCCTCTGTTTCAGCCCCTCAGTTTCTCGCCCTCTGTTTCAGCCCCGCTGATTCAGCCCCTCTGTTTCAGCCCCTCTGAATCAGCCCCTCTGATTCAGCCCCTCTGTTTCAGACCCTCTGTTTCAGCCCCTCTGTTTCAGCCCCTCTGTTTCTCGCCCTCTGTTTCAGACCCTCTATTTCTCGCCCTCTGTTTCAGCCCCACTGATTCAGACCCTCTGTTTCAACCCCTCTGATTCAGCCCCTCTGATTTAGCCCCTCTGATTCAGCCCCTCTGTTTCTCGCCCTCTGTTTCAGCCCCTCAGTTTCTCGCCCTCTGTTTCAGCCCCGCTGATTCAGCCCCTCTGTTTCAGCCCCTCTGAATCAGCCCCTCTGATTCAGCCCCTCTGTTTCAGACCCTCTGTTTCAGCCCCTCTGTTTCAGCCCCTCTGTTTCTCGCCCTCTGTTTCAGACCCTCTATTTCTCGCCCTCTGTTTCAGCCCCACTGATTCAGACCCTCTGTTTCAACCCCTCTGATTCAGCCCCTCTGATTTAGCCCCTCTGATTCAGCCCCTCTGTTTCTCGCCCTCTGTTTCAGCCCTTCTGTTTCAGCCCCTCTGTTTCTTGCCCTCTGTTTCAGCCCCTCTGTTTCTCGCCCTCTGTTTCAGCCCCTCTGATTCTCGCCCTCTGTTTCAGCTCCTCTGATTCAGCCCCTCTGATTTAGACCTCTGATTCAGCCCCTCTGTTTCAGCCCCTCTATTTCAGCCCCTCTGTTTCAGCCCCTCTGTTTCATCCCCTCTGTTTCTCGCCCTCTGTTTCTCACCCTCTGGTTCTCGCCCTCTGTTTCAGCCCCTCTGTTTTTTGCCCTCTGATTCAGCCCCTCTGTTTCTTGCCCTCTGTTTCTCACCCTCTGTTTCTCGCCCTCTGTTTCAGCCCCTCTGTTTTTTGCCCTCTGTTTCAGCCCGTCTGTTTCAGCCCCTCTGTTTCAGCCCCTCTGTTTCTCGCCCTCTGTTTCAGCCCCTCTGTTTCTCGCCCTCTGTTTCTGCCCCTCTGTTTCTCGCCCTCTGTTTCAACCTCTCTGTTTCTCGCCCTCTGTTTCAGCCATTCTGTTTCAGCCCCTGTTTCAGACCCTCTGTTTCTCGCCCTCTGTTTCAGCCCCTCTGTTTCTCGCCCTCTGTCTCAGCCCCTCTGTTTCTCGACCTCTGTTTCAGCCCCTCTGATTCAGCCCCTCTGTTTCAGCTCCTCTGATTCAGCCCCTCTGATTCAGCCCCTCTGTTTCAGACCCTCTGTTTCAGCCCCTCTGTTTCAGCCCCTCTGTTTCTCGCCCTTTGTTTCAGCCCCTCTGATTCAGACCCTCTTCTTCAACCCCTCTGATTCAGCCCCTCTGTTTCAGCCCCTCTGAATCAGCCTCTCTGATTCAGCCCCTCTGTTTCTCGCCCTCTGTTTCAGCCCCTCTGTTTCTCGCCCTCTGTTTCAGCCCCTCAGTTTCTAGCCCTCTGTTTCAGCCCCTCTGATTCAGACCCTCTGCTTCAACCCCTCTGATTCAGCCCCTCTGTTTCAGCCCCTCTGAATCAGCCCCTCTGATTCAGCCCCTCTGTTTCAGACCCTCTGTTTCAGCCCCTCTGTTTCAGCCCCTCTGTTTCTCGCCCTCTGTTTCAGCCCCTCTATTTCTCGCCCTCTGTTTCAGCCCGACTGATTCAGACCCTCTGTTTCAACCCCTCTGATTCAGCCCCTCTGATTTAGCCCCTCTGATTCAGCCCCTCTGTTTCTCGCCCTCTGTTTCAGCCCTTCTGTTTCAGCCCCTCTGTTTCTTGCCCTCTGTTTCAGCCCCTCTGTTTCTCGCCCTCTGTTTCAGCCCCTCTGTTTCTCGCCCTCTGTTTCAGCTCCTCTGATTCAGCCCCTCTGATTTAGACCTCTGATTCAGCCCCTCTGTTTTTCGCCCTCTTTTTCAGCCCCTCTGTTTCAGCCCGTCTGTTTCAGCTACTCTGTTTCTCGCCCTCTGTTTCAGCCCCTCTGTTTCAGCCCCTCTGTTTCAGCCCCTCTGTTTCTCGCCCTCTGTTTCAGCCCCTCTGTTTCTCGCCCTCTGTTTCAGCCCCTCTGTTTCAGCACCTCTGTTTCAGCCCCTCTGTTTCAGCCACTCTGTTTCAGCCCCTCTGTTTCAGCCCCTCTGTTTCAGCCCCTCTGTTTCACCCTCTCTGTTTCTCGCCCTCTGTTTCAGCCCCTCTGTTTTTCGCCCTGTTTTTCAGCCCCTCTGTTTCAGCCCTCTGTTTCAGCCCCTCTGTTTCTCACCCTCTGTTTCAGCCCCTCTGATTCAGCCCCTCTGTTTCTCGTCCTCTGTTTCAGCCCCTCTGTTTCGCGCCCTCTGTTTCAGACCCAATGTTTCTCAACCTCTGTTTCAGCCCCACTGTTTCAGCCCCTCTGTTTCAGCCCCTCTGTTTCAGCCCCTCTGTTTCTCGCCCTCTATTTCAGCCCCTCTGTTTCTCGCCCTCTGTTTCAGCCCCTCTGTTTCTCGCCCTCTGTTTCAGCCCCTCTGTTTCAGCCCCTCTGTTTCAGCCCCTCTGTTTCTCGCCCTCTGTTTCAGCACCTCTGTTTCTCGCCCTCTGTTTCAACCCCTCTGTTTCAGCACCTCTGTTTCAGCCCCTCTGTTTCAGCCACTCTGTTTCAGCCCCTCTGTTTCAGCCCCTCTGTTTCAGCCCCTCTGTTTCACCCTCTCTGTTTCTCGCCCTCTGTTTCAGCCCCTCTGTTTTTCGCCCTCTTTTTCAGCCCCTCTGTTTCAGCCCTCTGTTTCAGCCCCTCTGTTTCTCACCCTCTGTTTCAGCCCCTCTGATTCAGCCCCTCTGTTTCTCGTCCTCTGTTTCAGCCCCTCTGTTTCGCGCCCTCTGTTTCAGCCCCACTGTTTCTCAACCTCTGTTTCAGCCCCACTGTTTCAGCCCCTCTGTTTCAGCCCCTCTGTTTCAACCCCTCTGTTACAGCCCCTCTGTTTCTAGCCCTCTGTTTCAGCCAATCTGTTTCTCGCCCTCTGTTTCAGCCCCTCTGTTTCAGACCCTCTGTTTCTCGCCCGCTGTTTCTGCCCCTCTGTTTCTCGCCCTCTGTTTCAGACCCTCAGTTTCTCGCCCTCTGTTTCAGCCCCGCTGATTCAGCCCCTCTGTTTCAGCCCCTCTGAATCAGCCCCTCTGATTCAGCCCCTCTGTTACAGACCCTCTGTTTCAGCCCCTCTGTTTCAGCCCCTCTGTTTCTCGACCTCTGTTTCAGCCCCTCTGATTCAGACCCTCTGTTTCAACCCCTCTGATTCAGCCCCTCTGATTTAGCCCCTCTGATTCAGCCCCTCTGTTTCTCGCCCTCTTTTTCAGCCCCTCTGATTCAGCCCCTCTGTTTCAGCCCCTCTGATTCAGCCCCTCTGTTTCAGCCCGTCTATTTCAGCCCCTCTGTTTCAGCCCCTCTGTTTCAGGCTCTCTGTTTCAGCCCGTCTGTTTCAGCCCCTCTGTTTCAGCCCCTCTGTTTCTCGCCCGCTGTTTCAGTCCCTTAGTTTCTCCCCCTCTGTTTCAGCCCCTCTGTTTCTCGAAATCTGTTTCAGCCCCTCTGTTTCAGCCCCTCTGTTTCTCGCCCTCTGTTTCAGCCCCTCTGTTTCTCGCCCTCTGTTTCAGCCCCTCTGTTTCAGCACCTCTGTTTCAGCCCCCCTGTTTCAGCCACCCTGTTTCAGCCCCTCTGTTTCAGCCCCTCTGTTTCAGCCCCTCTGTTTCACCCCCTCTGTTTCTCGCCCTCTGTTTCAGCCCCTCTGTTTTTCGCCCTCTTTTTCAGCCCCTCTGTTTCAGCCCTCTGTTTCAGCCCCTCTGTTTCTCACCCTCTGTTTCAGCCCCTCTGATTCAGCCCCTCTGTTTCTCGCCCTCTGTTTCAGCCCCTCTGTTTCTCGCCCTCTGTTTCAGCCCCTCTGTTTCTCGCCCTCTGTTTCAGCCCCACTGTTTCAGCCCCTCTGTTTCAGCCCCTCTGTTTCAACCCCTCTGTTTCAGCCCCTCTGTTTCTAGCCCTCTGTTTCAGCCACTCTGTTTCTCGCCCTCTGTTTCAGCCCCTCTGTTTCAGCCCCTCTGTTTCTCGCCCGCTGTTTCTGCCCCTCTGTTTCTCGCCCTCTGTTTCAGCCCCTCAGTTTCTCGCCCTCTGTTTCAGCCCCGATGATTCAGCCCCTCTGTTTCAGCCCCTCTGAATCAGCCCCTCCGATTCATCCCCTCTGTTTCAGACCCTCTGTTTCAGCCCCTCTGTTTCAGCCCCTCTGTTTCTCGCCCTCTGTTTCAGCCCCTCTGATTCAGACCCTCTGTTTCAGCCGCTCTGTTTCTCCCCCTCTGTTTCAGCTCTTCTGTTTAAGCCCCTCTGTTTCTTGCCCTTTGTTTCAGCCCCTCTGTTTCTCGCCCTCTGTTTCAGCCCCTCTGATTCAGCCCCTCTGTTTCAGCCCCTCTGATTCAGGCCCTCTGATTTAGCCCTCTGATTCAGCACCTCTGTTTCTCGCCCTCTGTTTCAGCCCCTCTGTTTCAGCCATTCTGTTTCAGCCCCTCCTTTTCTCACCCTCTGTTTCAGCCCCTCTGTTTTTTGCCCTCTGTTTCAGCCAGTCTGTTTCAGCCCCTCTGTTTCAGCCCCTCTGTTTCTCGCCCTCTGTTTCAGCCCCTCTGTTTCAGCCTCTCTGTTTCAGCCCCTCTGTTTCTCGCATCTCTGATTCAGCCCCTCTGTTTCTTGCCCTCTGTTTCAGCCCCTCTGTTTCTCGCCCGCTGTTTCAGCCTCTCTGTTTCTCGCCCTCTGTTTCAGCCCCTCTGTTTCTCGCCCGCTGTTTCAGCCTCTCTGTTTCTCGCCCTCTGTTTCAGCCCCTCTGTTTCAGCCCCTCTGTTTCAGCCCCTCTGTTTCTCGCCCTCTGTTTCAGCCCCTCTGTTTCTCGCCCTCTGTTTCAGCCCCTCTGTTTCTCGCACTCTGTGTCAGCCCCTCTGATTCAGCCCCTCTGTTGCAGCCCCTCTGATTCAGCCCCTCTGTTTCAGCCCCTCTATTTCAGCCCCTCTGTTTCAGCCCCTCTGTTTCATCCCCTCTGTTTCTCGCCCTCTGTTTCTCACCCTCTGTTTCTCGCCCATCTGTTTCAGCCCCTCTGTTTTTTGCCCTCTGTTTCAGCCCCTCTGTTTCTTGCCCTCTGTTTCTCACCCTCTGTTTCTCGCCCTCTGGTTCAGCCCCTCTGTTTCTTGCCCTCTGTTTCAGCCCGTCTGTTTCAGCCCCTCTGTTTCAGCCCCTCTGTTTCTCGCCCTCTGTTTCAGCCCCTCTGTTTCTCGCCCTCTGTTTCAGCCCCTCTGTTTCTCGCCCTCTGTTTCAACCTCTCTGTTTCTCGCCCTCTGTTTCAGCCACTCTGTTTCAGCCCCTCTGTTTCAGCCCCTCTGTTTCTCGCCCTCTGTTTCACCCCCTCTGTTTCTCGCCCTCTGTCTCAGCCCCTCTGTTTCTCGATCTCTGTTTCAGCCCCTCTGATTCAGCCCCTCTGTTTCAGCTCCTCTGATTCAGCCCGTCTGATTCAGCCCCTCTGTTTCAGACCCTCTGTTTCAGCCCCTCTGTTTCAGCCCCTCTGTTTCTCGCCCTCTGTTTCAGCCCCTCTGATTCAGACCCTCTGTTTCAACCCCTCTGATTCAGCCCCTCTGTTTCAGCCCCTCTGAATCAGCCTCTCTGATTCAGCCCCTCTGTTTCTCGCCCTCTGTTTCAGCCCCTCTGTTTCTCGCCCTGTGTTTCAGCCCCTCAGTTTCTCGCCCTCTGTTTCAGCCCCGCTGATTCAGCCCCTCTGTTTCAGCCCCTCTGAATCAGCCCCGCTGATTCAGCCCCTCTGTTTCTGACCCTCTGTTTCAGCCCCTCTGTTTCAGCCCCTCTGTTTCTCGCCCTCTCTTTCAGCCCCTCTGATTCAGCCCCTCTGTTTTAGCCCCTCTGATTCAGGCCCTCTGATTTAGCCCTCTGATTCAGCACCTCTGTTTCTCGCCCTCTGTTTCAGCCCCTCTGTTTCAGCCCCTCTGTTTCAGCCCCTCTGTTTCTCACCCTCTGTTTCAGCCCCTCTGTTTTTTGCCCTTTTTTTCAGCCCGTCTGTTTCAGCCCCTCTGTTTCAGCCCCTCTGTTTCTCGCCCTCTGTTTCAGCCCCTCTGTTTCTCGCCCTCTGTTTCAACCTCTCTGTTTCTCGCCCTCTGATTCAGCCACTCTGTTTCAGCCTCTCTGTTTCAGCCCCTCTGTTTCTCGCCCTCTGTTTCAGCCCCTCTGTTCCTCGCCCTCTGTTTCAGCCACTCTGTTTCTCGCCCTCTGTTTCAGCCCCTCTGTTTCAGCCCCTCTGTTTCAGCCCCTCTGTTTCAGCACCTCTGTTTCTCGCCATGTTTCAGCCACTCTGTTTCTCGCCCTCTGTTTCAGCCCCTCTGTTTCTCGCCCTCTGTATCAGCCGCTTTGTTTCAGCCCCTCTGTTTCAGCCCCTCTGTTTCAGCCCCACTGTTTCTCGCCCTCTGTTTCTCACCCTCAGTTTCAGCCCCTCTGTTTCAGCTCCTCTGATTCAGCCCCTCTGATTCAGCCCCTCTGTTTCTCGCCCTCTGTTTCAGCCCCTCTGTTTCAGCCCTTCTGTTTCAGCCACTCAGTTACAGCCCCTCTGTTTCTTGCCCACTGTTTCAGCCCCTATGTTTCTCGCCCTCTGTTTCAGCCCCTCTGTTTCTCGCCGTCTGTTTCAGCCCCTCTGTTTCTCGCCCTCTGTTTCAGTGCCCCTGTTTCGCGCTCTCTGTTTCAGCCCCTCTGTTTCAGCCCCTCTGTTTCTCGCCCTCTGTTTCTGCCCGTCTGTTTCTCGCCCTCTGTTTCAGCCACTCTGTTTCTCGCCCTCTGTTTCAGCCCCTCTGATTCAGCCCCTCTGATTCAGCCCCTCTGTTTCAGCCCCTCTGTTTCAGCCCCTCTGTTTCTCGCCCTCTGTTTAAGCCCCTCTGTTTCTCACCCTCTGTTTCAGCCCCTCTGTTTCAGCCCCTCTGTTTCTCGCCCTCTGTTTCAGCCTTTCTGTTTCTCGCCCTCTGTTTCAGCCCCTCTGATTCAGCCCCTCTGTTTCTCGCGCTCTTTTTCAGCCCCTCTGTTTCTCGCCCTCTGTTTCAGCCCCTCTATTTCTCGTCCTCTGTTTCAGCCCCTCTGTTTCTCGCCCTCTGTTTCAGCCCCTCTGATTCAGCCCCACTGTTTCAGCCCCTCTGTTTCAGCCCCTCTGTTTCAGCCCCTCTGTTTCTCGCCCTCTGTTTCAGCCCCTCTGTTTCTCGCCCTCTGTTTCAGCCCCTCTGTTTCAGCCTCTCTGTTTCAGCCCCTCTGTTTCTCGCCCTCTGTTTCAGCCCCTCTGTTTCTCGCCCTCTGTTTCAGCCCCTCTGTTTCTCGCCCTCTGTTTCAGCCCCTCTGTTTCAGCCCCACTGGTTCAGCCCCTCTGTTTCTCGCCCTCTGTTTCAGCCCCTCTGTTTCTCGCCCTCTGTTTCAGCCCCTCTGTTTCAGCCCCTCTGTTTCATCCCCTCTGTTTCTCGCCCTCTGTTTCTCACCCTCTGTTTCTCGCCCTCTGTTTTTTGCCCTCTGTTTCAGCCCCTCTGTTTCTTGCCCTCTGTTTCTCACCCTCTGTTTCTCGCCCTCTGTTTCAGCCCCTCTGTTTTTTGCCCTCTGTTTCAGCCCGTCTGTTTCAGCCCCTCTGTTTCAGCCCCTCTGTTTCTCGCCCTCTGTTTCAGCCCCTCTGTTTCTCGCCCTCTGTTTCCACCCCTCTGTTTCTCGCCCTCTGTTTCAACCTCTCTGTTTCTCGCCCTCTGTTTCAGCCATTCTGTTTCAGCCCCTGTTTCAGACCCTCTGTTTCTCGCCCTCTGTTTCAGCCCCTCTGTTTCTCGCCCTCTGTCTCAGCCCCTCTGTTTCTCGACCTCTGTTTCAGCCCCTCTGATTCAGCCCCTCTGTTTCAGCTCCTCTGATTCAGCCCCTCTGATACAGCCCCTCTGTTTCAGACCCTCTGTTTCAGCCCCTCTGTTTCAGCCCCTCTGTTTCTCGCCCTCTGTTTCAGCCCCTCTGATTCAGACCCTCTGCTTCAACCCCTCTGTTTCTCGCCCTCTGTTTCAGCCCCTCTGATTCAGCCCCACTGTTTCAGCCCCTCTGTTTCAGCCCCTCTGTTTCAGCCCCTCTGTTTCTCGCCCTCTGTTTCAGCCCCTCTGTTTCTCGCCCTCTGTTTCAGCCCCTCTGTTTCAGCCTCTCTGTTTCAGCCCCTCTGTTTCTCGCCCTCTGTTTCAGCCCCTCTGTTTCTCGCCCTCTGTTTCAGCCCCTCTGTTTCTCGCCCTCTGTTTCAGCCCCTCTGTTTCAGCCCCACTGGTTCAGCCCCTCTGTTTCTCGCCCTCTGTTTCAGCCCCTCTGTTTCTCGCCCTCTGTTTCAGCCCCTCTGTTTCAGCCCCTCTGTTTCATCCCCTCTGTTTCTCGCCCTCTGTTTCTCACCCTCTGTTTCTCGCCCTCTGTTTTTTGCCCTCTGTTTCAGCCCCTCTGTTTCTTGCCCTCTGTTTCTCACCCTCTGTTTCTCGCCCTCTGTTTCAGCCCCTCTGTTTTTTGCCCTCTGTTTCAGCCCGTCTGTTTCAGCCCCTCTGTTTCAGCCCCTCTGTTTCTCGCCCTCTGTTTCAGCCCCTCTGTTTCTCGCCCTCTGTTTCCACCCCTCTGTTTCTCGCCCTCTGTTTCAACCTCTCTGTTTCTCGCCCTCTGTTTCAGCCATTCTGTTTCAGCCCCTGTTTCAGACCCTCTGTTTCTCGCCCTCTGTTTCAGCCCCTCTGTTTCTCGCCCTCTGTCTCAGCCCCTCTGTTTCTTGCCCTCTGTTTCAGCCCCTCTGATTCAGCCCCTCTGTTTCAGCTCCTCTGATTCAGCCCCTCTGATTCAGCCCCTCTGTTTCAGACCCTCTGTTTCAGCCCCTCTGTTTCAGCCCCTCTGTTTCTCGCCCTCTGTTTCAGCCCCTCTGATTCAGACCCTCTGCTTCAACCCCTCTGATTCAGCCCCTCTGTTTCAGCCCCTCTGAATCAGCCTCTCTGATTCAGCCCCTCTGTTTCTCGCCCTCTGTTTCAGCCCCTCTGTTTCTCGCCCTCTGTTTCAGCCCCTCAGTTTCTCGCCCTCTGTTTCAGCCCCGCTGATTCAGCCCCTCTGTTTCAGCCCCTCTGAATCAGCCCCTCTGATTCAGCCCCTCTGTTTCAGACCCTCTGTTTCAGCCCCTCTGTTTCAGCCCCTCTGTTTCTCGCCCTCTGTTTCAGACCCTCTATTTCTCGCCCTCTGTTTCAGCCCCACTGATTCAGACCCTCTGTTTCAACCCCTCTGATTCAGCCCCTCTGATTTAGCCCCTCTGATTCAGCCCCTCTGTTTCTCGCCCTCTGTTTCAGCCCTTCTGTTTCAGCCCCTCTGTTTCTTGCCCTCTGTTTCAGCCCCTCTGTTTCTCGCCCTCTGTTTCAGCCCCTCTGATTCTCGCCCTCTGTTTCAGCTCCTCTGATTCAGCCCCTCTGATTTAGACCTCTGATTCAGCCCCTCTGTTTCAGCCCCTCTATTTCAGCCCCTCTGTTTCAGCCCCTCTGTTTCATCCCCTCTGTTTCTCGCCCTCTGTTTCTCACCCTCTGGTTCTCGCCCTCTGTTTCAGCCCCTCTGTTTTTTGCCCTCTGATTCAGCCCCTCTGTTTCTTGCCCTCTGTTTCTCACCCTCTGTTTCTCGCCCTCTGTTTCAGCCCCTCTGTTTTTTGCCCTCTGTTTCAGCCCGTCTGTTTCAGCCCCTCTGTTTCAGCCCCTCTGTTTCTCGCCCTCTGTTTCAGCCCCTCTGTTTCTCGCCCTCTGTTTCAGCCCCTCTGTTTCTCGCCCTCTGTTTCAACCTCTCTGTTTCTCGCCCTCTGTTTCAGCCATTCTGTTTCAGCCCCTGTTTCAGACCCTCTGTTTCTCGCCCTCTGTTTCAGACCCTCTGTTTCAGCCCCTCTGTTTCAGCCCCTCTGTTTCTCGCCCTTTGTTTCAGCCCCTCTGATTCAGCCCCTCTGTTTCAGCCCCTCTGAATCAGCCTCTCTGATTCAGCCCCTCTGTTTCTCGCCCTCTGTTTCAGCCCCTCTGTTTCTCGCCCTCTGTTTCAGCCCCTCAGTTTCTAGCCCTCTGTTTCAGCCCCTCTGATTCAGACCCTCTGCTTCAACCCCTCTGATTCAGCCCCTCTGTTTCAGCCCCTCTGAATCAGCCCCTCTGATTCAGCCCCTCTGTTTCAGACCCTCTGTTTCAGCCCCTCTGTTTCAGCCCCTCTGTTTCTCGCCCTCTGTTTCAGCCCCTCTATTTCTCGCCCTCTGTTTCAGCCCGACTGATTCAGACCCTCTGTTTCAACCCCTCTGATTCAGCCCCTCTGATTTAGCCCCTCTGATTCAGCCCCTCTGTTTCTCGCCCTCTGTTTCAGCCCTTCTGTTTCAGCCCCTCTGTTTCTTGCCCTCTGTTTCAGCCCCTCTGTTTCTCGCCCTCTGTTTCAGCCCCTCTGTTTCTCGCCCTCTGTTTCAGCTCCTCTGATTCAGCCCCTCTGATTTAGACCTCTGATTCAGCCCCTCTGTTTTTCGCCCTCTTTTTCAGCCCCTCTGTTTCAGCCCGTCTGTTTCAGCTACTCTGTTTCTCGCCCTCTGTTTCAGCCCCTCTGTTTCAGCCCCTCTGTTTCAGCCCCTCTGTTTCTCGCCCTCTGTTTCAGCCCCTCTGTTTCTCGCCCTCTGTTTCAGCCCCTCTGTTTCAGCACCTCTGTTTCAGCCCCTCTGTTTCAGCCACTCTGTTTCAGCCCCTCTGTTTCAGCCCCTCTGTTTCAGCCCCTCTGTTTCACCCTCTCTGTTTCTCGCCCTCTGTTTCAGCCCCTCTGTTTTTCGCCCTGTTTTTCAGCCCCTCTGTTTCAGCCCTCTGTTTCAGCCCCTCTGTTTCTCACCCTCTGTTTCAGCCCCTCTGATTCAGCCCCTCTGTTTCTCGTCCTCTGTTTCAGCCCCTCTGTTTCACGCCCTCTGTTTCAGACCCAATGTTTCTCAACCTCTGTTTCAGCCCCACTGTTTCAGCCCCTCTGTTTCAGCCCCTCTGTTTCAGCCCCTCTGTTTCTCGCCCTCTATTTCAGCCCCTCTGTTTCTCGCCCTCTGTTTCAGCCCCTCTGTTTCTCGCCCTCTGTTTCAGCCCCTCTGTTTCAGCCCCTCTGTTTCAGCCCCTCTGTTTCTCGCCCTCTGTTTCAGCACCTCTGTTTCTCGCCCTCTGTTTCAACCCCTCTGTTTCAGCACCTCTGTTTCAGCCCCTCTGTTTCAGCCACTCTGTTTCAGCCCCTCTGTTTCAGCCCCTCTGTTTCAGCCCCTCTGTTTCACCCTCTCTGTTTCTCGCCCTCTGTTTCAGCCCCTCTGTTTCTCACCCTCTGTTTCAGCCCCTCTGATTCAGCCCCTCTGTTTCTCGTCCTCTGTTTCAGCCCCTCTGTTTCGCGCCCTCTGTTTCAGCCCCACTGTTTCTCAACCTCTGTTTCAGCCCCACTGTTTCAGCCCCTCTGTTTCAGCCCCTCTGTTTCAACCCCTCTGTTACAGCCCCTCTGTTTCTAGCCCTCTGTTTCAGCCAATCTGTTTCTCGCCCTCTGTTTCAGCCCCTCTGTTTCAGACCCTCTGTTTCTCGCCCGCTGTTTCTGCCCCTCTGTTTCTCGCCCTCTGTTTCAGACCCTCAGTTTCTCGCCCTCTGTTTCAGCCCCGCTGATTCAGCCCCTCTGTTTCAGCCCCTCTGAATCAGCCCCTCTGATTCAGCCCCTCTGTTACAGACCCTCTGTTTCAGCCCCTCTGTTTCAGCCCCTCTGTTTCTCGACCTCTGTTTCAGCCCCTCTGATTCAGACCCTCTGTTTCAACCCCTCTGATTCAGCCCCTCTGATTTAGCCCCTCTGATTCAGCCCCTCTGTTTCTCGCCCTCTTTTTCAGCCCCTCTGATTCAGCCCCTCTGTTTCAGCCCCTCTGATTCAGCCCCTCTGTTTCAGCCCGTCTATTTCAGCCCCTCTGTTTCAGCCCCTCTGTTTCAGGCTCTCTGTTTCAGCCCGTCTGTTTCAGCCCCTCTGTTTCAGCCCCTCTGTTTCTCGCCCGCTGTTTCAGTCCCTTAGTTTCTCCCCCTCTGTTTCAGCCCCTCTGTTTCTCGAAATCTGTTTCAGCCCCTCTGTTTCAGCCCCTCTGTTTCTCGCCCTCTGTTTCAGCCCCTCTGTTTCTCGCCCTCTGTTTCAGCCCCTCTGTTTCAGCACCTCTGTTTCAGCCCCCCTGTTTCAGCCACCCTGTTTCAGCCCCTCTGTTTCAGCCCCTCTGTTTCAGCCCCTCTGTTTCACCCCCTCTGTTTCTCGCCCTCTGTTTCAGCCCCTCTGTTTTTCGCCCTCTTTTTCAGCCCCTCTGTTTCAGCCCTCTGTTTCAGCCCCTCTGTTTCTCACCCTCTGTTTCAGCCCCTCTGATTCAGCCCCTCTGTTTCTCGCCCTCTGTTTCAGCCCCTCTGTTTCGCGCCCTCTGTTTCAGCCCCTCTGTTTCTCGCCCTCTGTTTCAGCCCCACTGTTTCAGCCCCTCTGTTTCAGCCCCTCTGTTTCAACCCCTCTGTTTCAGCCCCTCTGTTTCTAGCCCTCTGTTTCAGCCACTCTGTTTCTCGCCCTCTGTTTCAGCCCCTCTGTTTCAGCCCCTCTGTTTCTCGCCCGCTGTTTCTGCCCCTCTGTTTCTCGCCCTCTGTTTCAGCCCCTCAGTTTCTCGCCCTCTGTTTCAGCCCCGATGATTCAGCCCCTCTGTTTCAGCCCCTCTGAATCAGCCCCTCCGATTCATCCCCTCTGTTTCAGACCCTCTGTTTCAGCCCCTCTGTTTCAGCCCCTCTGTTTCTCGCCCTCTGTTTCAGCCCCTCTGATTCAGACCCTCTGTTTCAGCCGCTCTGTTTCTCCCCCTCTGTTTCAGCTCTTCTGTTTAAGCCCCTCTGTTTCTTGCCCTTTGTTTCAGCCCCTCTGTTTCTCGCCCTCTGTTTCAGCCCCTCTGATTCAGCCCCTCTGTTTCAGCCCCTCTGATTCAGGCCCTCTGATTTAGCCCTCTGATTCAGCACCTCTGTTTCTCGCCCTCTGTTTCAGCCCCTCTGTTTCAGCCATTCTGTTTCAGCCCCTCCTTTTCTCACCCTCTGTTTCAGCCCCTCTGTTTTTTGCCCTCTGTTTCAGCCCGTCTGTTTCAGCCCCTCTGTTTCAGCCCCTCTGTTTCTCGCCCTCTGTTTCAGCCCCTCTGTTTCAGCCTCTCTGTTTCAGCCCCTCTGTTTCTCGCATCTCTGATTCAGCCCCTCTGTTTCTTGCCCTCTGTTTCAGCCCCTCTGTTTCTCGCCCGCTGTTTCAGCCTCTCTGTTTCTCGCCCTCTGTTTCAGCCCCTCTGTTTCAGCCCCTCTGTTTCAGCCCCTCTGTTTCTCGCCCTCTGTTTCAGCCCCTCTGTTTCTCGCCCTCTGTTTCAGCCCCTCTGTTTCTCGCACTCTGTGTCAGCCCCTCTGATTCAGCCCCTCTGTTGCAGCCCCTCTGATTCAGCCCCTCTGTTTCAGCCCCTCTATTTCAGCCCCTCTGTTTCAGCCCCTCTGTTTCATCCCCTCTGTTTCTCGCCCTCTGTTTCTCACCCTCTGTTTCTCGCCCATCTGTTTCAGCCCCTCTGTTTTTTGCCCTCTGTTTCAGCCCCTCTGTTTCTTGCCCTCTGTTTCTCACCCTCTGTTTCTCGCCCTCTGGTTCAGCCCCTCTGTTTCTTGCCCTCTGTTTCAGCCCGTCTGTTTCAGCCCCTCTGTTTCAGCCCCTCTGTTTCTCGCCCTCTGTTTCAGCCCCTCTGTTTCTCGCCCTCTGTTTCAGCCCCTCTGTTTCTCGCCCTCAGTTTCAACCTCTCTGTTTCTCGCCCTCTGTTTCAGCCACTCTGTTTCAGCCCCTCTGTTTCAGCCCCTCTGTTTCTCGCCCTCTGTTTCACCCCCTCTGTTTCTCGCCCTCTGTCTCAGCCCCTCTGTTTCTCGATCTCTGTTTCAGCCCCTCTGATTCAGCCCCTCTGTTTCAGCTCCTCTGATTCAGCCCGTCTGATTCAGCCCCTCTGTTTCAGACCCTCTGTTTCAGCCCCTCTGTTTCAGCCCCTCTGTTTCTCGCCCTCTGTTTCAGCCCCTCTGATTCAGACCCTCTGTTTCAACCCCTCTGATTCAGCCCCTCTGTTTCAGCCCCTCTGAATCAGCCTCTCTGATTCAGCCCCTCTGTTTCTCGCCCTCTGTTTCAGCCCCTCTGTTTCTCGCCCTGTGTTTCAGCCCCTCAGTTTCTCGCCCTCTGTTTCAGCCCCGCTGATTCAGCCCCTCTGTTTCAGCCCCTCTGAATCAGCCCCGCTGATTCAGCCCCTCTGTTTCTGACCCTCTGTTTCAGCCCCTCTGTTTCAGCCCCTCTGTTTCTCGCCCTCTCTTTCAGCCCCTCTGATTCAGCCCCTCTGTTTTAGCCCCTCTGATTCAGGCCCTCTGATTTAGCCCTCTGATTCAGCACCTCTGTTTCTCGCCCTCTGTTTCAGCCCCTCTGTTTCAGCCCCTCTGTTTCAGCCCCTCTGTTTCTCACCCTCTGTTTCAGCCCCTCTGTTTTTTGCCCTTTTTTTCAGCCCGTCTGTTTCAGCCCCTCTGTTTCAGCCCCTCTGTTTCTCGCCCTCTGTTTCAGCCCCTCTGTTTCTCGCCCTCTGTTTCAACCTCTCTGTTTCTCGCCCTCTGATTCAGCCACTCTGTTTCAGCCTCTCTGTTTCAGCCCCTCTGTTTCTCGCCCTCTGTTTCAGCCCCTCTGTTCCTCGCCCTCTGTTTCAGCCACTCTGTTTCTCGCCCTCTGTTTCAGCCCCTCTGATTCAGCCCCTCTGGTTCAGCCCCTCTGTTTCTCACCCTCTGTTTCAGCCCCTCTGTTTCTCGCCCTCTGTTTCAGCCCCTCTGTTTCAGCCTCTCTGTTTCAGCCCCTCTGTTCCTCGCCCTCTGTTTCAGCCACTCTGTTTCTCGCCCTCTGTTTCAGCCCCTCTGTTTCAGCCCCTCTGGTTCAGCCCCTCTGTTTCTCACCCTCTGTTTCAGCCCCTCTGTTTCTCGCCCTCTGTTTCAGCCCCTCTGTTTCAGCCCCTCTGTTTCAGCCCCTCTGTTTCTCGCCCTCTGTTTCAGCCCCTCTGTTTCAGCCTCTCTGTTTCAGCCCTTCTGTTTCTCGCATCTCTGATTCAGCCCCTCTGATTCTTGCCCTCTGTTTCAGCCCCTCTGTTTCTCCCCCGCTGTTTCAGCCTCTCTGTTTCTCGCCCTCTGTTTCAGCCCCTCTGTTTCAGCCCCTCTGTTTCAGCCCCTCTGTTTCTCGCCCTCTGTTTCAGCCCCTCTGTTTCTCGCACTCTGTGTCAGCCCCTCTGATTCAGCCCCTCTGTTGCAGCCCCTCTGATTCAGCCCTTCTGTTTCAGCCCCTCTATTTCAGCCCCTCTGTTTCAGCCCCTCTGTTTCATCCCCTCTGTTTCTCGCCCTCTGTTTCTCACCCTCTGTTTCTCGCCCTCTGTTTCAGCCCCTCTGTTTCAGCCCCTCTGTTTCTCGCCCTCTGTTTCAGCCCCTCTGTTTCAGCCTCTCTGTTTCAGCCCCTCTGTTTCTCGCATCTCTGATTCAGCCCCTCTGATTCTTGCCCTCTGTTTCAGCCCCTCTGTTTCTCGCCCGCTGTTTCAGCCTCTCTGTTTCTCGCCCTCTGTTTCAGCCCCTCTGTTTCAGCCCCTCTGTTTCAGCCCCTCTGTTTCTCGCCCTCTGTTTCAGCCCCTCTGTGTCTCGCCCTCTGTTTCAGCCCCTCTGTTTCTCGCACTCTGTGTCAGCCCCTCTGATTCAGCCCCTCTGTTGCAGCCCCTCTCATTCAGCCCCTCTGTTTCAGCCCCTCTATTTCAGCCCCTCTGTTTCAGCCCCTCTGTTTCATCCCCTCTGTTTCTCGCCCTCTGTTTCAGCCCCTCTGTTTCTCGCCCTCTGTTTCAGCCCCTCTGTTTTTTGCCCTCTGTTTCAGCCCCTCTGTTTCTTGCCCTCTGTTTCTCACCCTCTGTTTCTCGCCCTCTGTTTCAGCCCCTCTGTTTTTTGCCCTCTGTTTCAGCCCGTCTGTTTCAGCCCCTCTGTTTCAGCCCCTCTGTTTCTCGCCCTCTGTTTCAGCTCCTCTGTTTTTCGCCCTCTGTTTCAGCCCCTCTGTTTCTCGCCCTCTGTTTCAACCTCTCTGTTTCTCGCCCTCTGTTTCAGCAACTCTGTTTCAGCCCCTCTGTTTCAGCCCCTCTGTTTCTCGCCCTCTGTCTCAGCCCCTCTGTTTCTCGACCTCTGTTTCAGCCCCTCTGATTCAGCCCCTCTGTTTCAGCTCCTCTGATTCAGCCCCTCTGATTCAGCCCCTCTGATTCAGACCCTCTGTTTCAACCCCTCTGATTCAGCCCCTCTGTTTCAGCCCCTATGAATCAGCCTCTCTGATTCAGCCCCTCTGTTTCTCGCTCTCTGTTTCAGCCCCCCTGTTTCTCGCCATCTGTTTCAGCCCCTCAGTTTCTCGCCCTCTGTTTTAGCCCCGCTGATTCAGCCCCTCTGTTTCAGCCCCTCTGAATCAGCCCCTCTGATTCAGCCCCTCTGTTTCAGACCCTCTGTTTCAGCCCCTCTGTTTCAGCCCCTCTGTTTCTCGCCCTCTGTTTCAGCCCCTCTATTTCTCGCCCTCTGTTTCAGCCCGACTGATTCAGACCCTCTGTTTCAACCCCTCTGATTCAGCCCCTCTGATTTAGCCCCTCTGATTCAGCCCCTCTGTTTCTCGCCCTCTGTTTCAGCCCTTCTGTTTCAGCCCCTCTGTTTCTTGCCCTCTGTTTCAGCCCCTCTGTTTCTCGCCCTCTGTTTCAGCCCCTCTGTTTCTCGCCCTCTGTTTCAGCTCCTCTGATTCAGCCCCTCTGATTTAGACCTCTGATTCAGCCCCTCTGTTTCTCGCCCTCAGTTTCAGCCCCTCTGTTTTTCGCCCTCTTTTTCAGCCCCTCTGTTTCAGCCTGTCTGTTTCAGCCACTCTGTTTCTCGCCCTCTGTTTCAACCCCTCTGTTTCTCACCCTCTGTTTCAGCCCCTCTGTTTCTCGCCCTCTGTTTCAGCCCCTCTGTTTTTCGCCCTCTGTTTCAGCCCCTCTGTTTCTCGCCCTCTGTTTCAGGCTCTCTGTTTCAGCTGTCTCTTTCAGCCCCTCTGTTTCATCCCCTCTGTTTCTGGCCCTCTGTTTCTCGCCCGCTGTTTCAGCCCCTTTGTTTCTCGCCCTCTGTTTCAGTTCCTCTGTTTCAGCCCCTCTGATTCAGCCCCTCTGATTCAGCCCCTCTGTTTCTCGCCCTCTGTTTCAGCCCCTCTGTTTCAGCCCCTCTGTTTCAGCCCCTCTGTTTCAGCCCCGCTGATTCAGCCCCTCTGTTTCTGCCCCTCTGAATCAGCTCCTCTGATTCAGCCCCTCTGTTTCAGACCCTCTGTTTCAGCCCCTCTGTTTCAGCCCCTCTGTTTCTCGACCTCTGTTTCAGCCCCTCTGATTCAGACCCTCTGTTTCAACCCCTCTGATTCAGCCACTCTGATTTAGCCCCTCTGATTCAGCCCCTCTGTTTCTCGCCCTCTTTTTCAGCCCCTCTGATTCAGCCCCTCTGTTTCAGCCCCTCTGATTCAGCCCCTCTGTTTCGGCCCCTCTATTTCAGCCCCTCTGTTTCAGCCCCTCTGTTTCAGGCTCTCTGATTCAGCCCCACTGTTTCAGCCCCTCTGTTTCAGCCCCTCTGTTTCTCGCCCTCTGTTTCAGCCCCTCTGTTTCTCGCCCTCTGTTTCAGCCCCTCTGTTTCTCGCCCTCTGTTTCAGCCCCTCTGTTTCAGCCCCTCTGTTTCAGACCCTCTGTTTCTCATCCTCTGTTACAGCCCCTCTGTTTCTCGCCCTCTGTTTCAGCCCCTCTGTTTCAGCCTCTCTGTTTCAGCCCCTCTGTTTCTCGCCCTCTGTTTCAGCCCCTCTGTTTCTCGCCCTCTGTTTCAGCCCCTCTGTTTCTCGCCCTCTGTTTCAGCCCCTCTGTTTCAGCCCGTCTGGTTCAGCCCCTCTGTTTCTCGCCCTCTGTTTCAGCCCCTCTGTTTCTCGCCCTCTGTTTCAGCCCCTCTGTTTCAGCCTCTCTGTTTCAGCCCCTCTGTTTCTCGCCCTCTGTTTCAGCCCCTCTGTTCCTCGCCCTCTGTTTCAGCCACTCTGTTTCTCGCCCTCTGTTTCAGCCCCTCTGATTCAGCCCCTCTGGTTCAGCCCCTCTGTTTCTCACCCTCTGTTTCAGCCCCTCTGTTTCTCGCCCTCTGTTTCAGCCCCTCTGTTTCAGCCTCTCTGTTTCAGCCCCTCTGTTCCTCGCCCTCTGTTTCAGCCACTCTGTTTCTCGCCCTCTGTTTCAGCCCCTCTGTTTCAGCCCCTCTGGTTCAGCCCCTCTGTTTCTCACCCTCTGTTTCAGCCCCTCTGTTTCTCGCCCTCTGTTTCAGCCCCTCTGTTTCAGCCCCTCTGTTTCAGCCCCTCTGTTTCTCGCCCTCTGTTTCAGCCCCTCTGTTTCAGCCTCTCTGTTTCAGCCCTTCTGTTTCTCGCATCTCTGATTCAGCCCCTCTGATTCTTGCCCTCTGTTTCAGCCCCTCTGTTTCTCCCCCGCTGTTTCAGCCTCTCTGTTTCTCGCCCTCTGTTTCAGCCCCTCTGTTTCAGCCCCTCTGTTTCAGCCCCTCTGTTTCTCGCCCTCTGTTTCAGCCCCTCTGTTTCTCGCACTCTGTGTCAGCCCCTCTGATTCAGCCCCTCTGTTGCAGCCCCTCTGATTCAGCCCTTCTGTTTCAGCCCCTCTATTTCAGCCCCTCTGTTTCAGCCCCTCTGTTTCATCCCCTCTGTTTCTCGCCCTCTGTTTCTCACCCTCTGTTTCTCGCCCTCTGTTTCAGCCCCTCTGTTTCAGCCCCTCTGTTTCTCGCCCTCTGTTTCAGCCCCTCTGTTTCAGCCTCTCTGTTTCAGCCCCTCTGTTTCTCGCATCTCTGATTCAGCCCCTCTGATTCTTGCCCTCTGTTTCAGCCCCTCTGTTTCTCGCCCGCTGTTTCAGCCTCTCTGTTTCTCGCCCTCTGTTTCAGCCCCTCTGTTTCAGCCCCTCTGTTTCAGCCCCTCTGTTTCTCGCCCTCTGTTTCAGCCCCTCTGTGTCTCGCCCTCTGTTTCAGCCCCTCTGTTTCTCGCACTCTGTGTCAGCCCCTCTGATTCAGCCCCTCTGTTGCAGCCCCTCTCATTCAGCCCCTCTGTTTCAGCCCCTCTATTTCAGCCCCTCTGTTTCAGCCCCTCTGTTTCATCCCCTCTGTTTCTCGCCCTCTGTTTCAGCCCCTCTGTTTCTCGCCCTCTGTTTCAGCCCCTCTGTTTTTTGCCCTCTGTTTCAGCCCCTCTGTTTCTTGCCCTCTGTTTCTCACCCTCTGTTTCTCGCCCTCTGTTTCAGCCCCTCTGTTTTTTGCCCTCTGTTTCAGCCCGTCTGTTTCAGCCCCTCTGTTTCAGCCCCTCTGTTTCTCGCCCTCTGTTTCAGCTCCTCTGTTTTTCGCCCTCTGTTTCAGCCCCTCTGTTTCTCGCCCTCTGTTTCAACCTCTCTGTTTCTCGCCCTCTGTTTCAGCAACTCTGTTTCAGCCCCTCTGTTTCAGCCCCTCTGTTTCTCGCCCTCTGTCTCAGCCCCTCTGTTTCTCGACCTCTGTTTCAGCCCCTCTGATTCAGCCCCTCTGTTTCAGCTCCTCTGATTCAGCCCCTCTGATTCAGCCCCTCTGATTCAGACCCTCTGTTTCAACCCCTCTGATTCAGCCCCTCTGTTTCAGCCCCTCTGAATCAGCCTCTCTGATTCAGCCCCTCTGTTTCTCGCTCTCTGTTTCAGCCCCTCTGTTTCTCGCCTTCTGTTTCAGCCCCTCAGTTTCTCGCCCTCTGTTTTAGCCCCGCTGATTCAGCCCCTCTGTTTCAGCCCCTCTGAATCAGCCCCTCTGATTCAGCCCCTCTGTTTCAGACCCTCTGTTTCAGCCCCTCTGTTTCAGCCCCTCTGTTTCTCGCCCTCTGTTTCAGCCCCTCTATTTCTCGCCCTCTGTTTCAGCCCGACTGATTCAGACCCTCTGTTTCAACCCCTCTGATTCAGCCCCTCTGATTTAGCCCCTCTGATTCAGCCCCTCTGTTTCTCGCCCTCTGTTTCAGCCCTTCTGTTTCAGCCCCTCTGTTTCTTGCCCTCTGTTTCAGCCCCTCTGTTTCTCGCCCTCTGTTTCAGCCCCTCTGTTTCTCGCCCTCTGTTTCAGCTCCTCTGATTCAGCCCCTCTGATTTAGACCTCTGATTCAGCCCCTCTGTTTCTCGCCCTCAGTTTCAGCCCCTCTGTTTTTCGCCCTCTTTTTCAGCCCCTCTGTTTCAGCCCGTCTGTTTCAGCCACTCTGTTTCTCGCCCTCTGTTTCAACCCCTCTGTTTCTCACCCTCTGTTTCAGCCCCTCTGTTTCTCGCCCTCTGTTTCAGCCCCTCTGTTTTTCGCCCTCTGTTTCAGCCCCTCTGTTTCTCGCCCTCTGTTTCAGGCTCTCTGTTTCAGCTGTCTCTTTCAGCCCCTCTGTTTCATCCCCTCTGTTTCTGGCCCTCTGTTTCTCGCCCGCTGTTTCAGCCCCTTTGTTTCTCGCCCTCTGTTTCGGTTCCTCTGTTTCAGCCCCTCTGATTCAGCCCCTCTGATTCAGCCCCTCTGTTTCTCGCCCTCTGTTTCAGCCCCTCTGTTTCAGCCCATCTGTTTCAGCCCCTCTGTTTCAGCCCCTCTGTTTCTCGCCCTCTATTTCAGCCCCTCAGTTTCTCGCCCTATGTTTCAGCCCCTCTGTTTTTCGCCCTCTGTTTCAGCCCCTCTGTTTCAGCCCCTCTGTGTCAGCCCCTCTGTTTCTCGCCCTCTGTTTCAGCCCCTCTGTTTCTCGCCCTCTGTTTCAGCCCCTCTGTTTCAGCACCTCTGTTTCAGCCCCTCTGTTTCAGCCACTCTGTTTCAGCCCCTCTGTTTCAGCCCCTCTGTTTCAGCCCCTCTGTTTCACCCTCTCTGTTTCTCGCCCTCTGTTTCAGCACCTCTGTTTCTCGCCCTCTTTTTCAGCCCCTCTGTTTCAGCCCTCTGTTTCAGCGCCTCTGTTTCTCACCCTCTGTTTCAGCCCCTCTGATTCAGCCCCTCTGTTTCTCGACCTCTGTTTCAGCCCCTCTGTTTCGCGCCCTCTGTTTCAGCCCCACTGTTTCAGCCGCTCTGTTTCAGCCCCTCTGTTTCAACCCCTCTGTTACAGCCCCTCTGTTTCTAGGCCTCTGTTTCAGCCAATCTGTTTCTCGCCCTCTGTTTCATCCCCTCTGTTTCAGACCCTCTGTTTCTCGCCCGCTGTTTCTGCCCCTCTGTTTCTCGCCCTCTGTTTCAGACCCTCAGTTTCTCGCCCTCTGTTTCAGCCCCGCTGATTCAGCCCCTCTGTTTCAGCCCCTCTGAATCAGCTCCTCTGATTCAGCCCCTCTGTTTCAGACCCTCTGTTTCAGCCCCTCTGTTTCAGCCCCTCTGTTTCTCGACCTCTGTTTCAGCCCCTCTGATTCAGACCCTCTGTTTCAACCCCTCTGATTGAGCCACTCTGATTTAGCCCCTCTGATTCAGCCCCTCTGTTTCTCGCCCTCTTTTTCAGCCCCTCTGATTCAGCCCCTCTGATTCAGCCCCTCTGATTCAGCCCCTCTGTTTCGGCCCCTCTATTTCAGCCCCTCTGTTTCAGCCCCTCTGTTTCAGGCTCTCTGATTCAGCCCCACTGTTTCAGCCCCTCTGTTTCAGCCCCTCTGTTTCTCGCCCTCTGTTTCAGCCCCTCTGTTTCTCGCCCTCTGTTTCAGCCCCTCTGTTTCTCGCCCTCTGTTTCAGCCCCTCTGTTTCAGCCCCTCTGTTTCAGACCCTCTGTTTCTCACCCTCTGTTACAGCCCCTCTGTTTCTCGCCCTCTGTTTCAGCCCCTCTGTTTCAGCCTCTCTGTTTCAGCCCCTCTGTTTCTCGCCCTCTGTTTCAGCCCCTCTGTTTCTCGCCCTCTGTTTCAGCCCCTCTGTTTCTCGCCCTCTGTTTCAGCCCCTCTGTTTCAGCCCGTCTGGTTCAGCCCCTCTGTTTCTCGCCCTCTGTTTCAGCCCCTCTGTTTCTCGCCCTCTGTTTCAGCCCCTCTGTTTCAGCCTCTCTGTTTCAGCCCCTCTGTTTCTCGCATCTCTGATTCAGCCCCTCTGTTTCTTGCCCTCTGTTTCAGCCCCTCTGTTTCTCGCCCGCTGTTTCATCCTCTCTGTTTCTCGCCCTCTGATTCAGCCCCTCTGTTGCAGCCCCTCTGTTGCAGCCCCTCTGATTCAGCCCCTCTGTTTCAGCCCCTCTATTTCAGCCCCTCTGTTTCAGCCCCTCTGTTTCATCCCCTCTGTTTTCGCCCTCTGTTTCTCACCCTCTGTTTCTCGCCCATCTGTTTCAGCCCCTCTGTTTTTTGCCCTCTGTTTCAGCCCCTCTGTTTCTTGCCCTCTGTTTCTCACCCTCTGTTTCTCGCCCTCTGTTTCAGCCCCTCTGTTTTTTGCCCTCTGTTTCAGCCCGTCTGTTTCAGCCCCTCTGTTTCAGCCCCTCTGTTTCTCGCCCTCTGTTTCAGCCCCTCTGTTTCTCGCCCTCTGTTTCAGCCCCTCTGTTTCTCGCCCTCTGTTTCAACCTCTCTGTTTCTCGCCCTCTGTTTCAGCCACTCTGTTTCAGCCCCTCTGTTTCAGCCCCTCTGTTTCTCGCCCTCTGTTTCAGCCCCTCTGTTTCTCGCCCTCTGTCTCAGCCCCTCTGTTTCTCGACCTCTGTTTCAGCCCCTCTGATTCAGCCCCTCTGTTTCAGCTCCTCTGATTCAGCCCGTCTGATTCAGCCCCTCTGTTTCAGACCCTCTGTTTCAGCCCCTCTGTTTCAGCCCCTCTGTTTCTCGCCCTCTGTTTCAGCCCCTCTGATTCAGACCCTCTGTTTCAACCCCTCTGATTCAGCCCTTCTGTTTCAGCCCCTCTGAATCAGCCTCTCTGATTCAGCCCCTCTGTTTCTCGCCCTCTGTTTCAGCCCCTCTGTTTCTCGCCCTCTGTTTCAGCCCCTCAGTTTCTCGCCCTCTGTTTCAGCCCCGCTGATTCAGCCCCTCTGTTTCAGCCCCTCTGAATCAGCCCCGCTGATTCAGCCCCTCTGTTTCTGACCCTCTGTTTCAGCCCCTCTGTTTCAGCCCCTCTGTTTCTCGCCCTCTCTTTCAGCCCCTCTGATTCAGCCCCTCTGTTTTAGCCCCTCTGATTCAGGCCCTCTGATTTAGCCCTCTGATTCAGCACCTCTGTTTCTCGCCCTCTGTTTCAGCCCCTCTGTTTCAGCCCCTCTGTTTCAGCCCCTCTGTTTCTCACCCTCTGTTTCAGCCCCTCTGTTTTTTGCCCTCTGTTTCAGCCCGTCTGTTTCAGCCCCTCTGTTTCAGCCCCTCTGTTTCTCGCCCTCTGTTTCAGCCCCTCTGTTTCTCGCCCTCTGTTTCAACCTCTCTGTTTCTCGCCCTCTGATTCAGCCACTCTGTTTCAGCCTCTCTGTTTCAGCCCCTCTGTTTCTCGCCCTCTGTTTCAGCCCCTCTGTTTCTCGCCCTCTGTTTCAGCCACTCTGTTTCTCGCCCTCTGTTTCAGCCCCTCTGTTTCAGCCCCTCTGGTTCAGCCCCTCTGTTTCAGCCCCTCTGTTTCAGCCCCTCTGTTTCTCGCCCTCTGTTTCAGCCCCTCTGTTTCAGCCTCTCTGTTTCAGCCCCTCTGTTTCTCGCATCTCTGATTCAGCCCCTCTGATTCTTGCCCTCTGTTTCAGCCCCTCTGTTTCTCGCCCGCTGTTTCAGCCTCTCTGTTTCTCGCCCTCTGTTTCAGCCCTTCTGTTTCAGCCCCTCTGTTTCAGCCCCTCTGTTTCTCGCCCTCTGTTTCAGCCCCTCTGTTTCAGCCTCTCTGTTTCAGCCCTTCTGTTTCTCGCATCTCTGATTCAGCCCCTCTGATTCTTGCCCTCTGTTTCAGCCCCTCTGTTTCTCGCCCGCTGTTTCAGCCTCTCTGTTTCTCGCCCTCTGTTTCAGCCCCTCTGTTTCAGCCCCTCTGTTTCAGCCCCTCTGTTTCTCGCCCTCTGTTTCAGCCCCTCTGTTTCTCGCCCTCTGTTTCCGCCCCTCTGTTTCTTGCACTCTGTGTCAGCCCCTCTGATTCAGCCCCTCTGTTGCAGCCCCTCTATTTCAGCCCCTCTGTTTCAGCCCCTCTGTTTCATCCCCTCTGTTTCTCGCCCTCTGTTTCTCACCCTCTGTTTCTCGCCCTCTGTTTCAGCCCCTCTGTTTTTTGCCCTCTGTTTCAGCCCCTCTGTTTCTCACCCTCTGTTTCTCGCCCTCTGTTTCAGCCCCTCTGTTTTTTGCCTTCTGATTCAGCCCGTCTGTTTCAGCCCCTCTGTTTCAGCCCCTCTGTTTCTCGCCCTCTGTTTCAGCCCCTCTGTTTTTCGCCCTCTGTTTCAGCCCCTCTGTTTCTCGCCCTCTGTTTCAACCTCTCTGTTTCTCGCCCTCTGTTTCAGCAACTCTGTTTCAGCCACTCTGTTTCAGCCCCTGTGTTTCTCGCCCTCTGTTTCTCGCCCTCTGTTTCTGCCCCTCTGATTCAGACCCTCTGTTTCAACCCCTCTGATTCAGCCCCTCTGATTCAGCCCCACTCATTCAGCACCTATGTTTCAGCCCCTCTGTTTCTCGCCCTCTGTTTCAGACCCTCTGTTTCAGCCCCTCTGTTTCTTCCCCTCTGTTTCTCGCCTTCTGTTTCAGCCCCTATGTTTCTCGCCCTCTGTTTCAGCCTCTCTGTTACTCGCCCTCTGTTTCAGACCCTCTGATTCAGACCCTCTGTTTCAACCCCTCTGATTCAGCCCCTCTGATTTAGCCCCTCTGATTCAGCCCCTCTGTTTCTCGCCCTCTGTTTCAGCCCTTCTGTCTCAGCCCCTCTGTTTCTTGCCCTCTGTTTCAGCCCCTCTGTTTCTCGCCCTCTGTTTCAGCCCCTCTGATTCAGCCCCACTCATTCAGCACCTATGTTTCATCCCCTCTGTTTCTGGCCCTCTGTTTCTCGCCCGCTGTTTCAGCCCCTTTGTTTCTCGCCCTCTGTTTCAGTTCCTCTGTTTCAGCCCCTCTGATTCAGCCCCTCTGATTCAGCCCCTCTGTTTCTCGCCCTCTGTTTCAGCCCCTCTGTTTCAGCCCCTCTGTTTCAGCCCCTCTGTTTCAGCCCCTCTGTTTCTCGCCCTCTATTTCAGCCCCTCAGTTTCTCGCCCTATGTTTCAGCCCCTCTGTTTTTCGCCCTCTGTTTCAGCCCCTCTGTTTCAGCCCCTCTGTGTCAGCCCCTCTGTTTCTCGCCCTCTGTTTCAGCCCCTCTGTTTCTCGCCCTCTGTTTCAGCCCCTCTGTTTCAGCACCTCTGTTTCAGCCCCTCTGTTTCCGCCACTCTGTTTCAGCCCCTCTGTTTCAGCCCCTCTGTTTCAGCCCCTCTGTTTCACCCTCTCTGTTTCTCGCCCTCTGTTTCAGCACCTCTGTTTCTCGCCCTCTTTTTCAGCCCCTCTGTTTCAGCCCTCTGTTTCAGCGCCTCTGTTTCTCACCCTCTGTTTCAGCCCCTCTGATTCAGCCCCTCTGTTTCTCGCCCTCTGTTTCAGCCCCTCTGTTTCGCGCCCTCTGTTTCAGCCCCACTGTTTCAGCCGCTCTGTTTCAGCCCCTCTGTTTCAACCCCTCTGTTACAGCCCCTCTGTTTCTAGCCCTCTGTTTCAGCCAATCTGTTTCTCGCCCTCTGTTTCATCCCCTCTGTTTCAGACCCTCTGTTTCTCGCCCGCTGTTTCTGCCCCTCTGTTTCTCGCCCTCTGTTTCAGACCCTCAGTTTCTCGCCCTCTGTTTCAGCCCCGCTGATTCAGCCCCTCTGTTTCAGCCCCTCTGAATCAGCTCCTCTGATTCAGCCCCTCTGTTTCAGACCCTCTGTTTCAGCCCCTCTGTTTCAGCCCCTCTGTTTCTCGACCTCTGTTTCAGCCCCTCTGATTCAGACCCTCTGTTTCAACCCCTCTGATTCAGCCACTCTGATTTAGCCCCTCTGATTCAGCCCCTCTGTTTCTCGCCCTCTTTTTCAGCCCCTCTGATTCAGCCCCTCTGTTTCAGCCCCTCTGATTCAGCCCCTCTGTTTCGGCCCCTCTATTTCAGCCCCTCTGTTTCAGCCCCTCTGTTTCAGGCTCTCTGATTCAGCCCCACTGTTTCAGCCCCTCTGTTTCAGCCCCTCTGTTTCTCGCCCTCTGTTTCAGCCCCTCTGTTTCTCGCCCTCTGTTTCAGCCCCTCTGTTTCTCGCCCTCTGTTTCAGCCCCTCTGTTTCAGCCCCTCTGTTTCAGACCCTCTGTTTCTCACCCTCTGTTACAGCCCCTCTGTTTCTCGCCCTCTGTTTCAGCCCCTCTGTTTCAGCCTCTCTGTTTCAGCCCCTCTGTTTCTCGCCCTCTGTTTCAGCCCCTCTGTTTCTCGCCCTCTGTTTCAGCCCCTCTGTTTCTCGCCCTCTGTTTCAGCCCCTCTGTTTCAGCCCGTCTGGTTCAGCCCCTCTGTTTCTCGCCCTCTGTTTCAGCCCCTCTGTTTCTCGCCCTCTGTTTCAGCACCTCTGTTTCAGCCTCTCTGTTTCAGCCCCTCTGTTTCTCGCATCTCTGATTCAGCCCCTCTGTTTCTTGCCCTCTGTTTCAGCCCCTCTGTTTCTCGCCCGCTGTTTCATCCTCTCTGTTTCTCGCCCTCTGATTCAGCCCCTCTGTTGCAGCCCGTCTGTTGCAGCCCCTCTGATTCAGCCCCTCTGTTTCAGCCCCTCTATTTCAGCCCCTCTGTTTCAGCCCCTCTGTTTCATCCCCTCTGTTTCTCGCCCTCTGTTTCTCACCCTCTGTTTCTCGCCCATCTGTTTCAGCCCCTCTGTTTTTTGCCCTCTGTTTCAGCCCCTCTGTTTCTTGCCCTCTGTTTCTCACCCTCTGTTTCTCGCCCTCTGTTTCAGCCCCTCTGTTTTTTGCCCTCTGTTTCAGCCCGTCTGTTTCAGCCCCTCTGTTTCAGCTCCTCTGTTTCTCGCCCTCTGTTTCAGCCCCTCTGTTTCTCGCCCTCTGTTTCAGCCCCTCTGTTTCTCGCCCTCTGTTTCAACCTCTCTGTTTCTCGCCCTCTGTTTCAGCCACTCTGTTTCAGCCCCTCTGTTTCAGCCCCTCTGTTTCTCGCCCTCTGTTTCAGCCCCTCTGTTTCTCGCACTCTGTGTCAGCCCCTCTGATTCAGCCCCTCTGTTGCAGCCCCTCTGATTCAGCCCTTCTGTTTCAGCCCCTCTATTTCTCGCCCTCTGTTTCAGACCCTCTGTTTCAGCCCCTCTGTTTCTTCCCCTCTGTTTCTCGCCTTCTGTTTCAGCCCCTATGTTTCTCGCCCTCTGTTTCAGCCTCTCTGTTACTCGCCCTCTGTTTCAGACCCTCTGATTCAGACCCTCTGTTTCAACCCCTCTGATTCAGCCCCTCTGATTTAGCCCCTCTGATTCAGCCCCTCTGTTTCTCGCCCTCTGTTTCAGCCCTTCTGTCTCAGCCCCTCTGTTTCTTGCCCTCTGTTTCAGCCCCTCTGTTTCTCGCCCTCTGTTTCAGAGGGGCTGACACAGAGTGCGAGAAACAGAGGGGCTGAAACAGAGGGGCTGAAACAGAGGGGCTGAAACAGAGGGCGAGAAACAGAGGGGCTGAAACAGAGGGCGAGAAACTGAGGGGCTGAAACAGAGAGGCTGAAACAGCGGGGGAGAAACAGAGGGGCTGAAACAGAGGGCAAGAATCAGAGGGGCTGAATCAGAGATGCGAGAAACAGAAGGGCTGAAACAGAGAGGCTGAAACAGAGGGGCTGAAACAGAGGGCGAGAAACAGAGGGGCTGAAACAGAGGGGCTGAAACAGAGGGGCTGAAACAGAGGGCGAGAAACAGAGGGGCTGAAACAGAGGGTGAGAAACAGAGGGGCTGAACCAGAGGGGCTGAAACAGAGGGGCTGAAACAGAGGGCGAGAAACAGAGTGGCTGAAACAGAGGGCAAGAATCAGAGGGGCTGAATCAGAGATGCGAGAAACAGAAGGGCTGAAACAGAGAGGCTGAAACAGAGGGGCTGAAACAGAGGGCGAGAAACAGAGGGGCTGCAACAGAGGGGCTGAATCAGAGGGGCTGACACAGAGTGCAAGAAACAGAGGGGCGGAAACAGAGGGCGAGAAACAGAGGGGCTGAAACAGAGGGCGAGAAACAGAGGGGCTGAATCAGAGGGCGAGAAACAGAGAGGATGAAACAGAGGGCGAGAAACAGAGAGGCTGAAACAGCGGGCGAGAAACAGAGGGGCTGAAACAGAGGGCAAGAATCAGAGGGGCTGAATCAGAGATGCGAGAAACAGAAGGGCTGAAACAGAGAGGCTGAAACAGAGGGGCTGAAACAGAGGGCGAGAAACAGAGGGGCTGAAACAGAGGGGCTGAAACAGAAGGGCTGAAACAGAGGGCGAGAAACAGAGAGGCTGAAACAGCGGGCGAGAAACAGAGGGGCTGAAACAGAGGGCAAGAATCAGAGGGGCTGAATCAGAGATGCGAGAAACAGAGGGGCTGAAACAGAGAGGCTGAAACAGAGGGGCTGAAACAGAGGGCGAGAAACAGAGGGGCTGAAACAGAGGGTGAGAAACAGAGGGGCTGAACCAGAGGGGTTGAAACAGAGGGGCTGAAACAGAGGGCGAGAAACAGAGTGGCTGAAACAGAGGGCGAGAAACAGAGGGGCTGAAACAGAGGGCGAGAAACAGAGGGGCTGAAACAGAGAGGCTGAAACAGAGTGGCTGAATCAGAGGGCGAGAAACAGAGAGGTTGAAACAGAGGGCGAGAAACAGAGGGGCTGAAACAGAGGGCGAGAAACAGAGGGGCTGAAACAGAGGGGCTGAAACAGACGGGCTGAAACAGAGGGCAAAAAACAGAGGGGCTGAAACAGAGGGTGAGAAACAGAGGGCCTGAAACAGAGGGGCTGAAACAGAGGGGCTGAAACAGAGGGCGAGAAACAGAGGTGCTGAATCAGAGGGCTAAATCAGAGGGCCTGAATCAGAGGGGCTAAAACAGAGGGGCTGAATCAGAGGGGCTGAAAGAGAGGGCGAGAAACAGAGGGGCTGAAACAGAGGGGCTGAAACAGAGGGTCAGAAACAGAGGGGCTGAATCAGCGGGGCTGATTCAGAGGGGCTGAAACAGAGGGGCTGAATCAGCGGGGCTGAAACAGAGGGCGAGAAACTGAGGGGCTGAAACAGAGGGCGAGAAACAGAGGGGCTGAAACAGAGGGCGAGAAACAGAGGGGCTGAATCAGAGAGGCTGATTCAGAGGGGCTGAAACAGAAGGGCTGAATCAGAGGGGTTGAAACAGAGGGTCTGAATCAGAGGGGCTGAAACAGAGGGCGAGAAACAGAGGGGCTGAAACAGAGGGGCTGAAACAGAGGGTCTGAAACAGAGGGGCTGAATCAGACGGGCTGAATCAGAGGAGCTGAAACAGAGGGGCTGAATCAGAGGGGCTGAAACAGAGGTCGAGAAACAGAGGGGCTGAGACAGAGGGCGAGAAACAGAGGGGCTGAAACAGAGGGCGAGAAACAGAGGGGCTGAAACAGAGGGGCTGAAACAGAGTGGCTGAAACAGAGGGCGAGAAACAGAGAGGTTGAAACAGAGGGCGAGAAACAGAGGGGCTGAAACAGAGGGCGAGAAACAGAGGGGCTGAAACAGAGGGCGAGAAACAGAGGAGCTGAAACAGAGGGGCTGAAACAGACGGGCTGAAACAGAGGGCAAAAAACAGAGGGGCTGAAACAGAGGGCGAGAAACAGAGGGTGAGAAACAGAGGGCAAGAAACAGAGGGGCTGAAACAGAGGGCAAAAAACAGAGGGGCTGAAACAGATGGGCGAGAAACAGAGGGTGAGAAACAGAGGGCGAGAAACAGAGGGGATGAAACAGAGGGGCTGAAACAGAGGGGCTGAAATAGAGGGGCTGAAACAGAGGGGCTGAATCAGAGGGGCTGCAACAGACGGGCTGCAACAGAGGGGCTGAATCAGAGGGCGAGAAACAGAGAGGATGAAACAGCGGGCGAGAAACAGAGGGGCTGAAACAGAGGGCAAGAAACAGAGGGGCTGAATCAGAGATGCGAGAAACAGAGGGGCTGAAACAGAGAGGCTGAAACAGAGGGGCTGAAACAGAGGGCGAGAAACAGAGGGGCTGAAACAGAGGGCGAGAAACAGAGGGGCTGAACCAGACGGGCTGAAACAGAGGGGCTGAAACAGAGGGCGAGAAACAGAGGGGCTGAAACAGAGGGCGAGAAACAGAGGGGCTGAAACAGAGGGCGAGAAACAGAGGGGCTGAAACAGAGAGGCTGAAACAGAGGGGCTGAAACAGAGGGCGAGAAACAGAGGGGCTGTAACAGAGGGTGAGAAACAGAGGGTCTGAAACAGAGGGGCTGAAACAGAGGGGCTGAAACAGAGGGCGAGAAACAGAGGGGCTGAAACAGAGGGCGAGAAACAGAGGGGCTGAAACAGAGGGCGAGAAACAGAGGGGCTGAAACAGAGGGGCTGAAACAGTGGGGCTGAATCAGAGAGCCTGAAACAGAGGGGCTGAAACAGAGGGGCTGAAATAGAGGGGCCGAAACAGAGGGGCTGAATCAGAGGGGCTGAAACAGAGGGGCTGAATCAGAGGGGCTGAAAAAGAGGGCGAGAAACAGAGGGGCTGAATCAGAGGGGCTAAATCAGAGTGGCTGAATCAGAGGGGTTGAAACAGAGGGTCTGAATCAGAGGGGCTGAAACAGAGGTCGAGAAACAGAGGGGCTGAAACAGAGGGGCTGAAACAGAGGGTCTGAAACAGAGGGGCTGAATCAGAGGAGCTGATTCAGAGGGGCTGAAACAGAGGGGCTGAATCAGCGGGGCTGAAACAGAGGGCGAGAAACTGAGGGTCTGAAACAGAGGGCGAGAAACAGAGGGGCAGAAACAGCGGGCGAGAAACAGAGGGTCTGAAACAGAGGGGATGAAACAGAGGGCGAGAAACAGATTGGCTGAAACAGAGGGCTAGAAACAGAGGGGCTGTAACAGAGGGGTTGAAACAGAGGGGCTGAAACAGAGCGGCTGAAACAGTGGGGCTGAAACAGAGGGCGCGAAACAGAGGGGCTGAAACAGAGGGCGAGAAACAGAGGGGCTGAATCAGAGGGGCTGAAACAGAGGGTGAGAAACAGAGGCGCTGAAACAGAGGGCTGAAACAGAGGGGCTGAAAAAGAGGGCGAGAAACAGAGGTGCTGAAACAGAGGGCGAGAAACAGAGAGGGTGAAACAGAGGGGCTGAAACAGAGGGGCTGAAACAGAGGGGCTGAAACAGAGTGGCGGAAACAGAGGGGCTGAAACAGAGGTGCTGAAACAGAGGGGCTGAAACAGAGGGCGAGAAACAGAGGGGCTGAAACAGAGGGCGAGAAACAGAGGGGCTGACACAGAGGGGCTGAAACAGAGGGGCTGAAACAGAGGGCGAAAAACAGAGGGGCTGAAACATAGGGCGAGAAACTGAGGGGCTGAAATAGAGGGCGAGAAACAGAGGGGCTGAAACAGAGGGGCTGAAACAGAGGGGCTGAAACAGAGGGGCTGAAACAGAGGGCGAGAAACAGAGGGGCTGAATCAGAGGGGCTGAATCAGAGGGGCTGAAACAGAGGAACTGAAACAGAGGGCGAGAAACAAAGGGGCTGAAACAGCGGGCGAGAAACAGAGGGCCAGAAACAGAGGGGATGAAACATAGGTGCTGAATGAGTGGGGCTGAATCAGAGGGGCTGAAACAGAGGGCGAGAAACAGAGGGGCTGAAACAGAGGGCAAGAAACAGAGGGGCTGAGACAGAAGGGCTGAAACAGAGGGCGAGAAACAGAGGGGCTGAATCAGAGGGGCTAAATCAGAGGGGCTGAATCAGAGGGGTTGAAACAGAGGGTCTGAATCAGAGGGTCTGAAACAGAGGGCGAGTAACAGAGAGGCTGAAACAGAGGGCGAGAAACATAGGGGCTGAAACAGAAGGCGAGAAACAGAGGGGAAGAAACAGAGGGGCTGAAACAGAGGGTCTGAAACAGAGGGCGAGAAACAGAGGGGCTGAAACATAGGTGCTGAATGAGTGGGGCTGAATCAGAGGGGCTGAATCAGAGGGGTTGAAACAGAGGGTCTGAATCAGAGGGGCAGAAACAGAGGGCGAGAAACAGAGGGCGAGAAACACAGGGGCTGAAACAGAGTGGCTGAAACAGAGTTGCTGAAACAGAGGGCGAGAAACAGAGAGGTTGAAACAGAGGGCGAGAAACAGAGGGGCTGAAACAGAGGGCGAAAAACAGAGGGGCTGAAACAGAGGGCGAGAAACAGAGGGGCTGAAACAGAGGGGCTGGAACAGACGTGCTGAATCAGAAGGCAAAAAACAGAGGGGCTGAAACAGAGGGCGAGAAACAGAGGGTGAGAAACAGAGGGGCTGAAACAGAGGGCAAAAAACAGAGGGGCTGAAACAGAGGGCGAGAAACAGAGGGTGAGAAACAGAGGGCGAGAAACAGAGGGGATGAAACAGAGGGGCTGAAACAGAGGGGCTGAAATAGAGGGGCTGCAACAGAGGGGCTGAATCAGAGGGGCTGACACAGAGTGCAAGAAACAGAGGGGCGGAAACAGAGGGCGAGAAACAGAGGGGCTGAAACAGAGGGCGAGAAACAGAGGGGCTGAAACAAAGGGGCTGAAACAGAGGGGCTGAAACAGAGGGCGAGAAACAGAGAGGCTGAAACAGCGGGCGAGAAACAGAGGGGCTGAAACAGAGGGCAAGAATCAGAGGGGCTGAATCAGAGATGCGAGAAACAGAAGGGCTGAAACAGAGAGGCTGAAACAGAGGGTCTGAAACAGAGGGCGAGAAACAGAGGGGCTGAAACAGAGGGGCTGAAACAGAAGGGCTGAAACAGAGGGCGAGAAACAGAGAGGCTGAAACAGCGGGCGAGAAACAGAGGGGCTGAAACAGAGGGCAAGAATCAGAGGGGCTGAATCAGAGATGCGAGAAACAGAGGGGCTGAAACAGAGAGGCTGAAACAGAGGGGCTGAAACAGAGGGCGAGAAACAGAGGGGCTGAAACAGAGGGGCTGAAACAGAGGGGCTGAACCAGAGGGGCTGAAACAGAGGGGCTGAAACAGAGGGCGAGAAACAGAGTGGCTGAAACAGAGGGCGAGAAACAGAGGGGCTGAAACAGAGGGCGAGAAACAGAGGGGCTGAAACAGAGAGGCTGAAACAGAGTGGCTGAATCAGAGGGCGAGAAACAGAGAGGTTGAAACAGAGGGCGAGAAACAGAGGGGCTGAAACAGAGGGCGAGAAACAGAGGGGCTGAAACAGAGGGGCTGAAACAGACGGGCTGAAACAGAGGGCAAAAAACAGAGGGGCTGAAACAGAGGGTGAGAAACAGAGGGGCTGAAACAGAGGGGCTGAAACAGAGGGGCTGAAACAGAGGGCGAGAAACAGAGGTGCTGAATCAGAGGGCTAAATCAGAGGGCCTGAATCAGAGGGGCTAAAACAGAGGGGCTGAATCAGAGGGGCTGAAAGAGAGGGCGAGAAACAGAGGGGCTGAAACAGAGGGGCTGAAACAGAGGGTCAGAAACAGAGGGGCTGAATCAGCGGGGCTGATTCAGAGGGGCTGAAACAGAGGGGCTGAATCAGCGGGGCTGAAACAGAGGGCGAGAAACTGAGGGGCTGAAACAGAGGGCGAGAAACAGAGGGGCTGAAACAGAGGGCGAGAAACAGAGGGGCTGAATCAGAGAGGCTGATTCAGAGGGGCTGAAACAGAAGGGCTGAATCAGAGGGGTTGAAACAGAGGGTCTGAATCAGAGGGGCTGAAACAGAGGGCGAGAAACAGAGGGGCTGAAACAGAGGGGCTGAAACAGAGGGTCTGAAACAGAGGGGCTGAATCAGACGGGCTGAATCAGAGGAGCTGAAACAGAGGGGCTGAATCAGAGGGGCTGAAACAGAGGTCGAGAAACAGAGGGGCTGAGACAGAGGGCGAGAAACAGAGGGGCTGAAACAGAGGGCGAGAAACAGAGGGGCTGAAACAGAGGGGCTGAAACAGAGTGGCTGAAACAGAGGGCGAGAAACAGAGAGGTTGAAACAGAGGGCGAGAAACAGAGGGGCTGAAACAGAGGGCGAGAAACAGAGGGGCTGAAACAGAGGGCGAGAAACAGAGGGGCTGAAACAGAGGGGCTGAAACAGACGGGCTGAAACAGAGGGCAAAAAACAGAGGGGCTGAAACAGAGGGCGAGAAACAGAGGGTGAGAAACAGAGGGCAAGAAACAGAGGGGCTGAAACAGAGGGCAAAAAACAGAGGGGCTGAAACAGATGGGCGAGAAACAGAGGGTGAGAAACAGAGGGCGAAAACAGAGGGGATGAAACAGAGGGGCTGAAACAGAGGGGCTGAAATAGAGGGGCTGAAACAGAGGGGCTGAATCAGAGGGGCTGCAACAGAGGGGCTGCAACAGAGGGGCTGAATCAGAGGGCGAGAAACAGAGAGGATGAAACAGCGGGCGAGAAACAGAGGGGCTGAAACAGAGGGCAAGAAACAGAGGGGCTGAATCAGAGATGCGAGAAACAGAGGGGCTGAAACAGAGAGGCTGAAACAGAGGGGCTGAAACAGAGGGCGAGAAACAGAGGGGCTGAAACAGAGGGCGAGAAACAGAGGGGCTGAACCAGACGGGCTGAAACAGAGGGGCTGAAACAGAGGGCGAGAAACAGAGGGGCTGAAACAGAGGGCGAGAAACAGAGGGGCTGAAACAGAGGGCGAGAAACAGAGGGGCTGAAACAGAGAGGCTGAAACAGAGGGGCTGAAACAGAGGGCGAGAAACAGAGGGGCTGTAACAGAGGGTGAGAAACAGAGGGTCTGAAACAGAGGGGCTGAAACAGAGGGGCTGAAACAGAGGGCGAGAAACAGAGGGGCTGAAACAGAGGGCGAGAAACAGAGGGGCTGAAACAGAGGGCGAGAAACAGAGGGGCTGAAACAGAGGGGCTGAAACAGTGGGGCTGAATCAGAGAGCCTGAAACAGAGGGGCTGAAACAGAGGGGCTGAAATAGAGGGGCCGAAACAGAGGGGCTGAATCAGAGGGGCTGAATCAGAGGGGCTGAATCAGAGGGGCTGAAAAAGAGGGCGAGAAACAGAGGGGCTGAATCAGAGGGGCTAAATCAGAGTGGCTGAATCAGAGGGGTTGAAACAGAGGGTCTGAATCAGAGGGGCTGAAACAGAGGTCGAGAAACAGAGGGGCTGAAACAGAGGGGCTGAAACAGAGGGTCTGAAACAGAGGGGCTGAATCAGAGGAGCTGATTCAGAGGGGCTGAAACAGAGGGGCTGAATCAGCGGGGCTGAAACAGAGGGCGAGAAACTGAGGGTCTGAAACAGAGGGCGAGAAACAGAGGGGCAGAAACAGCGGGCGAGAAACAGAGGGTCTGAAACAGAGGGGATGAAACAGAGGGCGAGAAACAGATTGGCTGAAACAGAGGCCTAGAAACAGAGGGGCTGTAACAGAGGGGTTGAAACAGAGGGGCTGAAACAGAGCGGCTTAAACAGTGGGGCTGAAACAGAGGGCGCGAAACAGAGGGGCTGAAACAGAGGTCGAGAAACAGAGGGGCTGAATCAGAGGGGCTGAAACAGAGGGTGAGAAACAGAGGCGCTGAAACAGAGGGCTGAAACAGAGGGGCTGAAAAAGAGGGCGAGAAACAGAGGTGCTGAAACAGAGGGCGAGAAACAGAGAGGGTGAAACAGAGGGGCTGAAACAGAGGGGCTGAAACAGAGGGGCTGAAACAGAGTGGCTGAAACAGAGGGGCTGAAACAGAGGTGCTGAAACAGAGGGGCTGAAACAGAGGGCGAGAAACAGAGGGGCTGAAACAGAGGGCGAGAAACAGAGGGGCTGACACAGAGGGGCTGAAACAGAGGGGCTGAAACAGAGGGCGAAAAACAGAGGGGCTGAAACATAGGGCGAGAAACTGAGGGGCTGAAATAGAGGGCGAGAAACAGAGGGGCTGAAACAGAGGGGCTGAAACAGAGGGGCTGAAACAGAGGGGCTGAAACAGAGGGCGAGAAACAGAGGGGCTGAATCAGAGGGGCTGAATCAGAGGGGCTGAAACAGAGGAACCGAAACAGAGGGCGAGAAACAAAGGGGCTGAAACAGCGGGCGAGAAACAGAGGGCCAGAAACAGAGGGGATGAAACAGAGGGGCTGAAAGAGACAGCTGAAACAGAGAGCCTGAAACAGAGGGCGAGAAACAGAGGGGCTGAAACAGAGGGCGAGAAACAGAGGGGCTGAAACTGAGGGCGAGAAACAGAGGGGCTGAATCAGAGGTCTAAATCAGAGGGGCTGAATCAGAGGAGCTGAAACAGAGGGCGAGAAACAGAGGGGCTGAAACAGAGGGCGAGAAACAGAGGGGCTGAAACAGAGGGCAAGAAACAGAGGGGCTGAAACAGAAGGGCTGAAACAGAGGGCGAGAAACAGAGGGGCTGAATCAGAGGGGCTAAATCAGAGGGGCTGAATCAGAGGGGTTGAAACAGAGGGTCTGAATCAGTCGGGCTGAAACAGAGGGCGAGAAATAGAGGGGCTGAAACAGAGGGCGAGAAACAGAGGGGCTGAAACAGAGGGGCTGAAACAGAGGGTCTGAAACAGAGGGGCTGAATCAGAGGGGCTGATTCAGAGGGGCTGAAACAGAGGGGCTGAATCAGCGGGGCTAAAACAGAGGGCGAGAAACTGAGGGGCTGAAACAGAAGGCGAGAAACAGAGGGGCTGAAACAGAGAGCGAGAAACAGAGGGGCTGAATCAGAGAGGCTGATTCAGAGGGGCTGAAACAGAGGGGCTGAATCAGAGGGGTTGAAACAGAGGGTCTGAATCAGAGGGGCTGAATCAGAGGGGCTGAATCAGAGGAGCTGAAACAGAGGGGCTGAATCAGAGGGGCTGAAACAGAGGTCGAGAAACAGAGGGGCTGAGACAGAGGGCGAGAAACAGAGGGGCTGAAACAGAGGGGCTGAAACAGAGTTGCTGAAACAGAGGGCGAGAAACAGAGAGGTTGAAACAGAGGGCGAGAAACAGAGGGGCTGAAACAGAGGGCGAAAAACAGAGGAGCTGAAACAGAGGGCGAGAAACAGAGGGGCTGAAACAGAGGGGCTGAAACAGACGGGCTGAAACAGAGGGCAAAAAACAGAGGGGCTGAAACAGAGGGCGAGAAACAGAGGGTGAGAAACAGAGGGCAAGAAACAGAGGGGCTGAAACAGAGGGCAAAAAACAGAGGGGCTGAAACAGAGGGCGAGAAACAGAGGGGCTGAAACAGAGGGCGAGAAACAGAGGGGATGAAACAGAGGGGCTGAAACAGAGGGGCTGAAATAGAGGGGCTGAAACAGAGGGGCTGAATGAGAGGGGCTGCAACAGAGGGGCTGAATCAGAGGGGCTGACACAGAGTGCGAGAAACAGAGGGGCTGAAACAGAGGGCGAGACACAGAGGGGCTGAAACAGAGGGCGAGAAACAGAGGGGCTGAAACAGAGGGGCTGAAACAGAGGGGCTGAAACAGAGGGCGAGAAACAGAGAGGCTGAAACAGCGGGCGAGAAACAGAGGGGCTGAAACAGAGGGCAAGAATCAGAGGGGCTGAATCAGAGATGCGAGAAACAGAGGGGCTGAAACAGAGAGGCTGAAACAGAGGGGCTGAAACAGAGGGCGAGAAACAGAGGGGCTGAAACAGAGGGGCTGAAACAGAGGGCGAGAAACAGAGGGTGAGAAACAGAGGGCGAGAAACAGAGGGGATGAAACAGAGGGGCTGAAACAGAGGGGCTGAAATAGAGGGGCTGAAACAGAAGGGCTGAATCAGAGGGGCTGCAACAGAGGGGCTGAATCAGAGGGGCTGACACAGAGTGCGAGAAACAGAGGGGCTGAAACAGAGGGCGAGAAACAGAGGGGCTGAAACAGAGGGGCTGAAACAGAGGGGCTGAAACAGAGGGCGAGAAACAGAGAGGCTGAAACAGCGGGGGAGAAACAGAGGGGCTGAAACAGAGGGCAAGAATCAGAGGGGCTGAATCAGAGATGCGAGAAACAGAAGGGCTGAAACAGAGAGGCTGAAACAGAGGGGCTGAAACAGAGGGCGAGAAACAGAGGGGCTGAAACAGAGGGGCTGAAACAGAGGGGCTGAAACAGAGGGCGAGAAACAGAGGGGCTGAAACAGAGGGTGAGAAACAGAGGGGCTGAACCAGAGGGGCTGAAACAGAGGGGCTGAAACAGAGGGCGAGAAACAGAGTGGCTGAAACAGAGGGCGAGGAACAGAGGGGCTGAAACAGAGAGGCTGAAACAGAGGGGCTGAAACAGAGGGCGAGAAACAGAGGGGCTGAAACAGAGGGTGAGAAACAGAGGGGCTGAACCAGAGGGGCTGAATCAGAGGGGCTGAAACAGAGGGCGAGAAACAGAGTGGCTGAAACAGAGGGCGAGGAACAGAGGGGCTGAAACAGAGGGCGAGAAACAGAGGGGCTGAAACAGAGAGGCTGAAACAGAGGGGCTGAAACAGAGGGCGAGAAACAGAGGGGCTGAAACAGAGGGCGAGAAACAGAGGGGCTGAACCAGACGGGCTGAAACAGAGGGGCTGAAACAGAGGGCGAGAAACAGAGGGGCTGAAACAGAGGGCGAGAAACAGAGGGGCTGAAACAGAGGGCGAGAAACAGAGGGGCTGAAACAGAGAGGCTGAAACAGAGGGGCTGAAACAGAGGGCGAGAAACAGAGGGGCTGTAACAGAGGATGAGAAACAGAGGGTCTGAAACAGAGGGGCTGAAACAGAGGGGCTGAAACAGAGGGCGAGAAACAGAGGGGCTGAAACAGAGGGCGAGAAACAGAGGGGCTGAAACAGAGGGCGAGAAACAGAGGGGCTGAAACAGAGGGGCTGAAACAGTGGGGCTGAATCAGAGAGCCTGAAACAGAGGGGCTGAAACAGAGGGGCTGAAATAGAGGGGCCGAAACAGAGGGGCTGAATCAGAGGGGCTGAAACAGAGGGGCTGAATCAGAGGGGCTGAAAAAGAGGGCGAGAAACAGAGGGGCTGAATCAGAGGGGCTAAATCAGAGTGGCTGAATCAGAGGGGTTGAAACAGAGGGTCTGAATCAGAGGGGCTGAAACAGAGGTCGAGAAACAGAGGGGCTGAAACAGAGGGGCTGAAACAGAGGGTCTGAAACAGAGGGGCTGAATCAGAGGAGCTGATTCAGAGGGGCTGAAACAGAGGGGCTGAATCAGCGGGGCTGAAACAGAGGGCGAGAAACTGAGGGTCTGAAACAGAGGGCGAGAAACAGAGGGGCAGAAACAGCGGGCGAGAAACAGAGGGTCTGAAACAGAGGGGATGAAACAGAGGGCGAGAAACAGATTGGCTGAAACAGAGGGCTAGAAACAGAGGGGCTGTAACAGAGGGGTTGAAACAGAGGGGCTGAAACAGAGCGGCTGAAACAGTGGGGCTGAAACAGAGGGCGCGAAACAGAGGGGCTGAAACAGAGGGCGAGAAACAGAGGGGCTGAATCAGAGGGCCTAAAACAGAGGGTGAGAAACAGAGGCGCTGAAACAGAGGGCTGAAACAGAGGGGCTGAAAAAGAGGGCGAGAAACAGAGGTGCTGAAACAGAGGGCGAGAAACAGAGAGGGTGAAACAGAGGGGCTGAAACAGAGGGGCTGAAACAGAGGGGCTGAAACAGAGTGGCTGAAACAGAGGGGCTGAAACAGAGGTGCTGAAACAGAGGGGCTGAAACAGAGGGCGAGAAACAGAGGGGCTGAAACAGAGGGCGAGAAACAGAGGGGCTGACACAGAGGGGCTGAAACAGAGGGGCTGAAACAGAGGGCGAAAAACAGAGGGGCTGAAACATAGGGCGAGAAACTGAGGGGCTGAAATAGAGGGCGAGAAACAGAGGGGCTGAAACAGAGGGGCTGAAACAGAGGGGCTGAAACAGAGGGGCTGAAACAGAGGGCGAGAAACAGAGGGGCTGAATCAGAGGGGCTGAATCAGAGGGGCTGAAACAGAGGAACTGAAACAGAGGGCGAGAAACAAAGGGGCTGAAACAGCGGGCGAGAAACAGAGGGCCAGAAACAGAGGGGATGAAACAGAGGGGCTGAAAGAGACAGCTGAAACAGAGAGCCTGAAACAGAGGGCGAGAAACAGAGGGGCTGAAACAGAGGGCGAAAAACAGAGGGGCTGAAACAGAGGGCGAGAAACAGAGGGGCTGAAACAGAGGGTGAGAAACAGAGGGGTTGAAACAGAGGGCGAGAAACAGAGTGGCTGAAACAGACAGGCTGAAACAGAGGGGCTGAAAAAGAGGGCGAAAAACAGAGGGGCTGAAACTGAGGGCGAGAAACAGAGGGGCTGAATCAGAGGTCTAAATCAGAGGGGCTGAATCAGAGGAGCTGAAACAGAGGGCGAGAAACAGAGGGGCTGAAACAGAGGGCGAGAAACAGAGGGGCTGAAACAGAGGGCAAGAAACAGAGGGGCTGAAACAGAAGGGCTGAAACAGAGGGCGAGAAACAGAGGGGCTGAATCAGAGGGGCTAAATCAGAGGGGCTGAATCAGAGGGGTTGAAACAGAGGGTCTGAATCAGTCGGGCTGAAACAGAGGGCGAGAAATAGAGGGGCTGAAACAGAGGGCGAGAAACAGAGGGGCTGAAACAGAGGGGCTGAAACAGAGGGTCTGAAACAGAGGGGCTGAATCAGAGGGGCTGATTCAGAGGGGCTGAAACAGAGGGGCTGAATCAGCGGGGCTAAAACAGAGGGCGAGAAACTGAGGGGCTGAAACAGATGGCGAGAAACAGGGGGGCTGAAACAGAGAGCGAGAAACAGAGGGGCTGAATCAGAGAGGCTGATTCAGAGGGGCTGAAACAGAGGGGCTGAATCAGAGGGGTTGAAACAGAGGGTCTGAATCAGAGGGGCTGAATCAGAGGGGCTGAATCAGAGGAGCTGAAACAGAGGGGCTGAATCAGAGGGGCTGAAACAGAGGTCGAGAAACAGAGGGGCTGAGACAGAGGGCGAGAAACAGAGGGGCTGAAACAGAGGGGCTGAAACAGAGTTGCTGAAACAGAGGGCGAGAAACAGAGAGGTTGAAACAGAGGGCGAGAAGCAGAGGGGCTGAAACAGAGGGCGAAAAACAGAGGAGCTGAAACAGAGGGCGAGAAACAGAGGGGCTGAAACAGAGGGGCTGAAACAGACGGGCTGAAACAGAGGGCAAAAAACAGAGGGGCTGAAACAGAGGGCGAGAAACAGAGGGTGAGAAACAGAGGGCAAGAAACAGAGGGGCTGAAACAGAGGGCAAAAAACAGAGGGGCTGAAACAGAGGGCGAGAAACAGAGGGGCTGAAACAGAGGGCGAGAAACAGAGGGGATGAAACAGAGGGGCTGAAACAGAGGGGCTGAAATAGAGGGGCTGAAACAGAGGGGCTGAATGAGAGGGGCTGCAACAGAGGGGCTGAATCAGAGGGGCTGACACAGAGTGCGAGAAACAGAGGGGCTGAAACAGAGGGCGAGACACAGAGGGGCTGAAACAGAGGGCGAGAAACAGAGGGGCTGAAACAGAGGGGCTGAAACAGAGGGGCTGAAACAGAGGGCGAGAAACAGAGAGGCTGAAACAGCGGGCGAGAAACAGAGGGGCTGAAACAGAGGGCAAGAATCAGAGGGGCTGAATCAGAGATGCGAGAAACAGAGGGGCTGAAACAGAGAGGCTGAAACAGAGGGGCTGAAACAGAGGGCGAGAAACAGAGGGGCTGAAACAGAGGGGCTGAAACAGAGGGCGAGAAACAGAGGGTGAGAAACAGAGGGCGAGAAACAGAGGGGATGAAACAGAGGGGCTGAAACAGAGGGGCTGAAATAGAGGGGCTGAAACAGAAGGGCTGAATCAGAGGGGCTGCAACAGAGGGGCTGAATCAGAGGGGCTGACACAGAGTGCGAGAAACAGAGGGGCTGAAACAGAGGGCGAGAAACAGAGGGGCTGAAACAGAGGGGCTGAAACAGAGGGGCTGAAACAGAGGGCGAGAAACAGAGAGGCTGAAACAGCGGGGGAGAAACAGAGGGGCTGAAACAGAGGGCAAGAATCAGAGGGGCTGAATCAGAGATGCGAGAAACAGAAGGGCTGAAACAGAGAGGCTGAAACAGAGGGGCTGAAACAGAGGGCGAGAAACAGAGGGGCTGAAACAGAGGGGCTGAAACAGAGGGGCTGAAACAGAGGGCGAGAAACAGAGGGGCTGAAACAGAGGGTGAGAAACAGAGGGGCTGAACCAGAGGGGCTGAAACAGAGGGGCTGAAACAGAGGGCGAGAAACAGAGTGGCTGAAACAGAGGGCGAGGAACAGAGGGGCTGAAACAGAGAGGCTGAAACAGAGGGGCTGAAACAGAGGGCGAGAAACAGAGGGGCTGAAACAGAGGGTGAGAAACAGAGGGGCTGAACCAGAGGGGCTGAATGAGAGGGGCTGAAACAGAGGGCGAGAAACAGAGTGGCTGAAACAGAGGGCGAGGAACAGAGGGGCTGAAACAGAGGGCGAGAAACAGAGGGGCTGAAACAGAGAGGCTGAAACAGAGTGGCTGAATCAGAGGGCGAGAAACAGAGAGGTTGAAACAGAGGGCGAGAAACAGAGGGGCTGAAACAGAGGGCGAGAAACAGAGGGGCTGAAACAGAGGGGCTGAAACAGACGGGCTGAAAAAAAGGGCAAAAAACAGAGGGGCTGAAACAGAGGGTGAGAAACAGAGGGGCTGAAACAGAGGGGCTGAAACAGAGGGGCTGAAACAGAGGGCGAGAAACAGAGGTGCTGAATCAGAGGGCTAAATCAGAGGGCCTGAATCAGAGGGGCTAAAACAGAGGGGCTGAATCAGAGGGGCTGAAAGAGAGGGCGAGAAACAGAGGGGCTGAAACAGAGGGGCTGAAACAGAGGGTCAGAAACAGAGGGGCTGAATCAGCGGGGCTGATTCAGAGGGGCTGAAACAGAGGGGCTGAATCAGCGGGGCTGAAACAGAGGGCGAGAAACTGAGGGGCTGAAACACAGGGCGAGAAACAGAGGGGCTGAAACAGAGGGCGAGAAACAGAGGGGCTGAATCAGAGAGGCTGATTCAGAGGGGCTGAAACAGAGGGGCTGAATCAGAGGGGTTGAAACAGAGGGTCTGAATCAGAGGGGCTGAAACAGAGGGCGAGAAACAGAGGGGCTGAAACAGAGGGGCTGAAACAGAGGGTCTGAAACAGAGGGGCTGAATCAGACGGGCTGAATCAGAGGAGCTGAAACAGAGGGGCTGAATCAGAGGGGCTGAAACAGAGATCGAGAAACAGAGGGGCTGAGACAGAGGGCGAGAAACAGAGGGGGTGAAACAGAGGGCGAGAAACAGAGGGGCTGAAACAGAGGGGCTGAAACAGAGTGGCTGAAACAGAGGGCGAGAAACAGAGAGGTTGAAACAGAGGGCGAGAAACAGAGGGGCTGAAACAGAGGGCGAGAAACAGAGGGGCTGAAACAGAGGGCGAGAAACAGAGGGGCTGAAACAGAGGGGCTGAAACAGACGGGCTGAAACAGAGGGCAAGAAACAGAGGGGCTGAACCAGAGGGCGAGAAACAGAGGGTGAGAAACAGAGGGCAAGAAACAGAGGGGCTGAAACAGAGGGCAAAAAACAGAGGGGCTGAAACAGATGGGCGAGAAACAGAGGGTGAGAAACAGAGGGCGAGAAACAGAGGGGATGAAACAGAGGGGCTGAAACAGAGGGGCTGAAATAGAGGGGCTGAAACAGAGGGGCTGAATCAGAGGGGCTGCAACAGAGGGGCTGAATCAGAGGGGCTGACACAGAGTGCGAGAAACAGAGGGGCTGAAACAGAGGGCGAGAAACAGAGGGGCTGAAACAGAGGGCGAGAAACAGAGGGGCTGAAACAGAGGGGCTGAAACAGAGGGGCTGAAACAGAGGGCGAGAAACAGAGAGGCTGAAACAGCGGGCGAGAAACAGAGGGGCTGAAACAGAGGGCAAGAAACAGAGGGGCTGAATCAGAGATGCGAGAAACAGAGGGGCTGAAACAGAGAGGCTGAAACAGAGGGGCTGAAACAGAGGGCGAGAAACAGAGGGGCTGAAACAGAGGGGCTGAAACAGACGGGCTGAAACAGAGGGCAAAAAACAGAGGGGCTGAAACAGAGGGTGAGAAAAGGAGGGGCTGAAACAGAATGGCTGAAACAGAGGGGCTGAAACAGAGGGCGAGAAACAGAGGTGCTGAATCAGAGGGCTAAATCAGAGGGCCTGAATCAGAGGGGCTGAAACAGAGGGGCTGAATCAGAGGGGCTGAAACAGAGGGCGAGAAACAGAGGGGCTGAAACAAAGGGCAAGAAACAGAGGGGCTTAAACAGAAGAGCTGAAACAGAGGGGGAGAAACAGAGCGGCTGAAACAGAGGGTCTGAATCAGAGGGGCTGAAACAGAGGGCGAGAAACAGAGGGGCTGAAACAGAGGGGCTGAAACAGAGGGTCTGAAACAGAGGGGATGAATCGGAGGGGCTGATTCAGAGGGGCTGAAACAGAGGGGCTGAATCATCGGGGCTGAAACAGAGGGCGAGAAACTGAGGGGCTGAAACAGAGGGCGAGAAACAGAGGGGCAGAAACAGCGGGCGAGAAACAGAGGGGCTGAAACAGAGGGGCTGAAACAGAGGGCGAGAAACAGAGTGGCTGAAACAGAGGGCTAGAAACAGAGGGGCTGAAACAGAGGGGTTGAAACAGAGGGGCTGAAACAGAGGGGCTGAAACAGTGGGGCTGAAACAGAGGGCGAGAAACAGAGGGGCTGAAACAGAGGGCGCGAAACAGAGGGGCTGAAACAGAGGGCGAGAAACAGAGGGGCTGAATCAGAGGGGCTGAAACAGAGGGTGAGAAACAGAGGGGCTGAAACAGAGGGCTGAAACAGAGGGGCTGAAAAAGAGGGCGAAAAACAGAGGGGCTGAAACAGAGGGCGAGAAACAGAGGGGGTGAAACAGAGGGGCTGAAACAGAGGGGCTGAAACAGAGGGGCTGAAACAGGGTGGCTGAAACAGGGGGGCTGAAACAGAGGTGCTGAAACAGAGGGGCTGAAACAGAGGGCGAGAAACAGAGGGGCTGAAACAGAGGGCGAGAAACAGAGGGGCTGAAACAGAGGGGCTGAAACAGATTTCGAGAAACAGAGGGGCTGAAACAGAGGGGGAGAAACTAAGGGACTGAAACAGCGGGCGAGAAACAGAGGGGCTGAAACAGAGGGGCTGAAACAGACGGGCTGAAACAGAGAGCCTGAAACAGAGGGGCTGAAACAGAGGGGCTGAAATAGACGGGCTGAAACAGAGGGGCTGAATCAGAGGGGCTGAAACAGAGGGGCTGAATCAGAGGGGCTGAAAAAGAGGGCGAGAAACAGAGGGGCTGAATCAGAGGGGCTAAATCAGAGGGGCTGAATCAGAGGGGTTGAAACAGAGGGTCTGAATCAGAGGGGCTGAAACAGAGGTCGAGAAACAGAGGGGCTGAAACAGAGGGGCTGAAACAGAGGGTCTGTAACAGAGGGGCTGAATCAGAGGGGCTGATTCAGAGGGGCTGAAACAGAGGGGCTGAATCAGCGGGGCTGAAACAGAGGGCGAGAAACTGAGGGTCTGAAACAGAGGGCGAGAAACAGAGGGGCAGAAACAGCGGGCGAGAAACAGAGGGTCTGAAACAGAGGGGCTGAAACAGAGGGCGAGAAACAGATTGGCTGAAACAGAGGGCTAGAAACAGAGGGGCTGTAACAGAGGGGTTGAAACAGAGGGGCTGAAACAGAGGGGCTGAAACAGTGGGGCTGAAACAGAGGTTGAGAAACAGTGGGGCTGAAACAGAGGGCGCGAAACAGAGGGGCTGAAACAGAGGACGAGAAACAGAGGGGCTGAATCAGAGGGGCTGAAACAGAGGGTGAGAAACAGAGGGGCTGAAACAGAGGGCGAGAAACAGAGAGGGTGAAACAGAGGGGCTGAAACAGAGGGGCTGAAACAGAGGGGCTGAAACAGAGTGGCTGAAACAGAGGGGCTGAAACAGAGGTGCTGAAACAGAGGGGTTGAAACAGAGGGCGAGAAACAGAGGTGCTGAAACAGAGGGCGAGAAACAGAGGGGCTGAAACAGAGGGGCTGAAACAGAGGGGCTGAAACAGAGGGCGAGAAACAGAGGGGCTGAAACAGAGGGCGAGAAACAGAGGGGCTGAAATAGAGGGCGAGAAACAGAGGGGCTGAAACAGAGGGGCTGAAACAGAGGGGCTGAAACAGTGGGGCTGAAACAGAGGTTGAGAAACATTGGGTCTGAAACAGAGGGCGTGAAACAGAGGGGCTGAAACAGAGGACGAGAAACAGAGGGGCTGAATCAGAGGGGCTGAAACAGAGGGTGAGAAACAGAGGGGCTGAAACAGAGGGCTGAAACAGAGGGGCTGAAAAACAGGGCGAAAAACAGAGGGGCTGAAACAGAGGGCGAGAAACAGAGAGGGTGAAACAGAGGGGCTGAAACAGAGGGGCTGAAACAGAGGGGCTGAAACAGAGTGGCTGAAACAGAGGGGCTGAAACAGAGGTGCTGAAACAGAGGGGCTGAAACAGAGGGCGAGAAACAGAGGGGCTGAAACAGAGGGCGAGAAACAGAGGGGCTGAAACAGAGGGGCTGAAACAGAGGGGCTGAAACAGAGGGCGAGAAACAGAGTAGCTGAAACAGACGGGCTGAAACAGAGGGGCTGAAAAAGAGGGCGAAAAACAGAGGGGCTGAATCAGAGGTCTAAATCAGAGGGGCTGAATCAGAGGAGCTGAAACAGAGGGCGAGAAACAGAGGGGCTGAAACAGAGGGCGAGAAACAGAGGGGCTGAAACAGAGGGCAAGAAACAGAGGGGCTGAAACAGAAGGGCTGAAACAGAGGGCGAGAAACAGAGGGGCTGAATCAGAGGGGCTAAATCAGAGGGGCTGAATCAGAGGGGTTGAAACAGAGGGTCTGAATCAGTCGGGCTGAAACAGAGGGCGAGAAATAGAGGGGCTGAAACAGAGGGCGAGAAACAGAGGGGCTGAAACAGAGGGGCTGAAACAGAGGGTCTGAAACAGAGGGGCTGAATCAGAGGGGCTGATTCAGAGGGGCTGAAACAGAGGGGCTGAATCAGAGGGGTTGAAGCAGAGGGTCTGAATCAGAGGGGCTGAAACAGAGGGCTAGAAACTGAGGGGCTGAAACAGAGGGCGAGAAACAGAGGGGCTGAAACAGAGGGCGAGAAACAGAGGGGCTGAATCAGAGAGGCTGATTCAGAGGGGCTGAAACAGAGGGGCTGAATCAGAGGGGCTGAAACAAAGGGCGAGAAACAGAGGGGCTGAAACAGAGGGGCTGAAACAGAGGGTCTGAAACAGAGGGCGAGAAACAGAGGGTCTGAAACAGGGGCTGAAACAGAATGGCTGAAACAGAGGGCGAGAAACAGAGAGGTTGAAACAGAGGGCGAGAAACAGAGGGGCTGAAACAGAGGGCGAGAAACAGAGGGGCTGAAACAGAGGGCGAGAAACAGAGGGGCTGAAACAGAGGGGCTGAAACAGACGGGCTGAAACAGAGGGCAAAAAACAGAGGGGCTGAAACAGAGGGCGAGAAACAGAGGGTGAGAAACAGAGGGCAAGAAACAGAGGGGCTGAATCAGAGGGCAAAAAACAGAGGGGCTGAAACAGAGGGCGAGAACCAGAGGGTGAGAAACAGAGGGCGAGAAACAGAGGGGATGAAACAGAGGGGCTGAAACAGAGGGGCTGAAATAGAGGGGCTGAAACAGAGGGGCTGAATCAGAGGTCTAAATCAGAGGGGCTGAATCAGAGGAGCTGAAACAGAGGGCGAGAATCAGAGGGGCTGAAACAGAGGGCGAGAAACAGAGGGGCTGAAACAGAGGGCAAGAAACAGAGGGGCTGAAACAGAAGGGCTGAAACAGAGGGCGAGAAACAGAGGGGCTGAATCAGAGGGGCTAAATCAGAGGGGCTGAATCAGAGGGGTTGAAACAGAGGGTCTGAATCAGTGGGGCTGAAACAGAGGGCGAGAAATAGAGGGTCTGAAACAGAGGGCGAGAAACAGAGGGGCTGAAACAGAGGGGCTGAAACAGAGGGTCTGAAACAGAGGGGCTGAATCAGAGGGGCTGATTCAGAGGGGCTGAAACAGAGGGGCTGAATCAGCGGGGCTGAAACAGAGGGCGAGAAACTGAGGGGCTGAAACAGAGGGCGAGAAACAGAGGGGCTGAAACAGAGGGCGAGAAACAGAGGGGCTGAATCAGAGAGGCTGATTCAGAGGGGCTGAAACAGAGGGGCTGAATCAGAGGGGTTGAAGCAGAGGGTCTGAATCAGAGGGGCTGAAACAGAGGGCGAGAAACAGAGGGGCTGAAACAGAGGGGCTGAAACAGAGGGTCTGAAACAGAGGGGCTGAATCAGAGGGGCTGAATCAGAGGAGCTGAAACAGAGGGGCTGAATCAGAGGGGCTGAAACAGAGGTCGAGAAACAGAGGGGCTGAGACAGAGGGCGAGAAACAGAGGGGCTGAAACAGAGGGCGAGAAACAGAGGGTCTGAAACAGGGGCTGAAACAGAATGGCTGAAACAGAGGGCGAGAAACAGAGAGGTTGAAACAGAGGGCGAGAAACAGAGGGGTGGAAACAGAGGGCGAGAAACAGAGGGGCTGAAACAGAGGGCGAGAAACAGAGGGGCTGAAACAGAGGGGCTGAAACAGACGGGCTGAAACAGAGGGCAAAAAACAGAGGGGCTGAAACAGAGGGCGAGAAACAGAGGGTGAGAAACAGAGGGCAAGAAACAGAGGGGCTGAAACAGAGGGCAAAAAACAGAGGGCGAGAAACAGAGGGTGAGAAACAGAGGGCGAGAAACAGAGGGGATGAAACAGAGGGGCTGAAACAGAGGGGCTGAAACAGAGGGCGAGAAACAGAGGGGCTGAAACAGAGGGCGAGAAACAGAGGGGCTGAACCAGTGGGGCTGAAACAGAGGGGCTGAAACAGAGGGCGAGAAACAGAGGGGCTGAAACAGAGGGCGAGAAACAGAGGGGCTGAAACAGAGGGCGAGAAACAGAGGGGCTGAAACAGAGAGGCTGAAACAGAGGGGCTGAAACAGAGGGCGAGAAACAGAGGGGCTGAAACAGAGGGCGAGAAACAGAGGGGCTGAAACAGAGGGGCTGAAACAGAGGGGCTGAAACAGTGGGGCTGAATCAGAGGGGCTGAAACAGAGGGCGAGAAACAGAGGGGCTGAAACAGAGGACGAGAAATAGAGGGGCTGAAACAGAGGGCGAGAAACAGAGGGGCTGAAAAAGAGCGCGAGAAACAGAGGGGCTGAATCAGAGGGGCTGAAACAGAGGGCGAGAAACAGAAAGGCTGAAACAGAGGGCGAGAAACAGAGGGGCTGAAACAGAGGGGCTGAAACAGAGGGTGAGAAACAGAGGGGCTTAAACAGAGGGCGAGAAACAGAGGGGCTGAAACAGAGGGGCTGAAACAGAGGGGCTGAATCAGAGGGGCTGAATCAGAGGGGCTGAAACAGAGGGCGAGAAACAGAGTGGCTGAAACAGAGGGCGAGAAACAGACGGGCAGAAACAGAGGGCGAGAAACAGAGGGGCTGAAACAGAGGGGCTGAAACAGAGAGCGCGAAACAGGGGCACTGAAACAGAGGGCGAGAAACAGAGGGGCTGAAACAGACGGCGAGAAACAGAGGGGCTGAAACAGAGGGCGAGAAACATAGGGGCTGAAACAGTGGGCAAGAAACAGAGGGGCTGTAACTGAGTGGCTGAAACAGAAGGGCTGAAACAGAGGGGCTGAAACAGAGGGCGAGAAACAGAGGGGCTGAATCAGAGGGGCTGAATCAGAGGAGCTGAAACAGAGGGGCTGAAACTGAGGGTGAGAAACAGAGGGCGAGAAACAGTGGGGCTGAAACAGAGGGGCTGAAACAGAGGGGCTGAAACAAAGCGGCTGATACAGAGGGCGAGAAACAGAGGGGCTGAAACAGAGGGCGAGAAACAGAGTGGCTGAAACATGGCGAGAAACAGAGGTGCTGAAACAGAGGGGCTGAAACAGAGGGGCTGAAACAGAGGGGCTGAAACAGAGGGCGAGAAACAGAGTGGCTGAAACAGAGGGCGAGGAACAGAGGGGCTGAAACAGAGGGCGAGAAACAGAGGGGCTGAAACAGAGAGGCTGAAACAGAGTGGCTGAATCAGAGGGCGAGAAACAGAGAGGTTGAAACAGAGGGCGAGAAACAGAGGGGCTGAAACAGAGGGCGAGAAACAGAGGGGCTGAAACAGAGGGGCTGAAACAGACGGGCTGAAAAAAAGGGCAAAAAACAGAGGGGCTGAAACAGAGGGTGAGAAACAGAGGGGCTGAAACAGAGGGGCTGAAACAGAGGGGCTGAAACAGAGGGCGAGAAACAGAGGTGCTGAATCAGAGGGCTAAATCAGAGGGCCTGAATCAGAGGGGCTAAAACAGAGGGGCTGAATCAGAGGGGCTGAAAGAGAGGGCGAGAAACAGAGGGGCTGAAACAGAGGGGCTGAAACAGAGGGTCAGAAACAGAGGGGCTGAATCAGCGGGGCTGATTCAGAGGGGCTGAAACAGAGGGGCTGAATCAGCGGGGCTGAAACAGAGGGCGAGAAACTGAGGGGCTGAAACACAGGGCGAGAAACAGAGGGGCTGAAACAGAGGGCGAGAAACAGAGGGGCTGAATCAGAGAGGCTGATTCAGAGGGGCTGAAACAGAGGGGCTGAATCAGAGGGGTTGAAACAGAGGGTCTGAATCAGAGGGGCTGAAACAGAGGGCGAGAAACAGAGGGGCTGAAACAGAGGGGCTGAAACAGAGGGTCTGAAACAGAGGGGCTGAATCAGACGGGCTGAATCAGAGGAGCTGAAACAGAGGGGCTGAATCAGAGGGGCTGAAACAGAGATCGAGAAACAGAGGGGCTGAGACAGAGAGCGAGAAACAGAGGGGGTGAAACAGAGGGCGAGAAACAGAGGGGCTGAAACAGAGGGGCTGAAACAGAGTGGCTGAAACAGAGGGCGAGAAACAGAGAGGTTGAAACAGAGGGCGAGAAACAGAGGGGCTGAAACAGAGGGCGAGAAACAGAGGGGCTGAAACAGAGGGCGAGAAACAGAGGGGCTGAAACAGAGGGGCTGAAACAGACGGGCTAAAACAGAGGGCAAGAAACAGAGGGGCTGAACCAGAGGGCGAGAAACAGAGGGTGAGAAACAGAGGGCAAGAAACAGAGGGGCTGAAACAGAGGGCAAAAAACAGAGGGGCTGAAACAGATGGGCGAGAAACAGAGGGTGAGAAACAGAGGGCGAGAAACAGAGGGGATGAAACAGAGGGGCTGAAACAGAGGGGCTGAAATAGAGGGGCTGAAACAGAGGGGCTGAATCAGAGGGGCTGCAACAGAGGGGCTGAATCAGAGGGGCTGACACAGAGTGCGAGAAACAGAGGGGCTGAAACAGAGGGCGAGAAACAGAGGGGCTGAAACAGAGGGCGAGAAACAGAGGGGCTGAAACAGAGGGGCTGAAACAGAGGGGCTGAAACAGAGGGCGAGAAACAGAGAGGCTGAAACAGCGGGCGAGAAACAGAGGGGCTGAAACAGAGGGCAAGAAACAGAGGGGCTGAATCAGAGATGCGAGAAACAGAGGGGCTGAAACAGAGAGGCTGAAACAGAGGGGCTGAAACAGAGGGCGAGAAACAGAGGGGCTGAAACAGAGGGGCTGAAACAGACGGGCTGAAACAGAGGGCAAAAAACAGAGGGGCTGAAACAGAGGGTGAGAAAAGGAGGGGCTGAAACAGAATGGCTGAAACAGAGGGGCTGAAACAGAGGGCGAGAAACAGAGGTGCTGAATCAGAGGGCTAAATCAGAGGGCCTGAATCAGAGGGGCTGAAACAGAGGGGCTGAATCAGAGGGGCTGAAACAGAGGGCGAGAAACAGAGGGGCTGAAACAAAGGGCAAGAAACAGAGGGGCTTAAACAGAAGAGCTGAAACAGAGGGGGAGAAACAGAGCGGCTGAAACAGAGGGTCTGAATCAGAGGGGCTGAAACAGAGGGCGAGAAACAGAGGGGCTGAAACAGAGGGGCTGAAACAGAGGGTCTGAAACAGAGGGGATGAATCGGAGGGGCTGATTCAGAGGGGCTGAAACAGAGGGGCTGAATCATCGGGGCTGAAACAGAGGGCGAGAAACTGAGGGGCTGAAACAGAGGGCGAGAAACAGAGGGGCAGAAACAGCGGGCGAGAAACAGAGGGGCTGAAACAGAGGGGCTGAAACAGAGGGCGAGAAACAGAGTGGCTGAAACAGAGGGCTAGAAACAGAGGGGCTGAAACAGAGGGGTTGAAACAGAGGGGCTGAAACAGAGGGGCTGAAACAGTGGGGCTGAAACAGAGGGCGAGAAACAGAGGGGCTGAAACAGAGGGCGAGAAACAGAGGGGCTGAAACAGAGGGCGAGAAACAGAGGGGCTGAATCAGAGGGGCTGAAACAGAGGGTGAGAAACAGAGGGGCTGAAACAGAGGGCTGAAACAGAGGGGCTGAAAAAGAGGGCGAAAAACAGAGGGGCTGAAACAGAGGGCGAGAAACAGAGGGGGTGAAACAGAGGGGCTGAAACAGAGGGGCTGAAACAGAGGGGCTGAAACAGGGTGGCTGAAACAGGGGGGCTGAAACAGAGGTGCTGAAACAGAGGGGCTGAAACAGAGGGCGAGAAACAGAGGGGCTGAAACAGAGGGCGAGAAACAGAGGGGCTGAAACAGAGGGGCTGAAACAGATTTCGAGAAACAGAGGGGCTGAAACAGAGGGGGAGAAACTAAGGGACTGAAACAGCGGGCGAGAAACAGAGGGGCTGAAACAGAGGGGCTGAAACAGACGGGCTGAAACAGAGAGCCTGAAACAGAGGGGCTGAAACAGAGGGGCTGAAATAGACGGGCTGAAACAGAGGGGCTGAATCAGAGGGGCTGAAACAGAGGGGCTGAATCAGAGGGGCTGAAAAAGAGGGCGAGAAACAGAGGGGCTGAATCAGAGGGGCTAAATCAGAGGGGCTGAATCAGAGGGGTTGAAACAGAGGGTCTGAATCAGAGGGGCTGAAACAGAGGTCGAGAAACAGAGGGGCTGAAACAGAGGGGCTGAAACAGAGGGTCTGTAACAGAGGGGCTGAATCAGAGGGGCTGATTCAGAGGGGCTGAAACAGAGGGGCTGAATCAGCGGGGCTGAAACAGAGGGCGAGAAACTGAGGGTCTGAAACAGAGGGCGAGAAACAGAGGGGCAGAAACAGCGGGCGAGAAACAGAGGGTCTGAAACAGAGGGGCTGAAACAGAGGGCGAGAAACAGATTGGCTGAAACAGAGGGCTAGAAACAGAGGGGCTGTAACAGAGGGGTTGAAACAGAGGGGCTGAAACAGAGGGGCTGAAACAGTGGGGCTGAAACAGAGGTTGAGAAACAGTGGGGCTGAAACAGAGGGCGCGAAACAGAGGGGCTGAAACAGAGGACGAGAAACAGAGGGGCTGAATCAGAGGGGCTGAAACAGAGGGTGAGAAACAGAGGGGCTGAAACAGAGGGCTGAAACAGAGGGGCTGAAAAAGAGGGCGAAAAACAGAGGGGCTGAAACAGAGGGCGAGAAACAGAGAGGGTGAAACAGAGGGGCTGAAACAGAGGGGCTGAAACAGAGGGGCTGAAACAGAGTGGCTGAAACAGAGGGGCTGAAACAGAGGTGCTGAAACAGAGGGGTTGAAACAGAGGGCGAGAAACAGAGGTGCTGAAACAGAGGGCGAGAAACAGAGGGGCTGAAACAGAGGGGCTGAAACAGAGGGGCTGAAACAGAGGGCGAGAAACAGAGGGGCTGAAACAGAGGGCGAGAAACAGAGGGGCTGAAATAGAGGGCGAGAAACAGAGGGGCTGAAACAGAGGGGCTGAAACAGAGGGGCTGAAACAGTGGGGCTGAAACAGAGGTTGAGAAACATTGGGTCTGAAACAGAGGGCGCGAAACAGAGGGGCTGAAACAGAGGACGAGAAACAGAGGGGCTGAATCAGAGGGGCTGAAACAGAGGGTGAGAAACAGAGGGGCTGAAACAGAGGGCTGAAACAGAGGGGCTGAAAAACAGGGCGAAAAACAGAGGGGCTGAAACAGAGGGCGAGAAACAGAGAGGGTGAAACAGAGGGGCTGAAACAGAGGGGCTGAAACAGAGGGGCTGAAACAGAGTGGCTGAAACAGAGGGGCTGAAACAGAGGTGCTGAAACAGAGGGGCTGAAACAGAGGGCGAGAAACAGAGGGGCTGAAACAGAGGGCGAGAAACAGAGGGGCTGAAACAGAGGGGCTGAAACAGAGGGGCTGAAACAGAGGGCGAGAAACAGAGTAGCTGAAACAGACGGGCTGAAACAGAGGGGCTGAAAAAGAGGGCGAAAAACAGAGGGGCTGAATCAGAGGTCTAAATCAGAGGGGCTGAATCAGAGGAGCTGAAACAGAGGGCGAGAAACAGAGGGGCTGAAACAGAGGGCGAGAAACAGAGGGGCTGAAACAGAGGGCAAGAAACAGAGGGGCTGAAACAGAAGGGCTGAAACAGAGGGCGAGAAACAGAGGGGCTGAATCAGAGGGGCTAAATCAGAGGGGCTGAATCAGAGGGGTTGAAACAGAGGGTCTGAATCAGTCGGGCTGAAACAGAGGGCGAGAAATAGAGGGGCTGAAACAGAGGGCGAGAAACAGAGGGGCTGAAACAGAGGGGCTGAAACAGAGGGTCTGAAACAGAGGGGCTGAATCAGAGGGGCTGATTCAGAGGGGCTGAAACAGAGGGGCTGAATCAGAGGGGTTGAAGCAGAGGGTCTGAATCAGAGGGGCTGAAACAGAGGGCTAGAAACTGAGGGGCTGAAACAGAGGGCGAGAAACAGAGGGGCTGAAACAGAGGGCGAGAAACAGAGGGGCTGAATCAGAGAGGCTGATTCAGAGGGGCTGAAACAGAGGGGCTGAATCAGAGGGGTTGAAGCAGAGGGTCTGAATCAGAGGGGCTGAAACAAAGGGCGAGAAACAGAGGGGCTGAAACAGAGGGGCTGAAACAGAGGGTCTGAAACAGAGGGGCTGAATCAGAGGGGCTGAATCAGAGGAGCTGAAACAGAGGGGCTGAATCAGAGGGGCTGAAACAGAGGTCGAGAAACAGAGGGGCTGAGACAGAGGGCGAGAAACAGAGGGGCTGAAACAGAGGGCGAGAAACAGAGGGTCTGAAACAGGGGCTGAAACAGAATGGCTGAAACAGAGGGCGAGAAACAGAGAGGTTGAAACAGAGGGCGAGAAACAGAGGGGCAGAAACAGAGGGCGAGAAACAGAGGGGCTGAAACAGAGGGCGAGAAACAGAGGGGCTGAAACAGAGGGGCTGAAACAGACGGGCTGAAACAGAGGGCAAAAAACAGAGGGGCTGAAACAGAGGGCGAGAAACAGAGGGTGAGAAACAGAGGGCAAGAAACAGAGGGGCTGAATCAGAGGGCAAAAAACAGAGGGGCTGAAACAGAGGGCGAGAACCAGAGGGTGAGAAACAGAGGGCGAGAAACAGAGGGGATGAAACAGAGGGGCTGAAACAGAGGGGCTGAAATAGAGGGGCTGAAACAGAGGGGCTGAATCAGAGGTCTAAATCAGAGGGGCTGAATCAGAGGAGCTGAAACAGAGGGCGAGAATCAGAGGGGCTGAAACAGAGGGCGAGAAACAGAGGGGCTGAAACAGAGGGCAAGAAACAGAGGGGCTGAAACAGAAGGGCTGAAACAGAGGGCGAGAAACAGAGGGGCTGAATCAGAGGGGCTAAATCAGAGGGGCTGAATCAGAGGGGTTGAAACAGAGGGTCTGAATCAGTGGGGCTGAAACAGAGGGCGAGAAATAGAGGGTCTGAAACAGAGGGCGAGAAACAGAGGGGCTGAAACAGAGGGGCTGAAACAGAGGGTCTGAAACAGAGGGGCTGAATCAGAGGGGCTGATTCAGAGGGGCTGAAACAGAGGGGCTGAATCAGCGGGGCTGAAACAGAGGGCGAGAAACTGAGGGGCTGAAACAGAGGGCGAGAAACAGAGGGGCTGAAACAGAGGGCGAGAAACAGAGGGGCTGAATCAGAGAGGCTGATTCAGAGGGGCTGAAACAGAGGGGCTGAATCAGAGGGGTTGAAGCAGAGGGTCTGAATCAGAGGGGCTGAAACAGAGGGCGAGAAACAGAGGGGCTGAAACAGAGGGGCTGAAACAGAGGGTCTGAAACAGAGGGGCTGAATCAGAGGGGCTGAATCAGAGGAGCTGAAACAGAGGGGCTGAATCAGAGGGGCTGAAACAGAGGTCGAGAAACAGAGGGGCTGAGACAGAGGGCGAGAAACAGAGGGGCTGAAACAGAGGGCGAGAAACAGAGGGTCTGAAACAGGGGCTGAAACAGAATGGCTGAAACAGAGGGCGAGAAACAGAGAGGTTGAAACAGAGGGCGAGAAACAGAGGGGTGGAAACAGAGGGCGAGAAACAGAGGGGCTGAAACAGAGGGCGAGAAACAGAGGGGCTGAAACAGAGGGGCTGAAACAGACGGGCTGAAACAGAGGGCAAAAAACAGAGGGGCTGAAACAGAGGGCGAGAAACAGAGGGTGAGAAACAGAGGGCAAGAAACAGAGGGGCTGAAACAGAGGGCAAAAAACAGAGGGCGAGAAACAGAGGGTGAGAAACAGAGGGCGAGAAACAGAGGGGATGAAACAGAGGGGCTGAAACAGAGGGGCTGAAACAGAGGGCAAGAAACAGAGGGGCTGAAACAGAGGGCGAGAAACAGAGGGGCTGAACCAGTGGGGCTGAAACAGAGGGGCTGAAACAGAGGGCGAGAAACAGAGGGGCTGAAACAGAGGGCGAGAAACAGAGGGGCTGAAACAGAGGGCGAGAAACAGAGGGGCTGAAACAGAGAGGCTGAAACAGAGGGGCTGAAACAGAGGGCGAGAAACAGAGGGGCTGAAACAGAGGGCGAGAAACAGAGGGGCTGAAACAGAGGGGCTGAAACAGAGGGGCTGAAACAGTGGGGCTGAATCAGAGGGGCTGAAACAGAGGGCGAGAAACAGAGGGGCTGAAACAGAGGACGAGAAATAGAGGGGCTGAAACAGAGGGCGAGAAACAGAGGGGCTGAAAAAGAGCGCGAGAAACAGAGGGGCTGAATCAGAGGGGCTGAAACAGAGGGCGAGAAACAGAAAGGCTGAAACAGAGGGCGAGAAACAGAGGGGCTGAAACGGAGGGGCTGAAACAGAGGGTGAGAAACAGAGGGGCTTAAACAGAGGGCGAGAAACAGAGGGGCTGAAACAGAGGGGCTGAAACAGAGGGGCTGAATCAGAGGGGCTGAATCAGAGGGGCTGAAACAGAGGGCGAGAAACAGAGTGGCTGAAACAGAGGGCGAGAAACAGACGGGCAGAAACAGAGGGCGAGAAACAGAGGGGCTGAAACAGAGGGGCTGAAACAGAGAGCGCGAAACAGGGGCACTGAAACAGAGGGCGAGAAACAGAGGGGCTGAAACAGACGGCGAGAAACAGAGGGGCTGAAACAGAGGGCGAGAAACATAGGGGCTGAAACAGTGGGCAAGAAACAGAGGGGCTGTAACTGAGTGGCTGAAACAGAAGGGCTGAAACAGAGGGGCTGAAACAGAGGGCGAGAAACAGAGGGGCTGAATCAGAGGGGCTGAATCAGAGGAGCTGAAACAGAGGGGCTGAAACTGAGGGTGAGAAACAGAGGGCGAGAAACAGTGGGGCTGAAACAGAGGGGCTGAAACAGAGGGGCTGAAACAAAGCGGCTGATACAGAGGGCGAGAAACAGAGGGGCTGAAACAGAGGGCGAGAAACAGAGTGGCTGAAACATGGCGAGAAACAGAGGTGCTGAAACAGAGGGGCTGAAACAGAGGGGCTGAAACAGAGGGGCTGAAACAGAGGGGCTGAAACAGAGGGGCTGAAACAGAGGGCAAGAAACAGAGGGGCTGAAACAGAGGGCGAGAAACAGAGGGGCTGAAACAGAGGGCGAGAAACAGAGGGGCTGAAACAGATGGGCTGAAACAGAGGGGCTGAAACAGAGGGCGAGAAACAGAGAGGCTGAAACAGAGGGCGAGAAACAGAGTGGCTGAAACAGAGGGCAAGAAACAGTGGGGCTGAAACAGAGGGCGAGAAACAGAGGGGCTGAAACAGAGGGCGAGAAACAGAGGGCGAGAAACAGAGGGGCTGAAACATAGGTGCTGAATGAGTGGGGCTGAATCAGAGGGGCTGAATCAGAGGGGTTGAAACAGAGGGTCTGAATCAGAGGGGCTGAAACAGAGGGCGAGAAACAGAGGGCGAGAAACAGAGGGGCTGAAACAGAGGGGCTGAAACAGAGGGGCTGAAACAAAGCGGCTGATACAGAGGGCGAGAAACAGAGGGGCTGAAACAGAGTGCGAGAAACAGAGTGGCTGAAACATGGCGAGAAACAGAGGGGCTGAAACAGAGGGGCTGAAACAGAGGGGCTGAAACAGAGGGGCTGAAACAGAGTGTCTGAAACAGAGGGCAAGAAACAGAGGGGCTGAAACAGACAGCGAGAAACAGAGGGGCTGAAACAGAGGGCGAGAAACAGAGGGGCTGAAACAGAGGGGCTGAAACAGAGGGGCTGAAACAGAGGGCGAGAAACAGAGAGGCTGAAACAGAGGGCGAGAAACAGAGTGGCTGAAACAGAGGGCGAGAAACAGAGGGGCTGAAACAGAGGGCGAGAAACAGAGGGGCTGAAACAGAGGGCGAGAAACAGAGGGGCTGAAACAGAGGGCGAGAAACAGAGGGGCTGAATCATAGGGGCTGAATGAGTGGGGCTGAAACAAGGGGGCTGAAACAGAGGGGCTGAAACAGAGAGCGAGAAACAGAGGGGCTGAATCAGAGGGCTAAATCAGAGAGGCTGAATCAGAGGGGCTGGAACAGAGGGGCTGAATCAGAGGGGCTGAAACAGAGGGCGAGAAACAGAGGGGCTGAAACAGAGGGCAAGAAAGAGAGGGGCTGAAACAGAAGGGCTGAAACAGAGGGCGAGAAACAGAGGGGCTGAATCAGAGGGGCTAAATCAGAGGGGCTGAATCAGAGGGGTTGAAACAGAGGGTCTGAATCAGAGGGGCTGAAACAGAGGGCGAGAAACAGAGGGGCTGAAACAGAGGGCGAGAAACATAGGGGCTGAAACAGAGGGCGAGAAACAGAGGGGAAGAAACAGAGGGGCTGAAACAGATGGTCTGAAACAGACGGGCTGAATCAGAGTGGCTGATTCAGAGGGGCTGAAACAGAGGGGCTGAATCAGTGGGGCTGAAACAGAGGGCGAGAAACTGAGGGGCTGAAACAGAGGGCGAGAAACAGAGGGGCAGAAACAGAGGGCGAGAAAGAGAGCGGCTGATTCAGAGGGGCTGAAACAGAGGGCGAGAAACAGAGGGGCTGAAACAGAGGGCAAGAAACAGAGGGGCTGAAACAGAGGGGATAAAACAGTGCGGCTGAAACAGAGGGCGAGAAACAGAGGGGCTGAAACAGAGGGCGAGAAACAGAGGGGCTGAAACAGAGGGCGAGAAACAGAGTGGCTGAAACAGACGGGCTGAAACAGAGGGGCTGAAAAAGAGGGCGAAAAACAGAGGGGCTGAAACAGTGGGCGAGAAACAGAGGGGCTGAAACAGAGGGCGAGAAACAGAGGGGCTGCATCAGAAGGGCTGAAACAGAGGGGCTGAAATAGTGGGGCTGAAACAGAGGGCGAGAAACAGAGGGGCTGAAACAGAGGGCGAGAAACAGAGGGGCTGAAACAGAGGGCGAGAAACAGAGGGGATGAATCAGAGGGGCTGAAACAGAGGGTGAGAAACAGAGGGGCTGAAACAGAGGGGATGAATCAGAGGGGCTGATTCAGAGGGGCTGAAACAGAGGGGCTGAATCATCGGGGCTGAAACAGAGGGCGAGAAACTGAGGGGCTGAAACAGAGGGCGAGAAACAGAGGGGCAGAAACAGCGGGCGAGAAACAGAGGGGCTGAAACAGAGGGGCTGAAACAGAGGGCGAGAAACAGAGTGGCTGAAACAGAGGGCTAGAAACAGAGGGGCTGAAACAGAGGGGTTGAAACAGAGGGGCTGAAACAGAGGGGCTGAAACAGTGGGGCTGAAACAGAGGGCGAGAAACAGAGGGGCTGAAACAGAGGGCGCGAAACAGAGGGGCTGAAACAGAGGGCGAGAAACAGAGGGGCTGAATCAGAGGGGCTGAAACAGAGGGTGAGAAACAGAGGGGCTGAAACAGAGGGCTGAAACAGAGGGGCTGAAAAAGAGGGCGAAAAACAGAGGGGCTGAAACAGAGGGCGAGAAACAGAGGGGGTGAAACAGAGGGGCTGAAACAGAGGGGCTGAAACAGAGGGGCTGAATCAGGGTGGCTGAAACAGGGGGGCTGAAACAGAGGTGCTGAAACAGAGGGGCTGAAACAGAGGGCGAGAAACAGAGGGGCTGAAACAGAGGGCGAGAAACAGAGGGGCTGAAACAGAGGGGCTGAAACAGATTTCGAGAAACAGAGGGGCTGAAACAGAGGGGGAGAAACTAAGGGACTGAAACAGCGGGCGAGAAACAGAGGGGCTGAAACAGAGGGGCTGAAACGGACGGGCTGAAACAGAGAGCCTGAAACAGAGGTGCTGAAACAGAGGGGCTGAAATAGACGGGCTGAAACAGAGGGGCTGAATCAGAGGGGCTGAAACAGAGGGGCTGAATCAGAGGGGCTGAAAAAGAGGGCGAGAAACAGAGGGGCTGAATCAGAGGGGCTAAATCAGAGGGGCTGAATCAGAGGGGTTGAAAATGAGGGTCTGAATCAGAGGGGCTGAAACAGAGGTCGAGAAACAGAGGGTCTGTAACAGAGGGGCTGAATCAGAGGGGCTGATTCAGAGGGGCTGAAACTGAGGGTGAGAAACAGAGGGCGAGAAACAGTGGGGCTGAAACAGAGGGGCAGAAACAGAGGGGCTGAAACAAAGCGGCTGATACAGAGGGCGAGAAACAGAGGGGCTGAAACAGAGGGCGAGAAACAGAGTGGCTGAAACATGGCGAGAAACAGAGGTGCTGAAACAGAGGGGCTGAAACAGAGGGGCTGAAACAGAGGGGCTGAAACAGAGGGGCTGAAACAGAGGGCAAGAAACAGAGGGGCTGAAACAGAGGGCGAGAAACAGAGGGGCTGAAACAGAGGGCGAGAAACAGAGGGGCTGAAACAGATGGGCTGAAACAGAGGGGCTGAAACAGAGGGCGAGAAACAGAGAGGCTGAAACAGAGGGCGAGAAACAGAGTGGCTGAAACAGAGGGCGAGAAACAGAGTGGCTTAAACAGAGGGCGAGAAACAGATGGGCTGAAACATAGGTGCTGAATGAGTGGGGCTGAATCAGAGGGGCTGAATCAGAGGGGTTGAAACAGAGGGTCTGAATCAGAGGGGCTGAAACAGAGGGCGAGAAACAGAGGGCGAGAAACAGAGGGGCTGAAACAGAGGGGCTGAAACAGAGGGGCTGAAACAAAGCGGCTGATACAGAGGGCGAGAAACAGAGGGGCTGAAACAGAGTGCGAGAAACAGAGTGGCTGAAACATGGCGAGAAACAGAGGGGCTGAAACAGAGGGGCTGAAACAGAGGGGCTGAAACAGAGGGGCTGAAACAGAGTGTCTGAAACAGAGGGCAAGAAACAGAGGGGCTGAAACAGACAGCGAGAAACAGAGGGGCTGAAACAGAGGGCGAGAAACAGAGGGGCTGAAAAAGAGGGGCTGAAACAGAGGGGCTGAAACAGAGGGCGAGAAACAGAGAGGCTGAAACAGAGGGCGAGAAACAGAGTGGCTGAAACAGAGGGCGAGAAACAGAGGGGCTGAAACAGAGGGCGAGAAACAGAGGGGCTGAAACAGAGGGCGAGAAACAGAGGGGCTGAAACAGAGGGCGAGAAACAGAGGGGCTGAAACATAGGGGCTGAATGAGTGGGGCTGAAACAAGGGGGCTGAAACAGAGTTGCTGAAACAGAGAGCGAGAAACAGAGGGGCTGAATCAGAGGGCTAAATCAGAGGGGCTGAATCAGAGGGGCTGGAACAGAGGGGCTGAATCAGAGGGGCTGAAACAGAGGGCGAGAAACAGAGGGGCTGAATCAGAGGGGCTGAAACAGAGGGCGAGAAACAGAGGGCGAGAAACAGAGGGGCTGAAACAGAGGGGCTGAAACAGAGGGGCTGAAACAAAGCGGCTGATACAGAGGGCGAGAAACAGAGGGGCTGAAACAGAGTGCGAGAAACAGAGTGGCTGAAACATGGCGAGAAACAGAGGGGCTGAAACAGAGGGGCTGAAACAGAGGGGCTGAAACAGAGGGGCTGAAACAGAGTGTCTGAAACAGAGGGCAAGAAACAGAGGGGCTGAAACAGACAGCGAGAAACAGAGGGGCTGAAACAGAGGGCGAGAAACAGAGGGGCTGAAAAAGAGGGGCTGAAACAGAGGGGCTGAAACAGAGGGCGAGAAACAGAGAGGCTGAAACAGAGGGCGAGAAACAGAGTGGCTGAAACAGAGGGCGAGAAACAGAGGGGCTGAAACAGAGGGCGAGAAACAGAGGGGCTGAAACAGAGGGCGAGAAACAGAGGGGCTGAAACAGAGGGCGAGAAACAGAGGGGCTGAAACATAGGGGCTGAATGAGTGGGGCTGAAACAAGGGGGCTGAAACAGAGGGGCTGAAACAGAGAGCGAGAAACAGAGGGGCTGAATCAGAGGGCTAAATCAGAGGGGCTGAATCAGAGGGGCTGGAACAGAGGGGCTGAATCAGAGGGGCTGAAACAGAGGGCGAGAAACAGAGGGGCTGAAACAGAGGGCAAGAAAGAGAGGGGCTGAAACAGAAGGGCTGAAACAGAGGACGAGAAACAGAGGGGCTGAATCAGAGGGGCTAAATCAGAGGGGCTGAATCAGAGGGGTTGAAACAGAGGGTCTGAATCAGAGGGGCTGAAACAGAGGGCGAGAAACAGAGGGGCTGAAACAGAGGGCGAGAAACATAGGGGCTGAAACAGAGGGCGAGAAACAGAGGGGAAGAAACAGAGGGGCTGAAACAGATGGTCTGAAACAGACGGGCTGAATCAGAGTGGCTGATTCAGAGGGGCTGAAACAGAGGGGCTGAATCAGTGAGGCTGAAACAGAGGGCGAGAAACTGAGGGGCTGAAACAGAGGGCGAGAAACAGAGGGGCAGAAACAGAGGGCGAGAAAGAGAGCGGCTGATTCAGAGGGGCTGAAACAGAGGGCGAGAAACAGAGGGGCTGAAACAGAGGGCAAGAAACAGAGGGGCTGAAACAGAGGGGATAAAACAGTGCGGCTGAAACAGAGGGCGAGAAACAGAGGGGCTGAAACAGAGGGCGAGAAACAGAGGGGCTGAAACAGAGGGCGAGAAACAGAGTGGCTGAAACAGACGGGCTGAAACAGAGGGGCTGAAAAAGAGGGCGAAAAACAGAGGGGCTGAAACAGTGGGCGAGAAACAGAGGGGCTGAAACAGAGGGCGAGAAACAGAGGGGCTGCATCAGAAGGGCTGAAACAGAGGGGCTGAAATAGTGGGGCTGAAACAGAGGGCGAGAAACAGAGGGGCTGAAACAGAGGGCGAGAAACAGAGGGGCTGAAACAGAGGGCGAGAAACAGAGGGGCTGAATCAGAGGGGCTGAAACAGAGGGTGAGAAACAGAGGGGCTGAAACAGAGGGGATGAATCAGAGGGGCTGATTCAGAGGGGCTGAAACAGAGGGGCTGAATCATCGGGGCTGAAACAGAGGGCGAGAAACTGAGGGGCTGAAACAGAGGGCGAGAAACAGAGGGGCAGAAACAGCGGGCGAGAAACAGAGGGGCTGAAACAGAGGGGCTGAAACAGAGGGCGAGAAACAGAGTGGCTGAAACAGAGGGCTAGAAACAGAGGGGCTGAAACAGAGGGGTTGAAACAGAGGGGCTGAAACAGAGGGGCTGAAACAGTGGGGCTGAAACAGAGGGCGAGAAACAGAGGGGCTGAAACAGAGGGCGCGAAACAGAGGGGCTGAAACAGAGGGCGAGAAACAGAGGGGCTGAATCAGAGGGGCTGAAACAGAGGGTGAGAAACAGAGGGGCTGAAACAGAGGGCTGAAACAGAGGGGCTGAAAAAGAGGGCGAAAAACAGAGGGGCTGAAACAGAGGGCGAGAAACAGAGGGGGTGAAACAGAGGGGCTGAAACAGAGGGGCTGAAACAGAGGGGCTGAAACAGGGTGGCTGAAACAGGGGGGCTGAAACAGAGGTGCTGAAACAGAGGGGCTGAAACAGAGGGCGAGAAACAGAGGGGCTGAAACAGAGGGCGAGAAACAGAGGGGCTGAAACAGAGGGGCTGAAACAGATTTCGAGAAACAGAGGGGCTGAAACAGAGGGGGAGAAACTAAGGGACTGAAACAGCGGGCGAGAAACAGAGGGGCTGAAACAGAGGGGCTGAAACAGACGGGCTGAAACAGAGAGCCTGAAACAGAGGGGCTGAAACAGAGGGGCTGAATCAGAGGGGCTGAAAAAGAGGGCGAGAAACAGAGGGGCTGAATCAGAGGGGCTAAATCAGAGGGGCTGAATCAGAGGGGTTGAAACAGAGGGTCTGAATCAGAGGGGCTGAAACAGAGGTCGAGAAACAGAGTGTCTGAAACAGAGGGCGAGAAACAGAGGGGCAGAAACAGCGGGCGAGAAACAGAGGGTCTGAAACAGAGGGGCTGAAACAGAGGGCGAGAAACAGATTGGCTGAAACAGAGGGTTAGAAACAGAGGGGCTGTAACAGAGGGGTTGAAACAGAGGGGCTGAAACAGAGGGGCTGAAACAGTGGGGCTGAAACAGAGGTTGAGAAACAGTGGGGCTGAAACAGAGGGCGCGAAACAGAGGGGCTGAAACAGAGGACGAGAAACAGAGGGGCTGAATCAGAGGGGCTGAAACAGAGGGCGAGAAACAGAGGGGCTGAAACAGAGGGCGAGAAACATAGGGGCTGAAACAGAGGGCGAGAAACAGAGGGGAAGAAACAGAGGGGCTGAAACAGATGGTCTGAAACAGACGGGCTGAATCAGAGTGGCTGATTCAGAGGGGCTGAAACAGAGGGGCTGAATCAGTGGGGCTGAAACAGAGGGCGAGAAACTGAGGGGCTGAAACAGAGGGCGAGAAACAGAGGGGCAGAAACAGAGGGCGAGAAAGAGAGCGGCTGATTCAGAGGGGCTGAAACAGAGGGCGAGAAACAGAGGGGCTGAAACAGAGGGCAAGAAACAGAGGGGCTGAAACAGAGGGGATAAAACAGTGCGGCTGAAACAGAGGGCGAGAAACAGAGGGGCTGAAACAGAGGGCGAGAAACAGAGGGGCTGAAACAGAGGGCGAGAAACAGAGTGGCTGAAACAGACGGGCTGAAACAGAGGGGCTGAAAAAGAGGGCGAAAAACAGAGGGGCTGAAACAGTGGGCGAGAAACAGAGGGGCTGAAACAGAGGGCGAGAAACAGAGGGGCTGCATCAGAAGGGCTGAAACAGAGGGGCTGAAATAGTGGGGCTGAAACAGAGGGCGAGAAACAGAGGGGCTGAAACAGAGGGCGAGAAACAGAGGGGCTGAAACAGAGGGTGAGAAACAGAGGGGCTGAATCAGAGGGGCTGAAACAGAGGGTGAGAAACAGAGGGGCTGAAACAGAGGGGATGAATCAGAGGGGCTGATTCAGAGGGGCTGAAACAGAGGGGCTGAATCATCGGGGCTGAAACAGAGGGCGAGAAACTGAGGGGCTGAAACAGAGGGCGAGAAACAGAGGGGCAGAAACAGCGGGCGAGAAACAGAGGGGCTGAAACAGAGGGGCTGAAACAGAGGGCGAGAAACAGAGTGGCTGAAACAGAGGGCTAGAAACAGAGGGGCTGAAACAGAGGGGTTGAAACAGAGGGGCTGAAACAGAGGGGCTGAAACAGTGGGGCTGAAACAGAGGGCGAGAAACAGAGGGGCTGAAACAGAGGGCGCGAAACAGAGGGGCTGAAACAGAGGGCGAGAAACAGAGGGGCTGAATCAGAGGGGCTGAAACAGAGGGTGAGAAACAGAGGGGCTGAAACAGAGGGCTGAAACAGAGGGGCTGAAAAAGAGGGCGAAAAACAGAGGGGCTGAAACAGAGGGCGAGAAACAGAGGGGGTGAAACAGAGGGGCTGAAACAGAGGGGCTGAAACAGAGGGGCTGAAACAGGGTGGCTGAAACAGGGGGGCTGAAACAGAGGTGCTGAAACAGAGGGGCTGAAACAGAGGGCGAGAAACAGAGGGGCTGAAACAGAGGGCGAGAAACAGAGGGGCTGAAACAGAGGGGCTGAAACAGATTTCGAGAAACAGAGGGGCTGAAACAGAGGGGGAGAAACTAAGGGACTGAAACAGCGGGCGAGAAACAGAGGGGCTGAAACAGAGGGGCTGAAACAGACGGGCTGAAACAGAGAGCCTGAAACAGAGGGGCTGAAACAGAGGGGCTGAAATAGACGGGCTGAAACAGAGGGGCTGAATCAGAGGGGCTGAAACAGAGGGGCTGAATCAGAGGGGCTGAAAAAGAGGGTGAGAAACAGAGGGGCTGAATCAGAGGGGCTAAATCAGAGGGGCTGAATCAGAGGGGTTGAAACAGAGGGTCTGAATCAGAGGGGCTGAAACAGAGGTCGAGAAACAGAGTGTCTGAAACAGAGGGCGAGAAACAGTGGGGCAGAAACAGCGGGCGAGAAACAGAGGGTCTGAAACAGAGGGGCTGAAACAGAGGGCGAGAAACAGATTGGCTGAAACAGAGGGTTAGAAACAGAGGGGCTGTAACAGAGGGGTTGAAACAGAGGGGCTGAAACAGAGGGGCTGAAACAGTGGGGCTGAAACAGAGGTTGAGAAACAGTGGGGCTGAAACAGAGGGCGCGAAACAGAGGGGCTGAAACAGAGGACGAGAAACAGAGGGGCTGAATCAGAGGGGCTGAAACAGAGGGTGAGAAACAGAGGGGCTGAAACAGAGGGCTGAAACAGAGGGGCTGAAAAACAGGGCGAAAAACAGAGGGGCTGAAACAGAGGGCGAGAAACAGAGAGGGTGAAACAGATGGGCTGAAACAGAGGGGCTGAAACAGAGGGGCTGAAACAGAGTGGCTGAAACAGGGGGGCTGAAACAGAGGTGCTGAAACAGAGGGGCTGAAACAGAGGGCGAGAAACAGAGGGGCTGAAACAGAGGGCGAGAAACAGAGGGGCTGAAACAGAGGGGCTGAAACAGAGGGGCTGAAACAGAGGGCGAGAAACAGAGGGGCTGAAACAGAGGGCGAGAAACAGAGGGGCTGAAATAGAGGGCGAGAAACAGAGGGGCTGAAACAGAGGGGCTGAAACAGAGGGGCTGAAACAGAGGGGCTGAAACAGACGGCGAGAAACAGAGGGGCTGAATCAGAGGGGCTGAATCAGAGGGGCTGAAACAGAGGTACTGAAACAGTGGGCGAGAATCAAAGGGGCTGAAACAGCGGGCGAGAAACAGAGGGCCAGAAACAGAGGGGCTGAAACAGAGGGGCTGAAACAGACGGGCTGAAACAGAGAGCCTGAAACAGAGGGCGAGAAACAGAGGGGCTGAAACAGAGGGCGAAAAACAGAGGGGCTGAAACAGAGGGCGAGAAACAGAGGGGCTGAAACAGAGGGTGAGAAACAGAGGGGCTGAAACAGAGGGCGAGAAACAGAGTGGCTGAAACAGACGGGCTGAAACAGAGGGGCTGAAAAAGAGGGCGAAAAACAGAGGGGCTGAAACTGAGGGCGAGAAACAGAGGGGCTGAATCAGAGGTCTAAATCAGAGGGGCTGAATCAGAGGAGCTGAAACAGAGGGCGAGAAACAGAGGGGCTGAAACAGTGGGCGAGAAACAGAGGGGCTGAAACAGAGGGCAAGAAACAGAGGGGCTGAAACAGAAGGGCTGAAACAGAGGGCGAGAAACAGAGGGGCTGAATCAGAGGGGCTAAATCAGAGGGGCTGAATCAGAGGGGTTGAAACAGAGGGTCTGAATCAGTGGGGCTTAAACAGAGGGCGAGAAATAGAGGGGCTGAAACAGAGGGCGAGAAACAGAGGGGCTGAAACAGAGGGGCTGAAACAGAGGGTCTGAAACAGAGGGGCTGAATCAGAGGGGCTGATTCAGAGGGGCTGAAACAGAGGGGCTGAATCAGCGGGGCTGAAACAGAGGGCGAGAAACTGAGGGGCTGAAACAGAGGGGCTGAATCAGAGGGGCTGAAACAGAGGTACTGAAACAGTGGGCGAGAATCAAAGGGGCTGAAACAGCGGGCGAGAAACAGAGGGCCAGAAACAGAGGGGCTGAAACAGAGGGGCTGAAACAGACGGGCTGAAACAGAGAGCCTGAAACAGAGGGCGAGAAACAGAGGGGCTGAAACAGAGGGCGAAAAACAGAGGGGCTGAAACAGAGGGCGAGAAACAGAGGGGCTGAAACAGAGGGTGAGAAACAGAGGGGCTGAAACAGAGGGCGAGAAACAGAGTGGCTGAAACAGACGGGCTGAAACAGAGGGGCTGAAAAAGAGGGCGAAAAACAGAGGGGCTGAAACTGAGGGCGAGAAACAGAGGGGCTGAATCAGAGGTCTAAATCAGAGGGGCTGAATCAGAGGAGCTGAAACAGAGGGCGAGAAACAGAGGGGCTGAAACAGTGGGCGAGAAACAGAGGGGCTGAAACAGAGGGCAAGAAACAGAGGGGCTGAAACAGAAGGGCTGAAACAGAGGGCGAGAAACAGAGGGGCTGAATCAGAGGGGCTAAATCAGAGGGGCTGAATCAGAGGGGTTGAAACAGAGGGTCTGAATCAGTGGGGCTTAAACAGAGGGCGAGAAATAGAGGGGCTGAAACAGAGGGCGAGAAACAGAGGGGCTGAAACAGAGGGGCTGAAACAGAGGGTCTGAAACAGAGGGGCTGAATCAGAGGGGCTGATTCAGAGGGGCTGAAACAGAGGGGCTGAATCAGCGGGGCTGAAACAGAGGGCGAGAAACTGAGGGGCTGAAACAGAGGGCGAGAAACAGAGGGGCTGAAACAGAGGGCGAGAAACAGAGGGGCTGAATCAGAGAGGCTGATTCAGAGGGGCTGAAACAGAGGGGCTGAATCAGAGGGGTTGAAGCAGAGGGTCTGAATCAGAGGGGCTGAAACAGAGGGCGAGAAACAGAGGGGCTGAAACAGAGGGGCTGAAACAGAGGGCAAAAAACAGAGGGGCTGAAACAGAGGGCGAGAAACAGAGGGTGAGAAACAGAGGGCGAGAAACAGAGGGGATGAAACAGAGGGGCTGAAACAGAGGGGCTGAAATAGAGGGGCTGAAACAGAGGGGCTGAATCAGAGGGGCTGCAACAGAGGGGCTGAATCAGAGGGGCTGACACAGAGTTCGAGAAACAGAGGGGCTGAAACAGAGGGCGAGAAACAGAGGGGCTGAAACAGAGGGCGAGAAACAGAGGGGCTGAAACAGAGGGGCTGAAACAGAGGGGCTGAAACAGAGGGCGAGAAACAGAGAGGCTGAAACAGCGGGCGAGAAACAGAGGGGCTGAAACAGAAGGGCTGAAACAGAGGGCGAGAAACAGAGGGGCTGAAACAGAGGGGCTAAATCAGAGGGGCTGAATCAGAGGGGTTGAAACAGAGGGTCTGAATCAGAGGGGCTGAAACAGAGGGCGAGAAACAGAGGGGCTGAAACAGAGGGCGAGAAACATAGGGGCTGAAACAGAGGGCGAGAAACAGAGGGGAAGAAACAGAGGGGCTGAAACAGATGGTCTGAAACGGACGGGCTGAATCAGAGGGGCTGATTCAGAGGGGCTGAAACAGAGGGGCTGAATCAGCGGGGCTGAAACAGAGGGCGAGAAACTGAGGGGCTGAAACAGAGGGCGAGAAACCGAGGGGCAGAAACAGAGGGCGAGAAAGAGAGCGGCTGATTCAGAGGGGCTGAAACAGAGGGCGAGAAACAGAGGGGCTGAAACAGAGGGCAAGAAACAGAGTGGCTGAAACAGAGGGGATAAAACAGTGCGGCTGAAACAGAGGGCGAGAAACAGAGGGGCTGAAACAGAGGGCGAGAAACAGAGGGGCTGAAACAGAGGGCGAGAAACAGAGTGGCTGAAACAGAGGGGCTGAAACAGACGGGCTGAAACAGAGAGCCTGAAACAGAGGGGCTGAAACAGAGGGGCTGAAATAGACGGGCTGAAACAGAAGGGCTGAATCAGAGGGGCTGAAACAGAGGGGCTGAATCAGAGGGGCTGAAAAAGAGGGCGAGAAACAGAGGGGCTGAATCAGAGGGGCTAAATCAGAGGGGCTGAATCAGAGGGGTTGAAACAGAGGGTCTGAATCAGAGGGGCTGAAACAGAGGTCGAGAAACAGAGGGGCTGAAACAGAGGGGCTGAAACAGAGGGTCTGTAACAGAGGGGCTGAATCAGAGGGGCTGATTCAGAGGGGCTGAAACAGAGGGGCTGAATCAGCGGGGCTGAAACAGAGGGCGAGAAACTGAGGGTCTGAAACAGAGGGCGAGAAACAGAGGGGCAGAAACAGCGGGCGAGAAACAGAGGGTCTGAAACAGAGGGGCTGAAACAGAGGGCGAGAAACAGATTGGCTGAAACAGAGGGCTAGAAACAGAGGGGCTGTAACAGAGGGGCTGAAACAGTGGGGCTGAAACAGAGGTTGAGAAACAGTGGGGCTGAAACAGAGGGCGCGAAACAGAGGGGCTGAAACAGAGGACGAGAAACAGAGGGGCTGAATCAGAGGGGCTGAAACAGAGGGTGAGAAACAGAGGGGCTGAAACAGAGGGCTGAAACAGAGGGGCTGAAAAACAGGGCGAAAAACAGAGGGGCTGAAACAGAGGGCGAGAAACAGAGAGGGTGAAACAGAGGGGCTGAAACAGAGGGGCTGAAACAGAGGGGCTGAAACAGAGTGGCTGAAACAGAGGGGCTGAAACAGAGGTGCTGAAACAGAGGGGCTGAAACAGAGGGCGAGAAACAGAGGGGCTGAAACAGAGGGCGAGAAACAGAGGGGCTGAAACAGAGGGGCTGAAACAGAGGGGCTGAAACAGAGGGCGAGAAACAGAGGGGCTGAAACAGAGGGCGAGAAACAGAGGGGCTGAAATAGAGGGCGAGAAACAGAGGGGCTGAAACAGAGGGGCTGAAACAGAGGGGCTGAAACAGAGGGGCTGAAACAGAGGGGCTGAAACAGACGGCGAGAAACAGAGGTACTGAATCAGAGGGGCTGAAACAGACGGGCTGAAACAGAGAGCCTGAAACAGAGGGCGAGAAACAGAGGGGCTGAAACAGAGGGCGAAAAACAGAGGGGCTGAAACAGAGGGCGAGAAACAGAGGGGCTGAAACAGAGGGTGAGAAACAGAGGGGCTGAAACAGAGGGCGAGAAACAGAGTGGCTGAAACAGACGGGCTGAATCAGAGGGGCTGAAACAGAGGTACTGAAACAGAGGGGCTGAAACAGACGGGCTGAAACAGAGAGCCTGAAACAGAGGGCGAGAAACAGAGGGGCTGAAACAGAGGGCGAAAAACAGAGGGGCTGAAACAGAGGGCGAGAAACAGAGGGGCTGAAACAGAGGGTGAGAAACAGAGGGGCTGAAACAGAGGGCGAGAAACAGAGTGGCTGAAACAGACGGGCTGAAACAGAGGGGCTGAAAAAGAGGGCGAAAAACAGAGGGGCTGAAACTGAGGGCGAGAAACAGAGGGGCTGAATCAGAGGTCTAAATCAGAGGGGCTGAATCAGAGGAGCTGAAACAGAGGGCGAGAAACAGAGGGGCTGAAACAGAGGGCGAGAAACAGAGGGGCTGAAACAGAGGGCAAGAAACAGAGGGGCTGAAACAGAAGGGCTGAAACAGAGGGCGAGAAACAGAGGGGCTGAATCAGAGGGGCTAAATCAGAGGGGCTGAATCAGAGGGGTTGAAACAGAGGGTCTGAATCAGTGGGGCTGAAACAGAGGGCGAGAAATAGAGGGGCTGAAACAGAGAGCGAGAAACAGAGGGGCTGAAACAGAGGGGCTGAAACAGAGGGTCTGAAACAGAGGGGCTGAATCAGAGGGGCTGATTCAGAGGGGCTGAAACAGAGGGTCTGATTCAGAGGGGCTGAAACAGAGGGGCTGAATCAGCGGGGCTGAAACAGAGGGCGAGAAACTGAGGGGCTGAAACAGAGGGCGAGAAACAGAGGGGCTGAAACAGAGGGCGAGAAACAGAGGGGCTGAATCAGAGAGGCTGATTCAGAGGGGCTGAAACAGAGGGGCTGAATCAGAGGGGTTGAAGCAGAGGGTCTGAATCAGAGGGGCTGAAACAGAGGGCGAGAAACAGAGGGGCTGAAACAGAGGGGCTGAAACAGAGGGTCTGAAACAGAGGGGCTGAATCAGAGGGGCTGAATCAGAGGAGCTGAAACAGAGGGGCTGAATCAGAGGGGCTGAAACAGAAGTCGAGAAACAGAGGGGCTGAGACAGAGGGCGAGAAACAGAGGGGCTGAAACAGAGGGCGAGAAACAGAGGGTCTGAAACAGGGGCTGAAACAGAATGGCTGAAACAGAGGGCGAGAAACAGAGAGGTTGAAACAGAGGGCGAGAAACAGAGGGGCTGAAACAGAGGGCGAGAAACAGAGGGGCTGAAACAGAGGGCGAGAAACAGAGGGGCTGAAACAGAGGGGCTGAAACAGACGGGCTGAATCAGAGGGCAAAAAACAGAGGGGCTGAAACAGAGGGCGAGAAACAGAGGGTGAGAAACAGAGGGCAAGAAACAGAGGGGCTGAAACAGAGGGCAAAAAACAGAGGGGCTGAAACAGAGGGCGAGAAACAGAGGGTGAGAAACAGAGGGCGAGAAACAGAGGGGATGAAACAGTGGGGCTGAAACAGAGGGGCTGAAATAGAGGGGCTGAAACAGAGGGGCTGAATCAGAGGGGCTGCAACAGAGGGGCTGAATCAGAGGGGCTGACACAGAGTTCGAGAAACAGAGGGGCTGAAACAGAGGGCGAGAAACAGAGGGGCTGAAACAGAGGGCGAGAAACAGAGGGGCTGAAACAGAGGGGCTGAAACAGAGGGGCTGTAACAGAGGGCGAGAAACAGAGGGGCTGAAACAGCGGGGCTGAAACAGAGGGCGAGAAACTGAGGGGCTGAAACAGAGGGCGAGAAACAGAGGGGCTGAAACAGAGGGCGAGAAACAGAGGGGCTGAATCAGAGAGGCTGATTCAGAGGGGCTGAAACAGAGGGGCTGAATCAGAGGGGTTGAAGCAGAGGGTCTGAATCAGAGGGGCTGAAACAGAGGGCGAGAAACGGAGGGGCTGAAACAGAGGGGCTGAAACAGAGGGTCTGAAACAGAGGGGCTGAATCAGAGGGGCTGAATCAGAGGAGCTGAAACAGAGGGGCTGAATCAGAGGGGCTGAAACAGAAGTCGAGAAACAGAGGGGCTGAGACAGAGGGCGAGAAACAGAGGGGCTGAAACAGAGGGCGAGAAACAGAGGGTCTGAAACAGGGGCTGAAACAGAATGGCTGAAACAGAGGGCGAGAAACAGAGAGGTTGAAACAGAGGGCGAGAAACAGAGGGGCTGAAACAGAGGGCGAGAAACAGAGGGGCTGAAACAGAGGGCGAGAAACAGAGGGGCTGAAACAGAGGGGCTGAAACAGACGGGCTGAATCAGAGGGCAAAAAACAGAGGGGCTGAAACAGAGGGCGAGAAACAGAGGGTGAGAAACAGAGGGCAAGAAACAGAGGGGCTGAAACAGAGGGCAAAAAACAGAGGGGCTGAAACAGAGGGCGAGAAACAGAGGGTGAGAAACAGAGGGCGAGAAACAGAGGGGATGAAACAGTGGGGCTGAAACAGAGGGGCTGAAATAGAGGGGCTGAAACAGAGGGGCTGAATCAGAGGGGCTGCAACAGAGGGGCTGAATCAGAGGGGCTGACACAGAGTTCGAGAAACAGAGGGGCTGAAACAGAGGGCGAGAAACAGAGGGGCTGAAACAGAGGGCGAGAAACAGAGGGGCTGAAACAGAGGGGCTGAAACAGAGGGGCTGAAACAGAGGGCGAGAAACAGAGAGGCTGAAACAGCGGGCGAGAAACAGAGGGGCTGAAACAGAGGGCAAGAAACAGAGGGGCTGAATCAGAGATGCGAGAAACAGAGGGGCTGAAACAGAGGGCGAGAAACAGAGGGGCTGAAACAGAGGGCGAGAAACAGAGGGGCTGAAACAGAGAGGCTGAAACAGAGGGGCTGAAACAGAGGGCGAGAAACAGAGGGGCTGAAACAGAGGGCGAGAAACAGAGGGGCTGAAACAGAGGGCGAGAAACAGAGGGGCTGAACCAGTGGGGCTGAAACAGAGGGGCTGAAACAGAGGGCGAGAAACAGAGGGGCTGAAACAGAGGGCGAGAAACAGAGGGGCTGAAACAGAGAGGCTGAAACAGAGGGGCTGAAACAGAGGGGCTGAAACAGTGGGGCTGAATCAGAGGGGCTGAAACAGAGGGCGAGAAACAGAGGGGCTGAAACAGAGGACGAGAAATAGAGGGGCTGAAACAGAGGGCGAGAAACAGAGGGGCTGAATCAGAGGGCTAAATCAGAGGGGCTGAATCAGAGGGGCTGAAACAGAGGGCGAGAAACAGAGGGGCTGAAACAGAGGGGCTGAAACAGAGGGTGAGAAACAGAGGGGCTGAAACAGAGAGCGAGAAACAGAGGGGCTGAATCAGAGGGCTAAATCAGAGGGGCTGAATCAGAGGGGCTGAAACAGAGGGCGAGAAACAGAGGGGCTGAAACAGAGGGCAAGAAAGAGAGGGGCTGAAACAGAAGGGCTGAAACAGAGGGCGAGAAACAGAGGGGCTGAAACAGAGGGGCTAAATCAGAGGGGCTGAATCAGAGGGGTTGAAACAGAGGGTCTGAATCAGAGGGGCTGAAACAGAGGGCGAGAAACAGAGGGGCTGAAACAGAGGGCGAGAAACATAGGGGCTGAAACAGAGGGCGAGAAACAGAGGGGAAGAAACAGAGGGGCTGAAACAGATGGTCTGAAACGGACGGGCTGAATCAGAGGGGCTGATTCAGAGGGGCTGAAACAGAGGGGCTGAATCAGCGGGGCTGAAACAGAGGGCGAGAAACTGAGGGGCTGAAACAGAGGGCGAGAAACAGAGGGGCAGAAACAGAGGGCGAGAAAGAGAGCGGCTGATTCAGAGGGGCTGAACCAGAGGGCGAGAAACAGAGGGGCTGAAACAGAGGGCAAGAAACAGAGGGGCTGAAACAGAGGGGATAAAACAGTGCGGCTGAAACAGAGGGCGAGAAACAGAGGGGCTGAAACAGAGGGCGAGAAACAGAGGGGCTGAAACAGAGGGCGAGAAACAGAGTGGCTGAAACAGAGGGGCTGAAACAGACGGGCTGAAACAGAGAGCCTGAAACAGAGGGGCTGAAACAGAGGGGCTGAAATAGACGGGCTGAAACAGAGGGGCTGAATCAGAGGGGCTGAAACAGAGGGGCTGAATCAGAGGGGCTGAAAAAGAGGGCGAGAAACAGAGGGGCTGAATCAGAGGGGCTAAATCAGAGGGGCTGAATCAGAGGGGTTGAAACAGAGGGTCTGAATCAGAGGGGCTGAAACAGAGGTCGAGAAACAGAGGGGCTGAAACAGAGGGGCTGAAACAGAGGGTCTGTAACAGAGGGGCTGAATCAGAGGGGCTGATTCAGAGGGGCTGAAACAGAGGGGCTGAATCAGCGGGGCTGAAACAGAGGGCGAGAAACTGAGGGTCTGAAACAGAGGGCGAGAAACAGAGGGGCAGAAACAGCGGGCGAGAAACAGAGGGTCTGAAACAGAGGGGCTGAAACAGAGGGCGAGAAACAGATTGGCTGAAACAGAGGGCTAGAAACAGAGGGGCTGTAACAGAGGGGCTGAAACAGTGGGGCTGAAACAGAGGTTGAGAAACAGTGGGGCTGAAACAGAGGGCGCGAAACAGAGGGGCTGAAACAGAGGACGAGAAACAGAGGGGCTGAATCAGAGGGGCTGAAACAGAGGGTGAGAAACAGAGGGGCTGAAACAGAGGGCTGAAACAGAGGGGCTGAAAAACAGGGCGAAAAACAGAGGGGCTGAAACAGAGGGCGAGAAACAGAGAGGGTGAAACAGAGGGGCTGAAACAGAGGGGCTGAAACAGAGGGGCTGAAACAGAGTGGCTGAAACAGAGGGGCTGAAACAGAGGTGCTGAAACAGAGGGGCTGAAACAGAGGGCGAGAAACAGAGGGGCTGAAACAGAGGGCGAGAAACAGAGGGGCTGAAACAGAGGGGCTGAAACAGAGGGGCTGTAACAGAGGGCGAGAAACAGAGGGGCTGAAACAGAGGGCGAGAAACAGAGGGGCTGAAATAGAGGGCGAGAAACAGAGGGGCTGAAACAGAGGGGCTGAAACAGAGGGGCTGAAACAGAGGGGCTGAAACAGACGGCGAGAAACAGAGGGGCTGAATCAGAGGGGCTGAATCAGAGGGGCTGAAACAGAGGGCGAGAAACAGAGGGGCTGAAACAGAGGGGCTGAAACAGACGGGCTGAAACAGAGAGCCTGAAACAGAGGGCGAGAAACAGAGGGGCTGAAACAGAGGGCGAAAAACAGAGGGGCTGAAACAGAGGGCGAGAAACAGAGGGGCTGAAACAGAGGGTGAGAAACAGAGGGGCTGAAACAGAGGGCGAGAAACAGAGTGGCTGAAACAGACGGGCTGAAACAGAGGGGCTGAAAAAGAGGGCGAAAAACAGAGGGGCTGAAACTGAGGGCGAGAAACAGAGGGGCTGAATCAGAGGTCTAAATCAGAGGGGTTGAATCAGAGGAGCTGAAACAGAGGGCGAGAAACAGAGGGGCTGAAACAGAGGGCGAGAAACAGAGGGGCTGAAACAGAGGGCAAGAAACAGAGGGGCTGAAACAGAAGGGCTGAAACAGAGGGCGAGAAACAGAGGGGCTGAATCAGAGGGGCTAAATCAGAGGGGCTGAATCAGAGGGGTTGAAACAGAGGGTCTGAATCAGTGGGGCTGAAACAGAGGGCGTGAAATAGAGGGGCTGAAACAGAGAGCGAGAAACAGAGGGGCTGAAACAGAGGGGCTGAAACAGAGGGTCTGAAACAGAGGGGCTAATCAGAGGGGCTGATTCAGAGGGGCTGAAACAGAGGGGCTGAATCAGCGGGGCTGAAACAGAGGGCGAGAAACTGTGGGGCTGAAACAGAGGGCGAGAAACAGAGGGGCTGAAACAGAGGGCGAGAAACAGAGGGGCTGAATCAGAGAGGCTGATTCAGAGGGGCTGAAACAGAGGGGCTGAATCAGAGGGGTTGAAGCAGAGGGTCTGAATCAGAGGGGCTGAAACAGAGGGCGAGAAACAGAGGGGCTGAAACAGAGGGGCTGAAACAGAGGGTCTGAAACAGAGGGGCTGAATCAGAGGGGCTGAATCAGAGGAGCTGAAACAGAGGGGCTGAATCAGAGGGGCTGAAACAGAGGTCGAGAAACAGAGGGGCTGAGACAGAGGGCGAAAAACAGAGGTGCTGAAACAGAGGGCGAGAAACAGAGGGTCTGAAACAGGGGCTGAAACAGAATGGCTGAAACAGAGGGCGAGAAACAGAGAGGTTGAAACAGAGGGCGAGAAACAGAGGGGCTGAAACAGAGGGCGAGAAACAGAGGGGCTGAAACAGAGGGCGAGAAACAGAGGGGCTGAAACAGAGGGGCTGAAACAGACGGGCTGAATCAGAGGGCAAAAAACAGAGGGGCTGAAACAGAGGGCGAGAAACAGAGGGTGAGAAACAGAGGGCAAGAAACAGAGGGGCTGAAACAGAGGGCAAAAAACAGAGGGGCTGAAACAGAGGGCGAGAAACAGAGGGTGAGAAACAGAGGGCGAGAAACAGAGGGGATGAAACAGAGGGGCTGAAACAGAGGGGCTGAAATAGAGGGGCTGAAACAGAGGGGCTGAAACAGAGAGGCTGCAACAGAGGGGCTGAATCAGAGGGGCTGACACAGAGTTCGAGAAACAGAGGGGCTGAAACAGAGGGCGAGAAACAGAGGGGCTGAAACAGAGGGCGAGAAACAGAGGGGCTGAAACAGAGGGGCTGAAACAGAGGGGCTGAAACAGAGGGCGAGAAACAGAGAGGCTGAAACAGCGGGCGAGAAACAGAGGGGCTGAAACAGAGGGCAAGAAACAGAGGGGCTGAATCAGAGATGCGAGAAACAGAGGGGCTGAAACAGAGAGGCTGAAACAGAGGGGCTGAAACAGAGGGCGAGAAACAGAGGGGCTGAAACAGAGGGCGAGAAACAGAGGGGCTGAACCAGTGGGGCTGAAACAGAGTGGCAGAAACAGAGGGCGAGAAACAGAGGGGCTGAAACAGAGGGCGAGAAACAGAGGGGCTGAAACAGAGGGCGAGAAACAGAGGGGCTGAAACAGAGAGGCTGAAACAGAGGGGCTGAAACAGAGGGCGAGAAACAGAGGGGCTGAAACAGAGGGCGAGAAACAGAGGGGCTGAAACAGAGGGCGAGAAACAGAGGGGCTGAACCAGTGGGGCTGAAACAGAGGGGCTGAAACAGAGGGCGAGAAACAGAGGGGCTGAAACAGAGGGCGAGAAACAGAGGGGCTGAAACAGAGAGGCTGAAACAGAGGGGCTGAAACAGAGGGGCTGAAACAGTGGGGCTGAATCAGAGGGGCTGAAACAGAGGGCGAGAAACAGAGGGGCTGAAACAGAGGACGAGAAATAGAGGGGCTGAAACAGAGGGCGAGAAACAGAGGGGCTGAAAAAGAGCGCGAGAAACAGAGGGGCTGAATCAGAGGGCGAGAAACAGAAAGGCTGAAACAGAGGGCGAGAAACAGAGGGGCTGTAACAGAGGGGATGAAACAGAGGGTGAGAAACAGAGGGGCTGAAACAGAGAGCGAGAAACAGAGGGGCTGAATCAGAGGGCTAAATCAGAGGGGCTGAATCAGAGGGGCTGGAACAGAGGGGCTGAATCAGAGGGGCTGAAACAGAGGGCGAGAAACAGAGGGGCTGAAACAGAGGGCAAGAAAGAGAGGGGCTGAAACAGAAGGGCTGAAACAGAGGGCGAGAAACAGAGGGGCTGAATCAGAGGGGCTAAATCAGAGGGGCTGAATCAGAGGGGTTGAAACAGAGGGTCTGAATCAGAGGGGCTGAAACAGAGGGCGAGAAACAGAGGGGCTGAAACAGAGGGCGAGAAACATAGGGGCTGAAACAGAGGGCGAGAAACAGAGGGGAAGAAACAGAGGGGCTGAAACAGATGGTCTGAAACGGACGGGCTGAATCAGAGGGGCTGATTCAGAGGGGCTGAAACAGAGGGGCTGAATCAGCGGGGCTGAAACAGAGGGCGAGAAACTGAGGGGCTGAAACAGAGGGCGAGAAACAAAGGGGCAGAAACAGAGGGCGAGAAAGAGAGCGGCTGATTCAGAGGGGCTGAAACAGAGGGCGAGAAACAGAGGGGCTGAAACAGAGGGCAAGAAACAGAGGGGCTGAAACAGAGGGGATAAAACAGTGCGGCAGAAACAGAGGGGCTGAAACAGAGGGCGAGAAACAGAGTGGCTGAAACAGACGGGCTGAAACAGAGGGGCTGAAAAAGAGGGCGAGATACAGAGGGGCTGAAACAGAGGGCGAGAAACAGAGGGGCTGAAACAGAGGGCGAGAAACAGAGGGGCTGAAACAGAGGGGCTGAAACAGAGGGGCTGAAACAGAGGGGCTGAATCGGAGGGGCTGAAACAGAGGGGCTGAAACAGAGGGGCTGAAACAGAGGGCGAGAAACAGAGGGGCTGAAACAGAGGGCGAGAAACAGACGGGCTGAAACAGAGGGGCTGAAACAGAGGGCGAGAAACAGAGAGGCTGAAACAGCGGGCGAGAAACAGAGGGGCTGAAACAGAGGGCAAGAAACAGAGGGGCTGAATCAGAGATGCGAGAAACAGAGGGGCTGAAACAGAGAGGCTGAAACTGAGGGGCTGAAACAGAGGGCGAGAAACAGAGGGGCTGAAACAGAGGGCGAGAAACAGAGGGGCTGAACCAGTGGGGCTGAAACAGAGGGGCTGAAACAGAGGGCGAGAAACAGAGGGGCTGAAACAGAGAGGCTGAAACAGAGGGGCTGAAACAGAGGGCGAGAAACAGAGGGGCTGAAACAGAGGGCGAGAAACAGAGGGGCTGAAACAGAGGGCGAGAAACAGAGGGGCTGAACCAGTGGGGCTGAAACAGAGGGGCTGAAACAGAGGGCGAGAAACAGAGGGGCTGAAACAGAGGGCGAGAAACAGAGGGGCTGAAACAGAGAGGCTGAAACAGAGGGGCTGAAACAGAGGGGCTGAAACAGTGGGGCTGAATCAGAGGGGCTGAAACAGAGGGCGAGAAACAGAGGGGCTGAAACAGAGGACGAGAAATAGAGGGGCTGAAACAGAGGGCGAGAAACAGAGGGGCTGAAAAAGAGCGCGAGAAACAGTGGGGCTGAATCAGAGGGCGAGAAACAGAAAGGCTGAAACAGAGGGCGAGAAACAGAGGGGCTGAAACAGAGGGGATGAAACAGAGGGTGAGAAACAGAGGGGCTGAAACAGAGAGCGAGAAACAGAGGGGCTGAATCAGAGGGCTAAATCAGAGGGGCTGAATCAGAGGGGCTGGAACAGAGGGGCTGAATCAGAGGGGCTGAAACAGAGGGCGAGAAACAGAGGGGCTGAAACAGAGGGCAAGAAAGAGAGGGGCTGAAACAGAAGGGCTGAAACAGAGGGCGAGAAACAGAGGGGCTGAATCAGAGGGGCTAAATCAGAGGGGCTGAATCAGAGGGGTTGAAACAGAGGGTCTGAATCAGAGGGGCTGAAACAGAGGGCGAGAAACAGAGGGGCTGAAACAGAGGGCGAGAAACATAGGGGCTGAAACAGAGGGCGAGAAACAGAGGGGAAGAAACAGAGGGGCTGAAACAGATGGTCTGAAACGGACGGGCTGAATCAGAGGGGCTGATTCAGAGGGGCTGAAACAGAGGGGCTGAATCAGCGGGGCTGAAACAGAGGGCGAGAAACTGAGGGGCTGAAACAGAGGGCGAGAAACAGAGGGGCAGAAACAGAGGGCGAGAAAGAGAGCGGCTGATTCAGAGGGGCTGAAACAGAGGGCGAGAAACAGAGGGGCTGAAACAGAGGGCAAGAAACAGAGGGGCTGAAACAGAGGGGATAAAACAGTGCGGCTGAAACAGAGGGGCTGAAACAGAGGGCGAGAAACAGAGTGGCTGAAACAGAGGGGCTGAAACAGAGGGGCTGAAAAAGAGGGCGAAAAACAGAGGGGCTGAAACAGTGGGCGAGAAACAGAGGGGCTGAAACAGAGGGCGAGAAACAGAGGGGCTGCATCAGAAGGGCTGAAACAGAGGGGCTGAAATAGTGGGGCTGAAACAGAGGGCGAGAAACAGAGCGGCTGAAACAGAGGGCGAGAAACAGAGGGGCTGAAACAGAGGGCGAGAAACAGAGGGGCTGAATCAGAGGGGCTGAAACAGAGGGTGAGAAACAGAGGGGCTGAAACAGAGGGCGAGAAACAGAGTGGCTGAAACAGATGGGCTGAAACAGAGGGGCTGAAAAAGAGGGCGAAAAACAGAGGGGCTGAAACAGAGGGCGAGAAACAGAGGGGCTGAATCAGAGGGCTAAATCAGAGGGGCTGAATCAGAGGGGCTGAAACAGAGGGGATGAATCAGAGGGGCTGAAACAGAGGGCGAGAAACAGAGGGGCTGAAACAGAGGGCAAGAAACAGAGGGGCTGAAACAGAAGGGCTTAAACAGAGGGCGAGAAACAGAGGGGCTGAATCAGAGGGGCTAAATCAGAGGGGCTGAATCAGAGGGGTTGAAAGAGAGGGTCTGAATCAGAGGGGCTGAAACAGAGGGCGAGAAATAGAGGGGCTGAAACAGAGGGCGAGAAACAGAGGGGCTGAAACAGCGGGGGAGAAACAGAGGGTCTGAAACAGAGGGGCTGAATCAGAGGGGCTGATTCAGAGGGGCTGAAACAGAGGGGCTGAATCAGCGGGGCTGAAACATTGGGCGAGAAACTGAGGGGCTGAAACAGAGGGTGAGAAACAGAGGGGCTGAAACAGAGGGGCTGAAACAGAGGGGCTGAAACAGAGGGCGAGAAACAGAGGGGCTGAATCAGAGGGCGAGAAACAGAGGGGCTGAAACAGAGGGCGAGAAACAGAGGGGCTGAAACAGAGGGGCTGAAACAGAGGGGCTGAAACAGAGGGCGAGAAACAGAGAGGCTGAAACAGCGGGCGAGAAACAGAGGGGCTGAAACAGAGGGCAAGAAACAGAGGGGCTGAATCAGAGATGCGAGAAACAGAGGGGCTGAAACAGAGAGGCTGAAACAGAGGGTCTGAAACAGAGGGCGAGAAACAGAGGGGCTGAAACAGAGGGCGAGAAACAGAGGGGCTGAACCAGAGGGGCTGAAACAGAGGGGCTGAAACAGAGGGCGAGAAACAGAGGGGCTGAAACAGAGGGCGAGAAACAGAGGGGCTGAAACAGAGAGGCTGAAACAGAGGGGCTGAAACAGAGGGCGAGAAACAGAGGGGCTGAAACAGAGGGCGAGAAACAGAGGGGCTGAAACAGAGGGGCTGAAACAGAGGGGCTGAAACAGAGGGCGAGAAACAGAGGGGCTGAAACAGAGGGGCTGAAACAGAGGGGCTGAAACAGAGGGCGAGAAACAGAGGGGCTGAAACAGAGGGTGAGAAACAGAGGGGCTGAAACAGAGGGCGAGAAACAGAGGGGCTGAAACAGAGGGCGAGAACAGAGGGGATGAAACAGAGGGGCTGAAACAGTGGGGCTGAATCAGAGGGGCTGAAACAGAGGACGTGAAATAGAGGGGCTGAAACAGAGGGCGAGAAATAGAGGGGCTGAAACAGAGGGCGAGAAACAGAGGGGCTGAAAAAGAGCGCGAGAAACAGAGGGGCTGAATCAGAGGGGCTGAAACAGAGGGCGAGAAACAGAAAGGCTGAAACAGAGGGCGAGAAACAGAGGGGCTGAAACAGAGGGGCTGAAACAGAGGGCGAGAAACAGAGGGGCTGAAACAGATGGGCTGAAACAGAGGGGCTGAAACAGAGGGCGAGAAACAGAGAGGCTGAAACAGAGGGCGAGAAACAGAGTGGCTGAAACAGAGGGCAAGAAACAGAGGGGCTGAAACAGAGGGCGAGAAACAGAGGGCGAGAAACAGAGGGGCTGAAACAGAGGGCGAGAAACAGAGGGGCTGAAACATATGTGCTGAATGAGTGGGGCTGAATCAGAGGGGCTGAATCAGAGGGGTTGAAACAGAGGGTCTGAATCAGAGGGGCAGAAACAGAGGGCTAGAAACAGAGGGCGAGAAACAGAGGGGCTGAAACAGAGGGGCTGAAACAGAGGGGCTGAAACAAAGCGGCTGATACAGAGGGCGAGAAACAGAGGGGCTGAAACAGAGTGCGAGAAACAGAGTGGCTGAAACATGGCGAGAAACAGAGGGGCTGAAACAGAGGGGCTGAAACAGAGGGTCTGAAACAGAGGGCAAGAAACAGAGGGGCTGAAACAGAGGGCGAGAAACAGAGGGGCTGAAACAGAGGGCGAGAAACAGAGGGGCTGAAACAGAGGGGCTGAAACAGAGGGCGTGAAACAGAGAGGCTGAAACAGAGGGCGAGAAACAGAGTGGCTGAAACAGAGGGCAAGAAACAGAGGGTCTGAAACAGAGGGTGAGAAACAGAGGGGCTGAAACAGAGGGCGAGAAACAGAGGGGCTGAAACAGAGGGCGAGAAACAGAGGGGCTGAAACAGAGGGCGAGAAACAGAGGGGCTGAAACATAGGGGCTGAATGAGTGGGGCTAAATCAGAGTGGCTGAATCAGAGGGGCTGAAACAGAGGGGCTGAAACAAAGCGGCTGATACAGAGGGCGAGAAACAGAGGGGCTGAAACAGAGGGCGAGAAACAGAGTGGCTGAAACATGGCGAGAAACAGAGGGGCTGAAACAGAGGGGCTGAAACAGAGGGGCTGAAACAGAGGGGCTGAAACAGAGGGCAAGAAACAGAGGGCAAGAAACAGAGGGGCTGAAACAGAGGGCGAGAAACAGAGGGGCTGAAACAGAGGGCGAGAAACAGAGGGGCTGAAACAGATGGGCTGAAACAGAGGGGCTGAAACAGAGGGCGAGAAACAGAGAGGCTGAAACAGAGGGCGAGAAACAGAGTGGCTGAAACAGAGGGCAAGAAACAGAGGGGCTGAAACAGAGGGCGAGATACAGAGGGGCTGAAACAGAGGGCGAGAAACAGAGGGGCTGAAACAGAGGGCGAGAAACAGAGGGGCTGAAACAGAGGGGCTGAAACAGAGGGCGTGAAACAGAGAGGCTGAAACAGAGGGCGAGAAACAGAGTGGCTGAAACAGAGGGCAAGAAACAGAGGGTCTGAAAGAGAGGGTGAGAAACAGAGGGGCTGAAACAGAGGGCGAGAAACAGAGGGGCTGAAACAGAGGGCGAGAAACAGAGGGGCTGAAACAGAGGGCGAGAAACAGAGGGGCTGAAACATAGGGGCTGAATGAGTGGGGCTAAATCAGAGTGGCTGAATCAGAGGGGCTGAAACAGAGGGTGAGAAACAGAGGGGCTGAAACAAGGGGGCTGAAACAGAGGGGTTGAAACAGAGAGCGAGAAACAGAGGGGCTGAATCAGAGGGCTAAATCAGAGGGGCTGAATCAGAGGGGCTGAAACAGAGGGGCTGAATCAGAGGGGCTGAAACAGTGGGCGAGAAACAGAGGGGCTGAAACAGAGGGCAAGAAACAGACGGGCTGAGACAGAAGGGCTGAAACAGAGGGCGAGAAACAGAGGGGCTGAATCAGAGGGGCTAAATCAGAGGGGCTGAATCAGAGGGGTTGAAACAGAGGGTCTGAATCAGAGGGTCTGAAACAGAGGGCGAGTAACAGAGGGGCTGAAACAGAGGGCGAGAAACATAGGGGCTGAAACAGAAGGCGAGAAACAGAGGGGAAGAAACAGAGGGGCTGAAACAGAGGGTCTGAAACAGAGGGCGAGAAACAGAGGGGCTGAAACATAGGTGCTGAATGAGTGGGGCTGAATCAGAGGGGCTGAATCAGAGGGGTTGAAACAGAGGGTCTGAATCAGAGGGGCAGAAACAGAGGGCGAGAAACAGAGGGCGAGAAACAGAGGGGCTGAAACAGAGGGGCTGAAACAGAGGGGCTGAAACAAAGCGGCTGATACAGAGGGGCTGAAACAGAGGGGCTGAAACAGAGTGCGAGAAACAGAGTGGCTGAAACATGGCGAGAAACAGAGGGGCTGAAACAGAGGGGCTGAAACAGAGGGGCTGAAACAGAGGGTCTGAAACAGAGGGCAAGAAACAGAGGGGCTGAAACAGAGGGCGAGAAACAGAGGGGCTGAAACAGAGGGCGAGAAACAGAGGGGCTGAAACAGAGGGGCTGAAACAGAGGGCGAGAAACAGAGAGGCTGAAACAGAGGGCGAGAAACAGAGAGGCTGAAACAGAGGGCAAGAAACAGAGGGTCTGAAACAGAGGGCGAGAAACAGAGGGGCTGAAACAGAGGGCGAGAAACAGAGGGGCTGAAACAGAGGGCGAGAAACAGAGGGGCTGAAACAGAGGGCGAGAAACAGAGGGGCTGAAACATAGGGGCTGAATGAGTGGGGCTGAATCAGAGTGGCTGAATCAGAGGGGCTGAAACAGAGGGTGAGAAACAGAGGGGCTGAAACAAGGGGGCTGAAACAGAGGGGTTGAAACAGAGAGCGAGAAACAGAGGGGCTGAATCAGAGGGCTAAATCAGAGGGGCTGAATCAGAGGGGCTGAAACAGAGGGGCTGAATCAGAGGGTCTGAAACAGAGGGCGAGAAACAGAGGAGCTGAAACAGAGGGCAAGAAACAGAGGGGCTGAGACAGAAGGGCTGAAACAGAGGGCGAGAAACAGAGGGGCTGAATCAGAGGGGCTAAATCAGAGGGGCTGAATCAGAGGGGTTGAAACAGAGGATCTGAATCAGAGGGGCTGAAACAGAGGGCGAGCAACAGAGGGGCTGAAACAGAGGGCGAGAAACATAGGGGCTGAAACAGAAGGCGAGAAACAGAGGGGAAGAAACAGAGGGGCTGAAACAGAGGGGATAAAACAGTGCGGCTGAAACAGAGGGCGAGAAACAGAGGGGCTGAAACAGAGGGCGAGAAACAGAGGGGCTGAATCAGAGGGCTAAATCAGAGGGGCTGAATCAGAGGGGCTGAAACAGAGGGGCTGATTCAGAGGGGCTGAAACAGAGGGCGATAAACAGAGGGGCTGAAACAGAGGGCAAGAAACAGAGGGGCTGAAACAGAGGGGATAAAACAGTGCGGCTGAAACAGAGGGCGAGAAACAGAGGGGCTGAAACAGAGGGCGAGAAACAGAGGGGCTGAAACAGAGTGGCTGAAACAGAGGGCGAGAAACAGAGGGGCTGAAACAGAGGGGCTGAAACAGAGGGGCTGAAACAGAGGGGTAAAACAGAGGGCAAGAAACAGAGGGGCTGAAACAGAGGGCGAGAAACAGAGGGGCTGAAACAGAGGGCGAGCAACAGAGGGGCTGAAAGAGAGGGGCTGAAACAGAGGGGTTGAAACAGAGGGCGAGAAACAGAGAGGCTGAAACAGAGGGCCAGAAACAGAGTGGCTGAAACAGAGGGGGCTGAAACAGAGGGGTTGAAACAGAGAGCGAGAAACAGAGGGGCTGAATCAGAGGGCTAAATCAGAGGGGCTGAATCAGAGGGGCTGAAACAGAGGGGCTGATTCAGAGGGGCTGAAACAGAGGGCGAGAAACAGAGGGGCTGAAACAGAGGGCAAGAAACAGAGGGGCTGAAACAGAGGGGATAAAACAGTGCGGCTGAAACAGAGGGCGAGAAACAGAGGGGCTGAAACAGAGGGCGAGAAACAGAGGGGCTGAAACAGAGGGCGAGAAACAGAGGGGCTGAATCAGAGGGACTGAAACAGAGGGTGAGAAACAGAGGGGCTGAAACAGAGGGCGAGAAACAGAGTGGCTGAAACAGACGGGCTGAAACAGAGGGGCTGAAAAAGAGGGCGAAAAACAGAGGGGCTGAAACAGAGTGCGAGAAACAGAGGGGCTGAAACAGAGGGCGAGAAACAGAGGGGCTGCATCAGAGGGGCTGAAACAGAGGGGCTGAAATAGTGGGGCTGAAACAGAGGGCGAGAAACAGAGGGGCTGAAACAGAGGACGAGAAACAGAGGGGCTGAAACAGAGGGCGAGAAACAGAGGGGCTGAATCAGAGGGGCTGAAACAGAGGGTGAGAAACAGAGGGGCTGAAACAGAGGGCGAGAAACAGAGTGGCTGAAACAGATGGGCTGAAACAGAGGGGCTGAAAAAGAGGGCGAAAAACAGAGGGGCTGAAACAGAGGGCGAGAAACAGAGGGGATGAATCAGAGGGCTAAATCAGAGGGGCTGAATCAGAGGGGCTGAAACAGAGGGGATGAATCAGAGGGGCTGAAACAGAGGGCGAGAAACAGAGGGGCTGAAACAGAGGGCAAGAAACAGAGGGGCTGAAACAGAAGGGCTGAAACAGAGGGCGAGAAACAGAGGGGCTGAATCAGAGGGGCTAAATCAGAGGGGCTGAATCAGAGGGGTTGAAAGAGAGGGTCTGAATCAGAGGGGCTGAAACAGAGGGCGAGAAATAGAGGGGCTGAAACAGAGGGGCTGAAACAGAGGGGCTGAAACAGAGGGGCTGAAACAGAGGTTCTGAAACAGAGGGGCTGAATCAGAGGGGCTGATTCAGAGGGGCTGAAACAGAGGGGCTGAATCAGCGGGGCTGAAACAGAGGGCGAGAAACTGAGGGGCTGAAACAGAGGGTGAGAAACAGAGGGGCTGAAACAGAGGGGCTGAAACAGAGGGGCTGAAACAGAGGGCGAGAAACAGAGGGGCTGAATCAGAGGGCTAAATCAGAGGGGCTGAATCAGAGGGGCTGAAACAGAGGGGCTGAATCAGAGGGGCTGAAACAGAGGGTGAGAAACAGAGGGGCTGAAACAAAGGGCAAGAAACAGAGGGGCTGAAACAGAAGGGCTGAAACACAGGGGGAGAAACAGAGGGGCTGAAACAGAGGGTCTGAATCAGAGGGGCTGAAACAGAGGGCGAAAAACAGAGGGGCTGAAACAGAGGGGCTGAAACAGAGGGTCTGAAACAGAGGGGCTGATTCTGAGGGGCTGAAACAGAGGGGCTGAATCAGCGGGGCTGAAACAGAGGGCGAGAAACTGAGGGGCTGAAACAGAGGGCGAGAAACAGAGGGGCAGAAACAGCGGGCGAGAAACAGAGGGGCTGAAACAGAGGGCGAGAAACAGAGTGGCTGAAACAGAGGGCTAGAAACAGAGGGGCTGAAACAGAGGGGTTGAAACAGAGGGGCTGAAACAGAGGGGCTGAAACAGTGGGGCTGAAACAGAGGGGCTGAAACAAAGCGGCTGATACAGACGGCGAGAAACAGAGGGGCTGAAACAAAGGCGAGAAACAGAGTGGCTGAAACAGAGGGCGAGAAACAGAGGGGCTGAAACAGAGGGGCTGAAACACAGGGGCTGAAACAGAGGGGCTGAAACAGAGGGCAAGAAACAGAGGGGCTGAAACAGAGGGCGAGAAACAGAGGGGCTGAAACAGAGGGCGAGCAACAGAGGGGCTGAAACAGAGGGCGAGAAACAGAGGGGCTGAAAGAGAGGGGCTGAAACAGAGGGGTTGAAACAGAGGGCGAGAAACAGAGAGGCTGAAACAGAGGGCCAGAAACAGAGTGGCTGAAACAGAGGGCAAGAAACAGAGGGGCTGAAACAGAGGGAGAGAAACAGAGGGGCTGAAACAGAGGGCGAGAAACAGTGGGGCTGAATCAGAGGGGCTAAATCAGAGGGGCTGAATCAGAGGGGTTGAAACAGAGGGTCTGAATCAGAGGGGCTGAAACAGAGGGCGAGAAACAGAGGGGCTGAAACAGAGGGCGAGAAACAGAGGGGCTGAAACAGAGGGCGAGAAACAGAGGGGCTGAATCAGAGGGGCTGAAACAGAGGGGCTGAAACAGTGGGGCTGAAAAAGAGGGCGAGAAACAGAGGGGCTGAAACAGAGGGCGAGAAACAGAGGGGCTGAAACAGAGGGCGAGAAACAGAGGGGCTGAATCAGAGGGGCTGAAACAGAGGGTGAGAAACAGAGGGGCTGAAACAGAGGACGGGAAACAGAGTGGATGAAACAGATGGGCTGAAACAGAGGGGCTGAAAAAGAGGGCGAAAAACAGAGGGCGAGAAACAGAGGGACTGAATCAGAGGGCTAAATCAGAGGGGCTGAATCAGAGGGGCTGAAACAGAGGGGATGAATCAGAGGGTCTGAAACAGAGGGCGAGAAACAGAGGGGCTGATACAGAGGGCAAGAAACAGAGGGGCTGAAACAGAAGGGCTGAAACAGAGGGCGAGAAACAGAGGGGCTGAATCAGAGCGGCTAAATCAGAGGGGCTGAATCAGAGGGGTTGAAACAGAGGGTCTGAATCAGAGGGGCTGAAACAGAGGGCGAGAAATAGAGGGGCTGAAACAGAGGGCGAGAAACAGAGGGGCTGAAACAGAGGGGCTGAAACAGAGGGTCTGAAACAGAGGGGCTGAATCAGAGGGGCTGATTCAGAGGGGCTGAAACAGAGGGGCTGAATCAGCGGGGCTGAAACAGAGGGTGAGAAACTGAGGGGCTGAAACAGAGGGTGAGAAACAGAGGGGCTGAAACAGAGGGGTGAAACAGAGGGGCTGATACAGAGGGCGAGAAACAGAGGGGCTGAATCAGAGGGCTAAATCAGAGGGGCTGAATCAGAGGGGCTGAAACAGAGGGGCTGAATCAGAGGGGCTGAAACAGAGGGTGAGAAACAGAGGGGCTGAAACAAAGGGCAAGAAACAGAGGGGCTGAAACAGAAGGGCTGAAACAGAGGGGGAGAAACAGAGGGGCTGAAACAGAGGGTCTGAATCAGAGGGGCTGAAACAGAGGGCGAGAAACAGAGGGGCTGAAACAGAGGGGCTGAAACAGAGGGTCTGAAACAGAGGGGCTGATTCTGAGGGGCTGAAACAGAGGGGCTGAATCAGCGGGGCTGAAACAGAGGGCGAGAAACTGAGGGGCTGAAACAGAGGGCGAGAAACAGAGGGGCAGAAACAGCGGGCGAGAAACAGAGGGGCTGAAACAAAGGGCGAGAAACAGAGTGGCTGAAACAGAGGGCTAGAAACAGAGGGGCTGAAAGAGAGGGGTTGAAACAGAGGGGCTGAAACAGAGGGGCTGAAACAGTGGGGCTGAAACAGAGGGGCTGAAACAAAGCGGCTGATACAGAGGGCGAGAAACAGAGGGGCTGAAACAAAGGCGAGAAACAGAGTGGCTGAAACAGAGGGCGAGAAACAGAGGGGCTGAAACAGAGGGGCTGAAACAGAGGGGCTGAAACAGAGGGGCTGAAACAGAGGGCAAGAAACAGAGGGGCTGAAACAGAGGGCGAGAAACAGAGGGGCTGAAACAGAGGGCGAGAAACAGAGGGGCTGAAACAGAGGGCGAGAAACAGAGGGGCTGAAAGAGAGGGGCTGAAACAGAGGGGTTGAAACAGAGGGCGAGAAACAGAGAGGCTGTAACAGAGGGCCAGAAACAGAGTGGCTGAAACAGAGGGCAAGAAACAGAGGGGCTGAAACAGAGGGAGAGAAACAGAGGGGCTGAAACAGAGGGCGAGAAACAGTGGGGCTGAATCAGAGGGGCTAAATCAGAGGGGCTGAATCAGAGGGGTTGAAACAGAGGGTCTGAATCAGAGGGGCTGAAACAGAGGGCGAGGAACAGAGGGGCTGAAACAGAGGGCGAGAAACAGAGGGGCTGAAACAGAGGGCGAGAAACAGAGGGGCTGAATCAGAGGGGCTGAAACAGAGGGGCTGAAACAGTGGGGCTGAAAAAGAGGGCGAGAAACAGAGGGGCTGAAACAGAGGGCGAGAAACAGAGGGGCTGAAACAGAGGGCGAGAAACAGAGGGGCTGAATCAGAGGGGCTGAAACAGAGGGTGAGAAACAGAGGGGCTGAAACAGAGGACGGGAAACAGAGTGGATGAAACAGATGGGCTGAAACAGAGGGGCTGAAAAAGAGGGCGAAAAACAGAGGGCGAGAAACAGAGGGACTGAATCAGAGGGCTAAATCAGAGGGGCTGAATCAGAGGGGCTGAAACAGAGGGGATGAATCAGAGGGTCTGAAACAGAGGGCGAGAAACAGAGGGGCTGATACAGAGGGCAAGAAACAGAGGGGCTGAAACAGAAGGGCTGAAACAGAGGGCGAGAAACAGAGGGGCTGAAACAGAGGGCGAGAAACAGAGGGGCTGAAACAGAGGGGCTGAAACAGAGGGTCTGAAACAGAGGGGCTGAATCAGAGGGGCTGATTCAGAGGTGCTGAAACAGAGGGGCTGAATCAGCGGGGCTGAAACAGAGGGTGAGAAACTGAGGGGCTGAAACAGAGGGTGAGAAACAGAGGGGCTGAAACAGAGGGGTGAAACAGAGGGGCTGATACAGAGGGCGAGAAACAGAGGGGCTGAATCAGAGGGCTAAATCAGAGGGGCTGAATCAGAGGGGCTGAAACAGAGGGGCTGAATCAGAGGGGCTGTTTCAGAGGGTGAGAAACAGAGGGGCTGAAACAAAGGGCAAGAAACAGAGGGGCTGAAACAGAAGGGCTGAAACAGAGGGGGAGAAACAGAGGGGCTGAAACAGAGGGTCTGAATCAGAGGGGCTGAAACAGAGGGCGAGAAACAGAGGGGCTGAAACAGAGGGGCTGAAACAGAGGGTCTGAAACAGAGGGGCTGAATCAGAGGGGCTGATTCAGAGGGGCTGAAGCAGAGGGGCTGTATCAGCGGGGCTGAAACAGAGGGCGAGAAACTGAGGTGCTGAAACAGAGGGCGAGAAACAGAGGGGCAGAAACAGCGGGCGAGAAACAGAGGGGCTGAAACAGAGGGGCTGAAACAGAGGGTGAGAAACAGAGTGGCTGAAACAGAGGGCTAGAAACAGAGGGGCTGAAACAGAGGGGTTGAAACAGAGGGGCTGAAACAGAGGGGCTGAAACAGTGGGGCTGAAACAGAGGGGCTGAAACAAAGCGGCTGATACAGAGGGCGAGAAACAGAGGGGCTGAAACAGAGTGCGAGAAACAGAGTGGCTGAAACATGGCGAGAAACAGAGGGGCTGAAAATGAGGGCGAGAAACAGAGGGGCTGAAACAAAGGGCGAGAAACAGAGTGGCTGAAACAGAGGGCAAGAAACAGAGGGGCTGAAACAGAGGGAGAGAAACAGAGGGGCTGAAACAGAGGGGGAGAAACAGTGGGGCTGAATCAGAGGGGCTAAATCAGAGGGGCTGAATCAGAGGGGTTGAAACAGAGGGTCTGAATCAGAGGGGCTGAAACAGAGGGCGAGAAACAGAGGGGCTGAAACAGAGGGCGAGAAACAGAGGGGCTGAAACAGAGGGCGAGAAACAGAGGGGCTGAAACAGAGGGCGAGAAACAGAGGGGCTGAATCAGAGGGGCTGAAACAGAGGGTGAGAAACAGAGGGGCTGAAACAGAGGACGGGAAACAGAGTGGATGAAACAGATGGGCTGAAACAGAGGGGCTGAAAAAGAGGGCGAAAAACAGAGGGCGAGAAACAGAGGGACTGAATCAGAGGGCTAAATCAGAGGGGCTGAATCAGAGGGGCTGAAACAGAGGGGATGAATCAGAGGGTCTGAAACAGAGGGCGAGAAACAGAGGGGCTGATACAGAGGGCAAGAAACAGAGGGGCTGAAACAGAAGGGCTGAAACAGAGGGCGAGAAACAGAGGGGCTGAAACAGAGGGCGAGAAACAGAGGGGCTGAAACAGAGGGGCTGAAACAGAGGGTCTGAAACAGAGGGGCTGAATCAGAGGGGCTGATTCAGAGGTGCTGAAACAGAGGGGCTGAATCAGCGGGGCTGAAACAGAGGGTGAGAAACTGAGGGGCTGAAACAGAGGGTGAGAAACAGAGGGGCTGAAACAGAGGGGTGAAACAGAGGGGCTGATACAGAGGGCGAGAAACAGAGGGGCTGAATCAGAGGGCTAAATCAGAGGGGCTGAATCAGAGGGGCTGAAACAGAGGGGCTGAATCAGAGGGGCTGAAACAGAGGGTGAGAAACAGAGGGGCTGAAACAAAGGGCAAGAAACAGAGGGGCTGAAACAGAAGGGCTGAAACAGAGGGGGAGAAACAGAGGGGCTGAAACAGAGGGTCTGAATCAGAGGGTCTGAAACAGAGGGCGAGAAACAGAGGGGCTGAAACAGAGGGGCTGAAACAGAGGGTCTGAAACAGAGGGGCTGAATCAGAGGGGCTGATTCAGAGGGGCTGAAGCAGAGGGGCTGAATCAGCGGGGCTGAAACAGAGGGCGAGAAACTGAGGTGCTGAAACAGAGGGCGAGAAACAGAGGGGCAGAAACAGCGGGCGAGAAACAGAGGGGCTGAAACAGAGGGGCTGAAACAGAGGGTGAGAAACAGAGTGGCTGAAACAGAGGGCTAGAAACAGAGGGGCTGAAACAGAGGGGTTGAAACAGAGGGGCTGAAACAGAGGGGCTGAAACAGTGGGGCTGAAACAGAGGGGCTGAAACAAAGCGGCTGATACAGAGGGCGAGAAACAGAGGGGCTGAAACAGAGTGCGAGAAACAGAGTGGCTGAAACATGGCGAGAAACAGAGGGGCTGAAACAGAGGGCGAGAAACAGAGGGGCTGAAACAGAGGGCGAGAAACAGAGTGGCTGAAACAGAGGGCAAGAAACAGAGGGGCTGAAACAGAGGGAGAGAAACAGAGGGGCTGAAACAGAGGGGGAGAAACAGTGGGGCTGAATCAGAGGGGCTAAATCAGAGGGGCTGAATCAGAGGGGTTGAAACAGAGGGTCTGAATCAGAGGGGCTGAAACAGAGGGCGAGAAACAGAGGGGCTGAAACAGAGGGCGAGAAACAGAGGGGCTGAAACAGAGGGCGAGAAACAGAGGGGCTGAATCAGAGGGTCTGAAACAGAGGGGCTGAAACAGTGGGGCTGAAAAAGAGGGCGAGAAACAGAGGGGCTGAAACAGAGGGCGAGAAACAGAGGGGCTGAAACAGAGGGCGAGAAACAGAGGGGCTGAATCAGAGGGGCTGAAACAGAGGGTGAGAAACAGAGGGGCTGAAACAGAGGACGGGAAACAGAGTGGCTGAATTAGATGGGCTGAAACAGAGGGGCTGAAAAAGAGGGCGAAAAACAGAGGGCGAGAAACAGAGGGACTGAATCAGAGGGCTAAATCAGAGGGGCTGAATCAGAGGGGCTGAAACAGAGGTGATGAATCAGAGGGGCTGAAACAGAGGGCGAGAAACAGAGGGGCTGATACAGAGGGCAAGAAACTGAGGGGCTGAAACAGAAGGGCTGAAACAGAGGGCGAGAAACAGAGGGGCTGAATCAGAGCGGCTAAATCAGAGGGGCTGAATCAGAGGGGTTGAAACAGAGGGTCTGAATCAGAGGGGCTGAAACAGAGGGCGAGAAACAGAGGGGCTGAAACAGAGGGGCTGAAACAGAGGGTCTGAAACAGAGGGGCTGAATCAGAGGGGCTGATTCAGAGGGGCTGAAACAGAGGGGCTGAATCAGCGGGGCTGAAACAGAGGGCGAGAAACTGAGGGGCTGAAACAGAGGGTGAGAAACAGAGGGGCTGAAACAGAGGGGTGAAACAGAGGGGCTGATACAGAGGGCGAGAAACAGAGAGGCTGAATCAAAGGGCTAAATCAGAGGTGCTGAATCAGAGGGGCTGAAACAGAGGGTGAGAAACAGAGGGGCTGAAACAAAGGGCAAGAAACAGAGGGGCTGAAACAGAAGGGCTGAAACAGAGGGGGAGAAACAGAGGGGCTGAAACAGAGGGGCTGAATCAGAGGGGCTGAATCGGAGGGGCTGAAACAGAGGGGCTGAAACAGAGGGGCTGAAACAGAGGGTCTGAAACAGAGGGGCTGAATCAGAGGGGCTGATTCAGAGGGGCTGAAGCAGAGGGGCTGAATCAGCGGGGCTGAAACAGAGGGCGAGAAACAGAGGGGCTGAAACAGAGGGCGAGAAACAGAGGGGCAGAAACAGCGGGTGAGAAACAGAGGGGCTGAAACAGAGGGGCTGAAACAGAGGGCGAGAAACAGAGTGGCTGAAACAGAGGGCTAGAAACAGAGGGGCTGAAACAGAGGGGTTGAAACAGAGGGGCTGAAACAGAGGGGCTGAAACAGTGGGGCTGAAACAGAGGGGCTGAAACAAAGCGGCTGATACAGAGGGCGAGAAACAGAGGGGCTGAAACAGAGGGCGAGAAACAGAGTGGCTGAAACATGGCGAGAAACAGAGGGGCTGAAACAGAGGGGCTGAAACAGAGGGGCTGAAACAGAGGGCAAGAAACAGAGGGGCTGAAACAGAGGGCGAGAAACAGAGGGGCTGAAACAGAGGGCGAGAAACAGAGGGGCTGAAACAGAGGGCGAGAAACAGAGGAGCTGAAACAGAGGGGCTGAAACAGAGGGGCTGAAACAGAAGGGCTGAAAATAGGGCGAAAAAGAGAGGGGCTGAATCAGAGGGGCTAAATCAGAGGGGCTGAATCAGAGGGGTTGAAACAAAGGGTCTGAATCAGAGGGGCTGAAACAGAGGGCGAGAAACAGAGGGGCTGAAACAGTGTGCGAGAAACAGGGGGGCTGAAACAGAGGGCGAGAAACAGAGGGGCTGAAACAGAGGGGATGAAACAGTGGGGCTGAAACAGAGGGCGAGAAACAGAGGGGCTGAAACAGAGGGCGAGAAACAGAGGGGCTGAAACAGAGGGCGAGAAACAGAGGGGCTGAATCAGAGGGGCTGAAACAGAGGGTGAGAAACAGAGGGGCTGAAACAGAGGGCGAGAAACAGAGTGGCTGAAACAGACGGGCTGAAACAGAGGGGCTGAAAAAGAGGGCGAAAAACAGAGGGGCTGAAACAGAGTGCGAGAAACAGAGGGGCTGAATCAGAGGGCTAAATCAGAGGGGCTGAATCAGAGGGGCTGAAACAGAGGGGATGAATCAGAGGGGCTGAAACAGAGGGCGAGAAACAGAGGGGCTAAAACAGAGGACGGGAAACAGAGTGGCTGAAACAGATGGGCTGAAACAGAGGGGCTTAAAAAGAGGGCGAAAAACAGAAGTCGAGAAACAGAGGGACTGAATCAGAGGGCTAAATCAGAGGGGCTGAATCAGAGGGGCTGAAACAGAGGCGATGAATCAGAGGGGCTGAAACAGAGGGCGAGAAACAGAGGGGCTGATACAGAGGGCAAGAAACAGAGGGGCTGAAACAGAAGGGCTGAAACAGAGGGCGAGAAACAGAGGGGCTGAATCAGAGCGGCTAAATCAGAGGGGCTGAATCAGAGGGGTTGAAACAGAGGGTCTGAATCAGAGGGGCTGAAACAGAGGGCGAGAAATAGAGGGGCTGAAACAGAGGGCGAGAAACAGAGGGGCTGAAACAGAGGGGCTGAAACAGAGGGTCTGAAACAGAGGGGCTGAATCAGAGGGGCTGATTCAGAGGGGTTGAAACAGAGGGGCTGAATCAGCTTGGCTGAAACAGAGGGCGAGAAACTGAGGGGCTGAAACAGAGGGTGAGAAACAGAGGGGCTGAAACAGAGGGGTGAAACAGAGGGGCTGATACAGAGGGCGAGAAACAGAGGGGCTGAATCAGAGGGGCTAAATCAGAGGGGCTGAATCAGAGGGGTTGAAACAGAGGGTCTGAATCAGAGGGGCTGAAACAGAGGTCGAGAAACAGAGGGGCTGAAACAGAGGGGCTGAAACAGAGGGTCTGTAACAGAGGGGCTGAATCAGAGAGGCTGATTCAGAGGGGCTGAAACAGAGGGGCTGAATCAGCGGGGCTGAAACAGAGGGCGAGAAACTGAGGGTCTGAAACAGAGGGCGAGAAACAGAGGGGCAGAAACAGCGGGCGAGAAACAGAGGGTCTGAAACAGAGGGGCTGAAACAGAGGGCGAGAAACAGATTGGCTGAAACAGAGGGCTAGAAACAGAGGGGCTGTAACAGAGGGGCTGAAACAGTGGGGCTGAAACAGAGGTTGAGAAACAGTGGGGCTGAAACAGAGGGCGCGAAACAGAGGGGCTGAAACAGAGGACGAGAAACAGAGGGGCTGAATCAGAGGGGCTGAAACAGAGGGTGAGAAACAGAGGGGCTGAAACAGAGGGCTGAAACAGAGGGGCTGAAAAACAGGGCGAAAAACAGAGGGGCTGAAACAGAGGGCGAGAAACAGAGAGGCTGAAACAGAGGGCCAGAAACAGAGTGGCTGAAACAGAGGGCAAGAAACAGAGGGGCTGAAACAGAGGGAGAGAAACAGAGGGGCTGAAACAGAGGGCGAGAAACAGTGGGGCTGAATCAGAGGGGCTAAATCAGAGGGGCTGAATCAGAGGGGTTGAAACAGAGGGTCTGAATCAGAGGGGCTGAAACAGAGGGCGAGAAACAGAGGGGCTGAAACAGAGGGCGAGAAACAGAGGGGCTGAAACAGAGGGCGAGAAACAGAGGGGCTGAATCAGAGGGGCTGAAACAGAGGGGCTGAAACAGTGGGGCTGAAAAAGAGGGCGAGAAACAGAGGGGCTGAAACAGAGGGCGAGAAACAGAGGGGCTGAAACAGAGGGCGAGAAACAGAGGGGCTGAATCAGAGGGGCTGAAACAGAGGGTGAGAAACAGAGGGGCTGAAACAGAGGACGGGAAACAGAGTGGATGAAACAGATGGGCTGAAACAGAGGGGCTGAAAAAGAGGGCGAAAAACAGAGGGCGAGAAACAGAGGGACTGAATCAGAGGGCTAAATCAGAGGGGCTGAATCAGAGGGGCTGAAACAGAGGGGATGAATCAGAGGGTCTGAAACAGAGGGCGAGAAACAGAGGGGCTGATACAGAGGGCAAGAAACAGAGGGGCTGAAACAGAAGGGCTGAAACAGAGGGCGAGAAACAGAGGGGCTGAATCAGAGCGGCTAAATCAGAGGGGCTGAATCAGAGGGGTTGAAACAGAGGGTCTGAATCAGAGGGGCTGAAACAGAGGGCGAGAAATAGAGGGGCTGAAACAGAGGGCGAGAAACAGAGGGGCTGAAACAGAGGGGCTGAAACAGAGGGTCTGAAACAGAGGGGCTGAATCAGAGGGGCTGATTCAGAGGGGCTGAAACAGAGGGGCTGAATCAGCGGGGCTGAAACAGAGGGTGAGAAACTGAGGGGCTGAAACAGAGGGTGAGAAACAGAGGGGCTGAAACAGAGGGGTGAAACAGAGGGGCTGATACAGAGGGCGAGAAACAGAGGGGCTGAATCAGAGGGCTAAATCAGAGGGGCTGAATCAGAGGGGCTGAAACAGAGGGGCTGAATCAGAGGGGCTGAAACAGAGGGTGAGAAACAGAGGGGCTGAAACAAAGGGCAAGAAACAGAGGGGCTGAAACAGAAGGGCTGAAACAGAGGGGGAGAAACAGAGGGGCTGAAACAGAGGGTCTGAATCAGAGGGGCTGAAACAGAGGGCGAGAAACAGAGGGGCTGAAACAGAGGGGCTGAAACAGAGGGTCTGAAACAGAGGGGCTGATTCTGAGGGGCTGAAACAGAGGGGCTGAATCAGCGGGGCTGAAACAGAGGGCGAGAAACTGAGGGGCTGAAACAGAGGGCGAGAAACAGAGGGGCAGAAACAGCGGGCGAGAAACAGAGGGGCTGAAACAAAGGGCGAGAAACAGAGTGGCTGAAACAGAGGGCTAGAAACAGAGGGGCTGAAACAGAGGGGTTGAAACAGAGGGGCTGAAACAGAGGGGCTGAAACAGTGGGGCTGAAACAGAGGGGCTGAAACAAAGCGGCTGATACAGAGGGCGAGAAACAGAGGGGCTGAAACAAAGGCGAGAAACAGAGTGGCTGAAACAGAGGGCGAGAAACAGAGGGGCTGAAACAGAGGGGCTGAAACAGAGGGGCTGAAACAGAGGGGCTGAAACAGAGGGCAAGAAACAGAGGGGCTGAAACAGAGGGCGAGAAACAGAGGGGCTGAAACAGAGGGCGAAAAACAGAGGGGCTGAAACAGAGGGCGAGAAACAGAGGGGCTGAAAGAGAGGGGCTGAAACAGAGGGGTTGAAACAGAGGGCGAGAAACAGAGAGGCTGTAACAGAGGGCCAGAAACAGAGTGGCTGAAACAGAGGGCAAGAAACAGAGGGGCTGAAACAGAGGGAGAGAAACAGAGGGGCTGAAACAGAGGGCGAGAAACAGTGGGGCTGAATCAGAGGGGCTAAATCAGAGGGGCTGAATCAGAGGGGTTGAAACAGAGGGTCTGAATCAGAGGGGCTGAAACAGAGGGCGAGGAACAGAGGGGCTGAAACAGAGGGCGAGAAACAGAGGGGCTGAAACAGAGGGCGAGAAACAGAGGGGCTGAATCAGAGGGGCTGAAACAGAGGGGCTGAAACAGTGGGGCTGAAAAAGAGGGCGAGAAACAGAGGGGCTGAAACAGAGGGCGAGAAACAGAGGGGCTGAAACAGAGGGCGAGAAACAGAGGGGCTGAATCAGAGGGGCTGAAACAGAGGGTGAGAAACAGAGGGGCTGAAACAGAGGACGGGAAACAGAGTGGATGAAACAGATGGGCTGAAACAGAGGGGCTGAAAAAGAGGGCGAAAAACAGAGGGCGAGAAACAGAGGGACTGAATCAGAGGGCTAAATCAGAGGGGCTGAATCAGAGGGGCTGAAACAGAGGGGATGAATCAGAGGGTCTGAAACAGAGGGCGAGAAACAGAGGGGCTGATACAGAGGGCTAGAAACAGAGGGGCTGAAACAGAAGGGCTGAAACAGAGGGCGAGAAACAGAGGGGCTGAAACAGAGGGCGAGAAACAGAGGGGCTGAAACAGAGGGGCTGAAACAGAGGGTCTGAAACAGAGGGGCTGAATCAGAGGGGCTGATTCAGAGGTGCTGAAACAGAGGGGCTGAATCAGCGGGGCTGAAACAGAGGGTGAGAAACTGAGGGGCTGAAACAGAGGGTGAGAAACAGAGGGGCTGAAACAGAGGGGAGAAACAGAGGGGCTGATACAGAGGGCGAGAAACAGAGGGGCTGAATCAGAGGGCTAAATCAGAGGGGCTGAATCAGAGGGGCTGAAACAGAGGGGCTGAATCAGAGGGGCTGAAACAGAGGGTGAGAAACAGAGGGGCTGAAACAAAGGGCAAGAAACAGAGGGGCTGAAACAGAAGGGCTGAAACAGAGGGGGAGAAACAGAGGGGCTGAAACAGAGGGTCTGAATCAGAGGGGCTGAAACAGAGGGCGAGAAACAGAGGGGCTGAAACAGAGGGGCTGAAACAGAGGGTCTGAAACAGAGGGGCTGAATCAGAGGGGCTGATTCAGAGGGGCTGAAGCAGAGGGGCTGAATCAGCGGGGCTGAAACAGAGGGCGAGAAACTGAGGTGCTGAAACAGAGGGCGAGAAACAGAGGGGCAGAAACAGCGGGCGAGAAACAGAGGGGCTGAAACAGAGGGGCTGAAACAGAGGGTGAGAAACAGAGTGGCTGAAACAGAGGGCTAGAAACAGAGGGGCTGAAACAGAGGGGTTGAAACAGAGGGGCTGAAACAGAGGGGCTGAAACAGTGGGGCTGAAACAGAGGGGCTGAAACAAAGCGGCTGATACAGAGGGCGAGAAACAGAGGGGCTGAAACAGAGTGCGAGAAACAGAGTGGCTGAAACATGGCGAGAAACAGAGGGGCTGAAACAGAGGGCGAGAAACAGAGGGGCTGAAACAGAGGGCGAGAAACAGAGTGGCTGAAACAGAGGGCAAGAAACAGAGGGGCTGAAACAGAGGGAGAGAAACAGAGGGGCTGAAACAGAGGGGGAGAAACAGTGGGGCTGAATCAGAGGGGCTAAATCAGAGGGGCTGAATCAGAGGGGTTGAAACAGAGGGTCTGAATCAGAGGGTCTGAAACAGAGGGCGAGAAACAGAGGGGCTGAAACAGAGGGCGAGAAACAGAGGGGCTGAAACAGAGGACGAGAAACAGAGGGGCTGAATCAGAGGGTCTGAAACAGAGGGGCTGAAACAGTGGGGCTGAAAAAGAGGGCGAGAAACAGAGGGGCTGAAACAGAGGGCGAGAAACAGAGGGGCTGAAACAGAGGGCGAGAAACAGAGGGGCTGAATCAGAGGGGCTGAAACAGAGGGTGAGAAACAGAGGGGCTGAAACAGAGGACGGGAAACAGAGTGGCTGAATTAGATGGGCTGAAACAGAGGGGCTGAAAAAGAGGGCGAAAAACAGAGGGCGAGAAACAGAGGGACTGAATCAGAGGGCTAAATCAGAGGGGCTGAATCAGAGGGGCTGAAACAGAGGTGATGAATCAGAGGGGCTGAAACAGAGGGCGAGAAACAGAGGGGCTGATACAGAGGGCAAGAAACTGAGGGGCTGAAACAGAAGGGCTGAAACAGAGGGCGAGAAACAGAGGGGCTGAATCAGAGCGGCTAAATCAGAGGGGCTGAATCAGAGGGGTTGAAACAGAGGGTCTGAATCAGAGGGGCTGAAACAGAGGGCGAGAAACAGAGGGGCTGAAACAGAGGGGCTGAAACAGAGGGTCTGAAACAGAGGGGCTGAATCAGAGGGGCTGATTCAGAGGGGCTGAAACAGAGGGGCTGAATCAGCGGGGCTGAAACAGAGGGCGAGAAACTGAGGGGCTGAAACAGAGGGTGAGAAACAGAGGGGCTGAAACAGAGGGGTGAAACAGAGGGGCTGATACAGAGGGCGAGAAACAGAGAGGCTGAATCAAAGGGCTAAATCAGAGGTGCTGAATCAGAGGGGCTGAAACAGAGGGGCTGTATCAGAGGGGCTGAAACAGAGGGTGAGAAACAGAGGGGCTGAAACAAAGGGCAAGAAACAGAGGGGCTGAAACAGAAGGGCTGAAACAGAGGGGGAGAAACAGAGGGGCTGAAACAGAGGGGCTGAATCAGAGGGGCTGAATCGGAGGGGCTGAAACAGAGGGGCTGAAACAGAGGGGCTGAAACAGAGGGTCTGAAACAGAGGGGCTGAATCAGAGGGGCTGATTCAGAGGGGCTGAAGCAGAGGGGCTGAATCAGCGGGGCTGAAACAGAGGGCGAGAAACAGAGGGGCTGAAACAGAGGGCGAGAAACAGAGGGGCAGAAACAGCGGGTGAGAAACAGAGGGGCTGAAACAGAGGGGCTGAAACAGAGGGCGAGAAACAGAGTGGCTGAAACAGAGGGCTAGAAACAGAGGGGCTGAAACAGAGGGGTTGAAACAGAGGGGCTGAAACAGAGGGGCTGAAACAGTGGGGCTGAAACAGAGGGGCTGAAACAAAGCGGCTGATACAGAGGGCGAGAAACAGAGGGGCTGAAACAGAGGGCGAGAAACAGAGTGGCTGAAACATGGCGAGAAACAGAGGGGCTGAAACAGAGGGGCTGAAACAGAGGGCAAGAAACAGAGGGGCTGAAACAGAGGGCGAGAAACAGAGGGGCTGAAACAGAGGGCGAGAAACAGAGGGGCTGAAACAGAGGGCGAGAAACAGAGGAGCTGAAACAGAGGGGCTGAAACAGAGGGGCTGAAACAGAAGGGCTGAAAATAGGGCGAAAAAGAGAGGGGCTGAATCAGAGGGGCTAAATCAGAGGGGCTGAATCAGAGGGGTTGAAACAAAGGGTCTGAATCAGAGGGGCTGAAACAGAGGGCGAGAAACAGAGGGGCTGAAACAGTGTGCGAGAAACAGGGGGGCTGAAACAGAGGGCGAGAAACAGAGGGGCTGAAACAGAGGGGATGAAACAGTGGGGCTGAAACAGAGGGCGAGAAACAGAGGGGCTGAAACAGAGGGCGAGAAACAGAGGGGCTGAAACAGAGGGCGAGAAACAGAGGGGCTGAATCAGAGGGGCTGAAACAGAGGGTGAGAAACAGAGGGGCTGAAACAGAGGGCGAGAAACAGAGTGGCTGAAACAGACGGGCTGAAACAGAGGGGCTGAAAAAGAGGGCGAAAAACAGAGGGGCTGAAACAGAGTGCGAGAAACAGAGGGGCTGAATCAGAGGGCTAAATCAGAGGGGCTGAATCAGAGGGGCTGAAACAGAGGGGATGAATCAGAGGGGCTGAAACAGAGGGCGAGAAACAGAGGGGCTAAAACAGAGGACGGGAAACAGAGTGGCTGAAACAGATGGGCTGAAACAGAGGGGCTTAAAAAGAGGGCGAAAAACAGAAGTCGAGAAACAGAGGGACTGAATCAGAGGGCTAAATCAGAGGGGCTGAATCAGAGGGGCTGAAACAGAGGCGATGAATCAGAGGGGCTGAAACAGAGGGCGAGAAACAGAGGGGCTGATACAGAGGGCAAGAAACAGAGGGGCTGAAACAGAAGGGCTGAAACAGAGGGCGAGAAACAGAGGGGCTGAATCAGAGCGGCTAAATCAGAGGGGCTGAATCAGAGGGGTTGAAACGGAGGGTCTGAATCAGAGGGGCTGAAACAGAGGGCGAGAAATAGAGGGGCTGAAACAGAGGGCGAGAAACAGAGGGGCTGAAACAGAGGGGCTGAAACAGAGGGTCTGAAACAGAGGGGCTGAATCAGAGGGGCTGATTCAGAGGGGTTGAAACAGAGGGGCTGAATCAGCTTGGCTGAAACAGAGGGCGAGAAACTGAGGGGCTGAAACAGAGGGTGAGAAACAGAGGGGCTGAAACAGAGGGGTGAAACAGAGGGGCTGATACAGAGGGCGAGAAACAGAGGGGCTGAATCAGAGGGCTAAATCAGAGGGGCTGAATCAGAGGGGCTGAAACAGAGGGGCTGTATCAGAGGGGCTGAAACAGAGGGTGAGAAACAGAGGGGCTGAAACAAAGGGCAAGAAACAGAGGGGCTGAAACAGAAGGGCTGAAACAGAGGGGGAGAAACAGAGGGGCTGAAACAGAGGGTCTGAATCAGAGGGGCTGAAACAGAGGGCGAGAAACAGAGGGGCTGAAACAGAGGGGCTGAAACAGAGGGTCTGAAACAGAGGGGCTGAATCAGAGGGGCTGATTCAGAGGGGCTGAAGCAGAGGGGCTGAATCAGCGGGGCTGAAACAGAGGGCGAGAAACTGAGGTGCTGAAACAGAGGGCGAGAAACAGAGGGGCAGAAACAGCGGGCGAGAAACAGAGGGGCTGAAACAGAGGGGCTGAAACAGAGGGCGAGAAACAGAGTGGCTGAAACAGAGGGCTAGAAACAGAGGGGCTGAAACAGAGGGGTTGAAACAGAGGGGCTGAAACAGAGGGGCTGAAACAGTGGGGCTGAAACAGAGGGGCTGAAACAAAGCGGCTGATACAGAGGGCGAGAAACAGAGGGGCTGAAACAGAGGGCGAGAAACAGAGTGGCTGAAACATGGCGAGAAACAGAGGGGCTGAAACAGAGGGGCTGAAACAGAGGGGCTGAAACAGAGGGCAAGAAACAGAGGGGCTGAAACAGAGGGTCTGAATCAGAGGGGCTGAAACAGAGGGCGAGAAACAGAGGGGCTCAAACAGAGGGGCTGAAACAGAGGGTCTGAAACAGAGGGGCTGAATCAGAGGGGCTGATTCAGAGGGGCTGAAGCAGAGGGGCTGAATCAGCGGGGCTGAAACAGAGGGCGAGAAACAGAGGGGCTGAAACAGAGGGCGAGAAACAGAGGGGCAGAAACAGCGGGTGAGAAACAGAGGGGCTGAAACAGAGGGGCTGAAACAGAGGGCGAGAAACAGAGTGGCTGAAACAGAGGGCTAGAAACAGAGGGGCTGAAACAGAGGGGTTGAAACAGAGGGGCTGAAACAGAGGGGCTGAAACAGTGGGGCTGAAACAGAGGGGCTGAAACAAAGCGGCTGATACAGAGGGCGAGAAACAGAGGGGCTGAAACAGAGGGCGAGAAACAGAGTGGCTGAAACATGGCGAGAAACAGAGGGGCTGAAACAGAGGGGCTGAAACAGAGGGGCTGAAACAGAGGGCAAGAAACAGAGGGGCTGAAACAGAGGGCGAGAAACAGAGGGGCTGAAACAGAGGGCGAGAAACAGAGGGGCTGAAACAGAGGGCGAGAAACAGAGGGGCTGAAACAGAGGGGCTGAAACAGAGGAGCTGAAACAGAAGGGCTGAAACAGAGGGCGAAAAAGAGAGGGGCGGAATCAGAGGGGCTAAATCAGAGGGGCTGATTCAGAGGGGTTGAAACAAAGGGTCTGAATCAGAGGGGCTGAAACAGAGGGCGAGAAACAGAGGGGCTGAAAAAGAGGGCGAGAAACAGGGGGGCTGAAACAGAGGGCGAGAAACAGAGGGGCTGAAACAGAGGGCGAGAAACAGAGGGGCTGAAACAGAGGGCGAGAAACAGAGGGGCTGAAACATAGGGGCTGAATGAGTGGGGCTGAATCAGAGGGGCTGAATCAGAGGGGCTGAAACAGAGGGTGAGAAACAGAGGGGCTGAAACAGAGGGGCTGAAACAGAGGGGCTGAAACAGAGAGCGAGAAACAGAGGGGCTGAATCAGAGGGCTAAATCAGAGGGGCTGAATCAGAGGGGCTGAAACAGAGGGGCTGAATCAGAGGGGCTGAAACAGAGGGCGAGAAACAGAGGGTCTGAAACAGAGGGCAAGAAACAGAGGGGCTGAAACAGAAGGGCTGAAACAGAGGGCGAAAAACAGAGGGGCTGAATCAGTGGGGCTAAATCAGAGGGGCTGAATCAGAGGGGTTGAAACAAAGGGTCTGAATCAGAGGGGCTGAAACAGAGGGCGAGAAACAGAGGGGCTGAAACAGAGAGCGAGAAACATAGGGGCTGAATCAGAGGGCGAGAAACAGAGGGGAAGAAACAGAGGGGCTGAAACAGAGGGTCTGAAACAGACGGGCTGACTCAGAGGGGCTGATTCAGAGGGGCTGAAACAGAGGGGCTGAATCAGCGGGGCTGAAACAGAGGGCGAGAAACAGAGGGGCAGAAACAGAGGGCGAGAAACAGAGCGGCTGAAACAGAGGGGCTGAAACAGAGGGCGAGAAACAGAGGGGCTGAAACAGAGGGCAAGAAACAGAGGGGCTGAAACAGAGGGGATGAAACAGTGGGGCTGAAACAGAGGGCGAGAAACAGAGGGGCTGAAACGGAGGGCAAGAAACAGAGGGGCTGAAACAGAGGGCGAGAAACAGAGGGGCTGAATCAGAGGGGCTGAAACAGAGGGTGAGAAACAGAGGGGCTGAAACAGACGGGCTGAAACAGAGGGGCTGAAAAAGAGGGCGAAAAACAGAGGGGCTGAAACAGATGGCGAGAAACAGAGGGCAAGAAACAGAGGGGCTGAAACAGAGGGGATGAAACAGTGGGGCTGAAACAGAGGGCGAGAAACAGAGGGGCTGAAACAGAGGGCGAGAAACAGAGGGGCTGAAACAGAAGGCGAGAAACAGAGGGGCTGAATCAGAGGGGCTGAAACAGAGGGTGAGAAACAGAGGGGCTGAAACAGAGGGCGAGAAACAGAGTGGCTGAAACAGACGGGCTGAAACAGAGGGGCTGAAAAAGAGGGCGAAAAACAGAGGGGCTGAAACAGAGGGGCTGAAACAGAGGGGATGAAACAGTGGGGCTGAAACAGAGGGCGAGAAACAGAGGGGCTGAAACAGAGGGCGAGAAACAGAGGGGCTGAAACAGAGGGCGAGAAACAGAGGGGCTGAATCAGAGGGGCTGAAACAGAGGGTGAGAAACAGAGGGGCTGAAACAGAGGGCGAGAAACATAGTGGCTGAAACAGATGGGCTGAAACAGAGGGGCTGAAAAAGAGGGCGAAAAACAGAGGGGCTGAAACAGAGGGCGAGAAACAGAGGGGCTGAAACAGAGGGCAAGAAACAGAGGGGCTGAAACAGAAGGGCTGAAACAGAGGGCGAGAAACAGAGGGGCTGAATCAGAGGGGCTAAATCAGAGGGGCTGAATCAGAGGGGTTGAAAGAGAGGGTCTGAATCAGAGGGGCTGAAACAGAGGGCGAGAAATAGAGGGGCTGAAACAGAGGGCGAGAAACAGAGGGGATGAAACAGAGGGGCTGAAACAGAGGGTATGAAACAGAGGGGCTGAATCAGAGGGGCTGATTCAGAGGGGCTGAAACAGAGGGGCTGAATCAGCGGGGCTGAAACAGAGGGCAAAAAACTGAGGGGCTGAAACAGAGGGTGAGAAACAGAGGGGCTGAAACAGAGGGGCTGAAACAGAGGGCGAGAAACAGAGGGGCTGAATCAAAGGGCTAAATCAGAGGGGCTGAATCAGAGGGTCTGAAACAGAGGGGCTGAATCAGAGGGGCTGAAACAGAGGGTGAGAAACAGAGGGGCTGAAACAAAGGGCAAGAAACAGAGGGGCTGAAACAGAGGGGCTAAATCAGAGGGGCTGAATCAGAGGGGTTGAAACAAAGGGTCTGAATCAGAGGGGCTGAAACAAAGCGGCTGATACAGAGGGCGAGAAACAGAGGGGCTGAAACAGAGGGCGAGAAACAGAGTGGCTGAAACATGGCGAGAAACAGAGGGCGAGAAACTGAGGGGCTGAAACAGAGGGTGAGAAACAGAGGGGCTGAAACAGAGGGGTGAAACAGAGGGGCTGATACAGAGGGCGAGAAACAGAGGGGCTGAATCAGAGGGCTAAATCAGAGGGGCTGAATCAGAGGGGCTGAAACAGAGGGGCTGTATCAGAGGGGCTGAAACAGAGGGTGAGAAACAGAGGGGCTGAAACAAAGGGCAAGAAACAGAGGGGCTGAAACAGAAGGGCTGAAACAGAGGGGGAGAAACAGAGGGGCTGAAACAGAGGGTCTGAATCAGAGGGGCTGAAACAGAGGGCGAGAAACAGAGGGGCTGAAACAGAGGGGCTGAAACAGAGGGTCTGAAACAGAGGGGCTGAATCAGAGGGGCTGATTCAGAGGGGCTGAAGCAGAGGGGCTGAATCAGCGGGGCTGAAACAGAGGGCGAGAAACTGAGGTGCTGAAACAGAGGGCGAGAAACAGAGGGGCAGAAACAGCGGGCGAGAAACAGAGGGGCTGAAACAGAGGGGCTGAAACAGAGGGCGAGAAACAGAGTGGCTGAAACAGAGGGCTAGAAACAGAGGGGCTGAAACAGAGGGGTTGAAACAGAGGGGCTGAAACAGAGGGGCTGAAACAGTGGGGCTGAAACAGAGGGGCTGAAACAAAGCGGCTGATACAGAGGGCGAGAAACAGAGGGGCTGAAACAGAGGGCGAGAAACAGAGTGGCTGAAACATGGCGAGAAACAGAGGGGCTGAAACAGAGGGGCTGAAACAGAGGGGCTGAAACAGAGGGCAAGAAACAGAGGGGCTGAAACAGAGGGTCTGAATCAGAGGGGCTGAAACAGAGGGCGAGAAACAGAGGGGCTCAAACAGAGGGGCTGAAACAGAGGGTCTGAAACAGAGGGGCTGAATCAGAGGGGCTGATTCAGAGGGGCTGAAGCAGAGGGGCTGAATCAGCGGGGCTGAAACAGAGGGCGAGAAACAGAGGGGCTGAAACAGAGGGCGAGAAACAGAGGGGCAGAAACAGCGGGTGAGAAACAGAGGGGCTGAAACAGAGGGCGAGAAACAGAGTGGCTGAAACAGAGGGCTAGAAACAGAGGGGCTGAAACAGAGGGGTTGAAACAGAGGGGCTGAAACAGAGGGGCTGAAACAGTGGGGCTGAAACAGAGGGGCTGAAACAAAGCGGCTGATACAGAGGGCGAGAAACAGAGGGGCTGAAACAGAGGGCGAGAAACAGAGTGGCTGAAACATGGCGAGAAACAGAGGGGCTGAAACAGAGGGGCTGAAACAGAGGGGCTGAAACAGAGGGCAAGAAACAGAGGGGCTGAAACAGAGGGCGAGAAACAGAGGGGCTGAAACAGAGGGCGAGAAACAGAGGAGCTGAAAATGAGGGCGAGAAACAGAGGGGCTGAAACAGAGGGGCTGAAACAGAGGAGCTGAAACAGAAGGGCTGAAACAGAGGGCGAAAAAGAGAGGGGCGGAATCAGAGGGGCTAAATCAGAGGGGCTGATTCAGAGGGGTTGAAACAAAGGGTCTGAATCAGAGGGGCTGAAACAGAGGGCGAGAAACAGAGGGGCTGAAAAAGAGGGCGAGAAACAGGGGGGCTGAAACAGAGGGCGAGAAACAGAGGGGCTGAAACAGAGGGCGAGAAACTGAGGGGCTGAAACAGAGGGCGAGAAACAGAGGGGCTGAAACAGAGGGCGAGAAACAGAGGGGCTGAAACATAGGGGCTGAATGAGTGGGGCTGAATCAGAGGGGCTGAATCAGAGGGGCTGAAACAGAGGGTGAGAAACAGAGAGCGAGAAACAGAGGGGCTGAATCAGAGGGCTAAATCAGAGGGGCTGAATCAGAGGGGCTGAAACAGAGGGGCTGAATCAGAGGGGCTGAAACAGAGGGCGAGAAACAGAGGGTCTGAAAAAGAGGGCAAGAAACAGAGGGGCTGAAACAGAAGGGCTGAAACAGAGGGCGAAAAACAGAGGGGCTGAATCAGTGGGGCTAAATCAGAGGGGCTGAATCAGAGGGGTTGAAACAAAGGGTCTGAATCAGAGGGGCTGAAACAGAGGGCGAGAAACAGAGGGGCTGAAACAGAGAGCGAGAAACATAGGGGCTGAATCAGAGGGCGAGAAACAGAGGGGAAGAAACAGAGGGGCTGAAACAGAGGGTCTGAAACAGACGGGCTGACTCAGAGGGGCTGATTCAGAGGGGCTGAAACAGAGGGGCTGAATCAGCGGGGCTGAAACAGAGGGCGAGAAACAGAGGGGCAGAAACAGAGGGCGAGAAACAGAGCGGCTGAAACAGAGGGGCTGAAACAGAGGGCGAGAAACAGAGGGGCTGAAACAGAGGGCAAGAAACAGAGGGGCTGAAACAGAGGGGATGAAACAGTGGGGCTGAAACAGAGGGCGAGAAACAGAGGGGCTGAAACAGAGGGCAAGAAACAGAGGGGCTGAAACAGAGGGCGAGAAACAGAGGGGCTGAATCAGAGGGGCTGAAACAGAGGGTGATAAACAGAGGGGCTGAAACAGACGGGCTGAAACAGAGGGGCTGAAAAAGAGGGCGAAAAACAGAGGGGCTGAAACAGATGGCGAGAAACAGAGGGCAAGAAACAGAGGGGCTGAAACAGAGGGGATGAAACAGTGGGGCTGAAACAGAGGGCGAGAAACAGAGGGGCTGAAACAGAGGGCGAGAAACAGAGGGGCTGAAACAGAAGGCGAGAAACAGAGGGGCTGAATCAGAGGGGCTGAAACAGAGGGTGAGAAACAGAGGGGCTGAAACAGAGGGCGAGAAACAGAGTGGCTGAAACAGACGGGCTGAAACAGAGGGGCTGAAAAAGAGGGCGAAAAACAGAGGGGCTGAAACAGAGGGGCTGAAACAGAGGGGATGAAACAGTGGGGCTGAAACAGAGGGCGAGAAACAGAGGGGCTGAAACAGAGGGCGAGAAACAGAGGGGCTGAAACAGAAGGGCTGAAACAGAGGGCGAGAAACAGAGGGGCTGAATCAGAGGGGCTAAATCAGAGGGGCTGAATCAGAGGGGTTGAAAGAGAGGGTCTGAATCAGAGGGGCTGAAACAGAGGGCGAGAAATAGAGGGGCTGAAACAGAGGGCGAGAAACAGAGGGGATGAAACAGAGGGGCTGAAACAGAGGGTATGAAACAGAGGGGCTGAATCAGAGGGGCTGATTCAGAGGGGCTGAAACAGAGGGGCTGAATCAGCGGGGCTGAAACAGAGGGCAAAAAACTGAGGGGCTGAAACAGAGGGTGAGAAACAGAGGGGCTGAAACAGAGGGGCTGAAACAGAGGGCGAGAAACAGAGGGGCTGAATCAAAGGGCTAAATCAGAGGGGCTGAATCAGAGGGTCTGAAACAGAGGGGCTGAATCAGAGGGGCTGAAACAGAGGGTGAGAAACAGAGGGGCTGAAACAAAGGGCAAGAAACAGAGGGGCTGAAACAGAGGGGCTAAATCAGAGGGGCTGAATCAGAGGGGTTGAAACAAAGGGTCTGAATCAGAGGGGCTGAAACAAAGCGGCTGATACAGAGGGCGAGAAACAGAGGGGCTGAAACAGAGGGCGAGAAACAGAGTGGCTGAAACATGGCGAGAAACAGAGGGGCTGAAACAGAGGGGCTGAAACAGAGGGGCTGAAACAGAGGGCAAGAAACAGAGGGGCTGAAACAGACGGCGAGAAACAGAGGGGCTGAAACAGAGGGCGAGAAACAGAGGGGCTGAAACAGAGGGCGAGAAACAGAGGGGCTGAAACAGAGGGTCTGAAACAGAGGGGCTGAAACAGAAGGGCTGAAACAGAGGGCGAAAAAGAGAGGGGCTGAATCAGAGGGGCTAAATCAGAGGGGCTGAATCAGAGGGGTTGAAACAAAGGGTCTGAATCAGAGGGGCTGAAACAGAGGGCGAGAAACAGAGGGGCTGAAACAGAGGGCGAGAAACAGGGGGGCTGAAACAGAGGGCGAGAAACAGAGGGGCTGAAACATAGGGGCTGAATGAGTGGGGCTGAATCAGAGGGGCTGAAACAGAGGGTGAGAAACAGAGGGGCTGAAACAGAGGGGCTGAAACAGAGGGGCTGAAACAGAGAGCGAGAAACAGAGGGGCTGAATCAGAGGGCTAAATCAGAGGGGCTGAATCAGAGGGGCTGAAACAGAGGGGCTGAATCAGAGGGGCTGAAACAGAGGGCGAGAAACAGAGGGTCTGAAACAGAGGGCAAGAAACAGAGGGGCTGAAACAGAAGGGCTGAAACAGAGGGCGAAAAACAGAGGGGCTGAATCAGTGGGGCTAAATCAGAGGGGCTGAATCAGAGGGGTTGAAACAAAGGGTCTGAATCAGAGGGGCTGAAACAGAGGGCGAGAAACAGAGGGGCTGAAACAGAGGGCGAGAAACATAGGGGCTGAATCAGAGGGCGAGAAACAAAGGGGAAGAAACAGAGGGGCTGAAACAGAGGGTCTGAAACAGACGGGCTGACTCAGAGGGGCTGATTCAGAGGGGCTGAAACAGAGGGCGAGAAACAGAGGGGCAGAAACAGAGGGCGAGAAACAGAGCGGCTGAAACAGAGGGGCTGAAACAGAGGGCGAGAAACAGAGGGGCTGAAATAGAGGGCAAGAAACAGAGGGGCTGAAACAGAGGGGATGAAACAGTGGGGCTGAAACAGAGGGCGAGAAACAGAGGGGCTGAAACAGAGGGCGAGAAACAGAGGGGCTGAAACAGAGGGCGAGAAACAGAGGGGCTGAATCAGAGGGGCTGAAACAGAGGGTGAGAAACAGAGGGGCTGAAACAGACGGGCTGAAACAGAGGGGCTGAAAAAGAGGGCGAAAAACAGAGGGGCTGAAACAGATGGCGAGAAACAGAGGGCAAGAAACAGAGGGGCTGAAACAGAGGGGATGAAACAGTGGGGCTGAAACAGAGGGCGAGAAACAGAGGGGCTGAAACAGAGGGCGAGAAACAGAGGGGCTGAAACAGAGGGCGAGAAACAGAGGGGCTGAATCAGAGGGGCTGAAACAGAGGGTGAGAAACAGAGGGGCTGAAACAGAGGGCGAGAAACAGAGTGGCTGAAACAGACGGGCTGAAACAGAGGGGCTGAAAAAGAGGGCGAAAAACAGAGGGGCTGAAACAGAGGGGCTGAAACAGAGGGGCTGAAACAGTGGGGCTGAAACAGAGGGCGAGGAACAGAGGGGCTGAAACAGAGGGCGAGAAACAGAGGGGCTGAAACAGAGGGCGAGAAACAGAGGGGCTGAATCAGAGGGGCTGAAACAGAGGGTGAGAAACAGAGGGGCTGAAACAGAGGGCGAGAAACATAGTGGCTGAAACAGTTGGGCTGAAACAGAGGGGCTGAAAAAGAGGGCGAAAAACAGAGGGGCTGAAACAGAGGGCGAGAAACAGAGGGGCTGAATCAGAGGGGCTGAAACAGAGGGTGAGAAACAGAGGGGCTGAAACAGAGGGCGAGAAACATAGTGGCTGAAACAGATGGGCTGAAACAGAGGGGCTGAAAAAGAGGGCGAAAAACAGAGGGGCTGAAACAGAGGGCGAGAAACAGAGGGGCTGAAACAGAGGGCAAGAAACAGAGGGGCTGAAACAGAAGGGCTGAAACAGAGGGCGAGAAACAGAGGGGCTGAATCAGAGGGGCTAAATCAGAGGGGCTGAATCAGAGGGGTTGAAAGAGAGGGTCTGAATCAGAGGGGCTGAAACAGAGGGCGAGAAATAGAGGGGCTGAAACAGAGGGCGAGAAACAGAGGGGATGAAACAGAGGGGCTGAAACAGAGGGTATGAAACAGAGGGGCTGAATCAGAGGGGCTGATTCAGAGGGGCTGAAACAGAGGGGCTGAATCAGCGGGGCTGAAACAGAGGGCAAAAAACTGAGGGGCTGAAACAGAGGGTGAGAAACAGAGGGGCTGAAACAGAGGGGCTGAAACAGAGGGCGAGAAACAGAGGGGCTGAATCAAAGGGCTAAATCAGAGGGGCTGAATCAGAGGGTCTGAAACAGAGGGGCTGAATCAGAGGGGCTGAAACAGAGGGTGAGAAACAGAGGGGCTGAAACAAAGGGCAAGAAACAGAGGGGCTGAAACAGAGGGGCTAAATCAGAGGGGCTGAATCAGAGGGGTTGAAACAAAGGGTCTGAATCAGAGGGGCTGAAACAAAGCGGCTGATACAGAGGGCGAGAAACAGAGGGGCTGAAACAGAGGGCGAGAAACAGAGTGGCTGAAACATGGCGAGAAACAGAGGGGCTGAAACAGAGGGGCTGAAACAGAGGGGCTGAAACAGAGGGCAAGAAACAGAGGGGCTGAAACAGACGGCGAGAAACAGAGGGGCTGAAACAGAGGGCGAGAAACAGAGGGGCTGAAACAGAGGGCGAGAAACAGAGGGGCTGAAACAGAGGGTCTGAAACAGAGGGGCTGAAACAGAAGGGCTGAAACAGAGGGCGAAAAAGAGAGGGGCTGAATCAGAGGGGCTAAATCAGAGGGGCTGAATCAGAGGGGTTGAAACAAAGGGTCTGAATCAGAGGGGCTGAAACAGAGGGCGAGAAACAGAGGGGCTGAAACAGAGGGCGAGAAACAGGGGGGCTGAAACAGAGGGCGAGAAACAGAGGGGCTGAAACATAGGGGCTGAATGAGTGGGGCTGAATCAGAGGGGCTGAAACAGAGGGTGAGAAACAGAGGGGCTGAAACAGAGGGGCTGAAACAGAGGGGCTGAAACAGAGAGCGAGAAACAGAGGGGCTGAATCAGAGGGCTAAATCAGAGGGGCTGAATCAGAGGGGCTGAAACAGAGGGGCTGAATCAGAGGGGCTGAAACAGAGGGCGAGAAACAGAGGGTCTGAAACAGAGGGCAAGAAACAGAGGGGCTGAAACAGAAGGGCTGAAACAGAGGGCGAAAAACAGAGGGGCTGAATCAGTGGGGCTAAATCAGAGGGGCTGAATCAGAGGGGTTGAAACAAAGGGTCTGAATCAGAGGGGCTGAAACAGAGGGCGAGAAACAGAGGGGCTGAAACAGAGGGCGAGAAACATAGGGGCTGAATCAGAGGGCGAGAAACAAAGGGGAAGAAACAGAGGGGCTGAAACAGAGGGTCTGAAACAGACGGGCTGACTCAGAGGGGCTGATTCAGAGGGGCTGAAACAGAGGGCGAGAAACAGAGGGGCAGAAACAGAGGGCGAGAAACAGAGCGGCTGAAACAGAGGGGCTGAAACAGAGGGCGAGAAACAGAGGGGCTGAAACAGAGGGCAAGAAACAGAGGGGCTGAAACAGAGGGGATGAAACAGTGGGGCTGAAACAGAGGGCGAGAAACAGAGGGGCTGAAACAGAGGGCGAGAAACAGAGGGGCTGAAACAGAGGGCGAGAAACAGAGGGGCTGAATCAGAGGGGCTGAAACAGAGGGTGAGAAACAGAGGGGCTGAAACAGACGGGCTGAAACAGAGGGGCTGAAAAAGAGGGCGAAAAACAGAGGGGCTGAAACAGATGGCGAGAAACAGAGGGCAAGAAACAGAGGGGCTGAAACAGAGGGGATGAAACAGTGGGGCTGAAACAGAGGGCGAGAAACAGAGGGGCTGAAACAGAGGGCGAGAAACAGAGGGGCTGAAACAGAGGGCGAGAAACAGAGGGGCTGAATCAGAGGGGCTGAAACAGAGGGTGAGAAACAGAGGGGCTGAAACAGAGGACGAGAAACAGAGTGGCTGAAACAGACGGGCTGAAACAGAGGGGCTGAAAAAGAGGGCGAAAAACAGAGGGGCTGAAACAGAGGGGCTGAAACAGAGGGGCTGAAACAGTGGGGCTGAAACAGAGGGCGAGGAACAGAGGGGCTGAAACAGAGGGCGAGAAACAGAGGGGCTGAAACAGAGGGCGAGAAACAGAGGGGCTGAATCAGAGGGGCTGAAACAGAGGGTGAGAAACAGAGGGGCTGAAACAGAGGGCGAGAAACATAGTGGCTGAAACAGTTGGGCTGAAACAGAGGGGCTGAAAAAGAGGGCGAAAAACAGAGGGGCTGAAACAGAGGGCGTGAAACAGAGGGGCTGAAACAGAGGGCAAGAAACAGAGGGGCTGAAACAGAAGGGCTGAAACAGAGGGCGAGAAACAGAGGGGCTGAATCAGAGGGGCTAAATCAGAGCGGCTGAATCAGAGGGGTTGAAAGAGAGGGTCTGAATCAGAGGGGCTGAAACAGAGGGCGAGAAACAGAGGGTATGAAACAGAGGGGCTGAATCAGAGGGGCTGATTCAGAGGGGCTGAAACAGAGGGGCTGAATCAGCGGGGCTGAAACAGAGGGCAAAAAACAGAGGGGCTGAAACTGAGGGTGAGAAACAGAGGGGCTGAAACAGAGGGGCTGAAACAGAGGGCGAGAAACAGAGGGGCTGAATCAAAGGGCTAAATCAGAGGGGCTGAATCAGAGGGGCTGAAACAGAGGGGCTGAATCAGAGGGGCTGAAACAGAGGGTGAGAAACAGAGGGGCTGAAACAAAGGGCAAGAAACAGAGGGGCTGAAACAGAAGGGCTGAAACAGAGGGGGAGAAACAGAGGGGCTGAAACAGAGGGTCTGAATCAGAGGGGCTGAAACAGAGGGCGAGAAACAGAGGGGCTGAAACAGAGGGGCTGAAACAGAGGGTCTGAAACAGAGGGGCTGAATCAGAGGGGCTGATTCAGAGGGGCTGAAACAGAGGGGCTGAATCAGCGGGGCTGAAACAGAGGGCGAGAAACTGAGGGGCTGAAACAGAGGGCGAGAAACAGAGGGGCAGAAACAGCGGGCGATAAACAGAGGGGCTGAAACAGAGGGGCTGAAACAGAGGGCGAGAAACAGAGTGGCTGAAACAGAGGGCTAGAAACAGAGGGGCTGAAACAGAGGGGTTGAAACAGAGGGGCTGAAACAGAGGGGCTGGAACAGTGGGGCTGAAACAGAGGGCGAGAAACAGAGGGGCTGAAACAGAGGGCGCGAAACAGAGGGGCTGAAACAGAGGGCGAGAAACAGAGGGGCTGAATCAGAGGAGCTGAAACAGAGGGTGAGAAACAGAGGGGCTGAAACAGAGGGCTGAAACAGAGGGGCTGAAAAAGAGGGCGAAAAACAGAGGGCTGAAACAGAGGGGCTGAAACAGAGGGGCTGAAACAGGGTGGCTGAAACAGAGGGGCTGAAACAGAGGTGCTGAAACAGAGGGGCTGAAACAGAGGGCGCGAAACAGAGGGGCTGAAACAGAGGGCGAGAAACAGATGGGCTGAAACAGAGGGGCTGAAACAGAGGGCGAGAAACAGAGGGGCTGAAACAGAGGGCGAGAAACAGAGGGGCTGAAATTGAGGGCGGGAAACAGCGGGGCTGAAACAGAGGGGCTGAAACAGAGGGCGAGAAACAGAGGGGCTGAAACAGAGGGCGAGAAACAAAGGGGCTGAAACAGCTGGCGAGAAACAGAGGGCCAGAAACAGAGGGGCTGAAACAGAGGGGCTGAAACAGACGGGCTGAAACAGAGAGCCTGAAACAGAGGGCGAGAAACAGAGCGGCTGAAACAGAGCGCGAAAAACAGAGGGGCTGAAACAGAGGGCGAGAAACAGAGGGGATGAAACAGAGGGGCTGAAACAGAGGGGCTGAAACAGAGGGGCTGAATCAGAGGGGCTGAAACAGAGGGGCTGAATCAGAGGGGCTGAAACAGAGGGCGAGAAACAGAGGGGCTGAAAAAGAGGGCGAGAAACAGAGGGGCTGAAATAGGAGGGCGAGAAACAGAGGGGCTGAAACAGAGGGGCTGAAACAGAGTGGCTGAAACAGAGGGCGAGAAACCGAGAGGTTGAAACAGATGGCGAGAAACAGAGGGGCTGAAACACAGGGCGAGAAACAGAGGGGCTGAAACAGAGGGCGAGAAACAGAGGGGCTGAAACAGAGGGGCTGAAACAGACGGGCTGAAACAGAGGGCAAAAAACAGAGGGGCTGAAACAGAAGGCGAGAAACAGAGGGGCTGAAACAGAGGGCAAAAAACAGAGGGGCTGAAACAGAGGGCGAGAAACAGAGGGTGAGAAACAGAGGGCGAGAAACAGATGGGATGAAACAGATGGGCTGAAATAGAGGGGCTGAAACAGAGGTGCTGAATCAGAGGGGCTGACACAGAGGGGCTGAATCAGAGGGGCTGACACAGAGTGCGAGAAACAGAGGGGCTGAAACAGAGGGCGAGAAACAGAGGGGCTGAAACAGACGGGCTGAAACAGAGGGGCTGAAACAGAGGGCGAGAAACAGAGAGGCTGAAACAGAGGGCGAGAAACAGAGGGGCTGAAACAGAGGGCAAGAAACAGAGGGGCTGAATCAGAGATGCGAGAAACAGAGGGGCTGAAACAGAGGGGCTGAAACAGAGGGGCTGAAACAGAGGGCGAGAAACAGAGGTGCTGAAACAGAGGGCGAGAAACAGAGGGGCTGAAACGGAGGGCGAGAAACAGAGGGCGAGAAACAGAGGGACTGAAACAGAGGGGCTGAAACAGAGGGGCTGAAACAGAGGGCGAGAAACAGAGGGGCTGAAACAGAGGGCGAGAAACAGAGGGGCTGAAACAGAGGGACCGAAACAGTGGGGCTGAAACAGAGGGGCTGAAACAGAGGGCGAGAAATAGAGAGGCTGAAACAGAGGGCGAGAAAAAGAGGGGCTGAAACAGAGCGCGAGAAATAGAGGGGCTGAAACAGAGAGCGCGAAACAGAGGGGCTGAAACAGAGGCGCTGAAACAGAGGGCGAGAAACAGAGGGGCTGAAACAGAGGGCGAGAAACAATGGGGCTGAAACGGAGGGCGAGAAACAGAGGGCGAGAAACAGAGGGACTGAAACAGAGGGGCTGAAACAGAGGGGCTGAAACAGAGGGCGAGAAATAGAGGGGCTGAAACAGAGGGGCTGAAAAAGTGGGGCTGAAACAGAGGGGCTGAAACAGAGGGCGAGAAATAGAGGGGCTGAAACAGAGGGCGAGAAACAGAGGGGCTGAAACAGAGCGCGAGAAACAGAGGGGCTGAATCAGAGGGCGCGAAACAGAGGGGCTGAAACAGAGGGGCTGAAACAGAGGGGCTGAAACAGAGGGCGAGAAACAGAGGGGCTGAAACAGAGGGGCTGAAACAGAGGGCGAGAATCAGAGGGGCTGAAACAGAGGGCGAGAAACAGAGTGGCTGAATCAGAGGGGCTGAAACCGAGGGCGAGAAACAGAAAGGCTGAAACAGAGGGCGAGAAACAGAGGGGCTGAAACAGAGGGGCTGAAACAGAGGGACTGAAACAGAGGGGATTAAACAGAGTGCGAGAAACAGAGGGGCTGAAACAGAGGGGCTGAAACAGAGGGGCTGAATCAGAGGGGCTGATTCAGAGGGGCTGAAACAGAGGGGCTGAATCAGAGGGGCTGCAACAGAGGGCGAGAAACAGAGTGGCTGAAACAGAGGGCGAGAAACAGACGGGCAGAAACAGAGGGCGAGAAACAGAGGGGCTGAAACAGAGGGGCTGAAACAGAGAGCACGAAACAGAGGGACTGAAACAGAGGGCGAGAAACAGAGGGGCTGAAACAGACGGCGAGAAACAGAGGGGCTGAAACAGAGGGCAAGAAAAAGAGGGGCTGAAACTGAGTGGCTGAAACAGAAGGGCTGAAACAGAGGGGCTGAAACAGAGGGCGAGAAACAGAGTGGCTGAATCAGAGTGGCTGAATCAGAGGACCTGAAACAGAGGGGCTGAAACAGAGGGCGAGAAACAGAGGGCCTGAAACAGAGGGCGAGAAACAGAGGGCGAGAAACAGAGAGGCTGAAACAGAGGGGCTGAAACAGAGGGGCTGAAACAAAGCGGCTGATACAGAGGGTGAGAAACAGAGGGGCTGAAACAGAGGGCGAGAAACAGAGTGGCTGAAACATGGCGAGAAACAGAGGGGCTGAAACAGAGGGGCTGAAACAGAGGGGCTGAAACAGAGGGGCTGAAACAGAGGGCAAGAAACAGAGGGGCTGAAACAGAGGGCGAGAAACAGAGGGGCTGAAACAGAGGGGCTGAAACAGAGGGCGAGAAACAGAGGGGCTGAAACAGAGGGGCTGAAACAGTGGGGCTGAAACAGAGGAGCTGAAACAGAGGGCGAGTAATAGAGGGGCTTAAACAGAGGGCGAGAAACAGAGGGGCTGAAACAGAGGGGCTGAAACAGAGGGGCTGAAACTGAGGGCGAGAAACTGAGGGGCTGAAACAGAGGGCGAGAATCAGAGGGCGAGAAACAGAGGGGCTGAATCAGAGGGGCTGAAACAGAGGGCGAGAAACAGAAAGGCTGAAACAGAGGGCGAGAAACAGAGGGGCTGAAACAGAGGGGCTGAAACAGAGGGTGAGAAACAGAGGGGTTTAAACAGAGGGCGAGAAACAGAGGGTGAGAAACAGAGGGGCTGAAACAGAGGGGCTGAATCAGAGGGGCTGATTCAGAGGGGCTGAAACAGAGGGGCTGAATCAGAGGGGCTGCAACAGAGGGCGAGAAACAGAGTGGCTGAAACAGAGGGCGAGAAACAGACGGGCAGAAACAGAGGGCGAGAAACAGAGGGGCTGAAACAGAGGGGCTGAAACAGAGAGCGCGAAACAGAGGGACTGAAACAGAGGGCGAGAAACAGAGGGGCTGAAACAGACGGCGAGAATCAGAAGGGCTGAAACAGAGGGCGAGAAACAGAGGGGCTGAAACAGAGGGCAAGAAACAGAGGGGCTGAAACTGAGTGGCTGAAACAGAAGGGCTGAAACAGAGGGGCTGAAACAGAGGGCGAGAAACAGAGTGGCTGAATCAGAGGGGCTGAATCAGAGGAACTGAAACAGAGGGGCTGAAACAGAGGGCGAGAAACAGAGGGGCTGAAACAGAGGGCGAGAAACAGAGGGCGAGAAACAGAGAGGCTGAAACAGAGGGGCTGAAACAGAGGGGCTGAAACAATGCGGCTGATACAGAGGGTGAGAAACAGAGGGGCTGAAACAGAGGGCGAGAAACAGAGTGGCTGAAACATGGCGAGAAACAGAGGGGCTGAAACAGAGGGGCTGAAACAGAGGGCGAGAAACAGAGGGGCTGAAACAGAGGGCAAGAAACAGAAGGGCTGAAACAGAGGGCGAGAAACAGGGGGGCTGAAACAGAGGGGCTGAAACAGAGGGCGAGAAACAGAGGGGCTGAAACAGAGGGGCTGAAACAGAGGGGCTGAAACAGAGGGCGAGAAACAGAGCGGCTGAAACAGATGGCGAGAAACTGAGTGGCTGAAACAGAGGGCAAGAAACAGAGGGGCTGAAACAGAGGGCGAGAAACAGAGGGGCTGAAACAGAGGGCGAGAAACAGAGGGGCTGAAACAGAGGGCGAGAAACAGATGGGCTGAAACAGAGGGCGAGAAACAGAGGGGCTGAAACAGAGGGGCTGAAACAGAGGAGCTGAAACAGAGGGCGAGAAACAGAGAGGCTGAAACAGAGGGCGAGAAACAGAGTGGCTGAAACAGAGGGCAAGAAACAGAGGGGCTGAATTAGAGGGCGAGAAACAGAGTGGCTGAAACAGAGGGGCTGAAACAAAGGGGCTGAAACAGTGGGGCTGAAACAGAGGGGCTGAAACAGAGGGCGAGAAATAGAGTGGCTGAAACAGAGGGGCTGAAACAAAGGGGCTGAAACAGTGGGGCTGAAACAGAGGGGCTGAAACAGAGGGCGAGAAACAGAGGGGCTGAAACAAAGGGGCTGAAACAGTGGGGCTGAAACAGAGGGGCTGAAACAGAGGGCGAGAAATAGAGGGGCTGAAACAGACGGCGAGAAACAGAGGGGCTGAAACAGAGGGCGAGAAACAGAGGGGCTGAAACAGAGGGGCTGAAACAGAGGGCCTGAAACAGAGCGGCTGAAACAGAGGGCGAGAAACAGAGGGGCTGAAACAGAGGGCGAGAAACACAGGGGCTGAATCAGAGGGGCTGAAACAGAGGGCGAGATACAGGGGGGCTGAAACAGAGGGCGAGAAACAGAGGGGCTGAAACAGATGGGCTGAAACAGAGGGTGAGAAACAGAGGGGCTGAAACAGAGGGCGAGAAACAGAGTGGCTGAAACAGAGGGGCTGAAACAGGGGGGCTGATTCAGAGGGGCTGAAACAGAGGTGCTGAATCAGAGGGGCTGAAACAGAAGGGCTGAAACAGAGGGCGAAAAACAGAGGGGCTGAATCAGAGGGGCTAAATCAGAGGGGCTGAATCAGAGGGGTTGAAACGAAGGGTCTGAATCAGAGGGGCTGAAACAGAGGGCGAGAAACAGAGGGGCTGAAACAGAGGGCGAGAAACATAGGGGCTGAATCAGAGGGCGAGAAACAGAGGGGAAGAAACAGAGGGGCTGAAACAGAGGGTCTGAAACAGACGGGCGGACTCAGAGGGGCTGATTCAGAGGGGCTGAAACAGAGGGGCTGAATCAGCGGGGCTGAAACAGAGGGCGAGAAACAGAGGGGCAGAAACAGAGGGCGAGAAACAGAGCGGCTGAAACAGAGGGGCTGAAACAGAGGGCGAGAAACAGAGGGGCTGAAACAGAGGGCAAGAAACAGAGGGGCTGAAACAGAGGGGATGAAACAGTGGGGCTGAAACAGAGGGCGAGAAACAGAGGGGCTGAAACAGAGGGCGAGAAACAGAGGGGCTGAAACAGAGGGCGAGAAACAGAGGGGCTGAATCAGAGGGGCTGAAACAGAGGGTGAGAAGCAGAGGGGCTGAAACAGAGGGCGAGAAACAGAGTGGCTGAAACAGACGGGCTGAAACAGAGGGGCTGAAAAAGAGGGCGAAAAACAGAGGGGCTGAAACAGAGGGCGAGAAACAGAGGGCAAGAAACAGAGGGGCTGAAACAGAGAGAAGAAACAGTGGGGCTGAAACAGAGGGCGAGAAACAGAGGGGCTGAAACAGAGGGCGAGAAACAGAGGGGCTGAAACAGAGGGCGAGAAACAGAGGGGCTGAATCAGAGGGGCTGAAACAGAGGGTGAGAAACAGAGGGGCTGAAACAGAGGGCGAGAAACAGAGGGGCTGAAACAGAGGGCGAGAAACAGAGGGGCTGAATCAGAGGGGCTGAAACAGAGGGTGAGAAACAGAGGGGCTGAAACAGAGGGCGAGAAACAGAGTGGCTGAAACAGACGGGCTGAAACAGAGGGGCTGAAAAAGAGGGCGAAAAACAGAGGGGCTGAAACAGAGGGGCTGAAACAGAGGGGATGAAACAGTGGGGCTGAAACAGAGGGCGAGAAACAGAGGGGCTGAAACAGAGGGCGAGAAACAGAGGGTCTGAAACAGAGGGCGAGAAACAGAGGGGCTGAATCAGAGGGGCTGAAACAGAGGGTGAGAAACAGAGGGGCTGAAACAGAGGGCGAGAAACATAGTGGCTGAAACAGATGGTCTGAAACAGAGGGGCTGAAAAAGAGGGCGAAAAACAGAGGGGCTGAAACAGAGGGCGAGAAACAGAGGGGCTGAATCAGAGGGCTAAATCAGAGGGGCTGAATCAGAGGGGCTGAAACAGAGGGGATGAATCAGAGGGGCTGATACAGAGGGCGAGAAACAGAGGGGCTGAAACAGAGGGCAAGAAACAGAGGGGCTGAAACAGAAGGGCTGAAACAGAGGGCGAGAAACAGAGGGGCTGAATCAGAGGGGCTAAATCAGAGGGGCTGAATCAGAGGGGTTGAAAGAGAGGGTCTGAATCAGAGGGGCTGAAACAGAGGGCGAGAAATAGAGGGGCTGAAACAGAGGGCGAGAAACAGAGGGGATGAAACAGAGGGGCTGAAACAGAGGGTATGAAACAGAGGGGCTGAATCAGCGGGGCTGAAACAGAGGGCAAAAAACAGAGTGGCTGAATCAGAGGGGCTGAAACCGAGGGCGAGAAACAGAAAGGCTGAAACAGAGGGCGAGAAACAGAGGGGCTGAAACAGAGGGGCTGAAACAGAGGGACTGAAACAGAGGGGATTAAACAGAGTGCGAGAAACAGAGGGGCTGAAACAGAGGGGCTGAAACAGAGGGGCTGAATCAGAGGGGCTGATTCAGAGGGGCTGAAACAGAGGGGCTGAATCAGAGGGGCTGCAACAGAGGGCGAGAAACAGAGTGGCTGAAACAGAGGGCGAGAAACAGACGGGCAGAAACAGAGGGCGAGAAACAGAGGGGCTGAAACAGAGGGGCTGAAACAGAGAGCACGAAACAGAGGGACTGAAACAGAGGGCGAGAAACAGAGGGGCTGAAACAGACGGCGAGAAACAGAGGGGCTGAAACAGAGGGCAAGAAAAAGAGGGGCTGAAACTGAGTGGCTGAAACAGAAGGGCTGAAACAGAGGGGCTGAAACAGAGGGCGAGAAACAGAGTGGCTGAATCAGAGTGGCTGAATCAGAGGACCTGAAACAGAGGGGCTGAAACAGAGGGCGAGAAACAGAGGGCCTGAAACAGAGGGCGAGAAACAGAGGGCGAGAAACAGAGAGGCTGAAACAGAGGGGCTGAAACAGAGGGGCTGAAACAAAGCGGCTGATACAGAGGGTGAGAAACAGAGGGGCTGAAACAGAGGGCGAGAAACAGAGTGGCTGAAACATGGCGAGAAACAGAGGGGCTGAAACAGAGGGGCTGAAACAGAGGGGCTGAAACAGAGGGGCTGAAACAGAGGGCAAGAAACAGAGGGGCTGAAACAGAGGGCGAGAAACAGAGGGGCTGAAACAGAGGGGCTGAAACAGAGGGCGAGAAACAGAGGGGCTGAAACAGAGGGGCTGAAACAGTGGGGCTGAAACAGAGGAGCTGAAACAGAGGGCGAGTAATAGAGGGGCTTAAACAGAGGGCGAGAAACAGAGGGGCTGAAACAGAGGGGCTGAAACAGAGGGGCTGAAACTGAGGGCGAGAAACTGAGGGGCTGAAACAGAGGGCGAGAATCAGAGGGCGAGAAACAGAGGGGCTGAATCAGAGGGGCTGAAACAGAGGGCGAGAAACAGAAAGGCTGAAACAGAGGGCGAGAAACAGAGGGGCTGAAACAGAGGGGCTGAAACAGAGGGTGAGAAACAGAGGGGTTTAAACAGAGGGCGAGAAACAGAGGGTGAGAAACAGAGGGGCTGAAACAGAGGGGCTGAATCAGAGGGGCTGATTCAGAGGGGCTGAAACAGAGGGGCTGAATCAGAGGGGCTGCAACAGAGGGCGAGAAACAGAGTGGCTGAAACAGAGGGCGAGAAACAGACGGGCAGAAACAGAGGGCGAGAAACAGAGGGGCTGAAACAGAGGGGCTGAAACAGAGAGCGCGAAACAGAGGGACTGAAACAGAGGGCGAGAAACAGAGGGGCTGAAACAGACGGCGAGAATCAGAAGGGCTGAAACAGAGGGCGAGAAACAGAGGGGCTGAAACAGAGGGCAAGAAACAGAGGGGCTGAAACTGAGTGGCTGAAACAGAAGGGCTGAAACAGAGGGGCTGAAACAGAGGGCGAGAAACAGAGTGGCTGAATCAGAGGGGCTGAATCAGAGGAACTGAAACAGAGGGGCTGAAACAGAGGGCGAGAAACAGAGGGGCTGAAACAGAGGGCGAGAAACAGAGGGCGAGAAACAGAGAGGCTGAAACAGAGGGGCTGAAACAGAGGGGCTGAAACAATGCGGCTGATACAGAGGGTGAGAAACAGAGGGGCTGAAACAGAGGGCGAGAAACAGAGTGGCTGAAACATGGCGAGAAACAGAGGGGCTGAAACAGAGGGGCTGAAACAGAGGGCGAGAAACAGAGGGGCTGAAACAGAGGGCAAGAAACAGAAGGGCTGAAACAGAGGGCGAGAAACAGGGGGGCTGAAACAGAGGGGCTGAAACAGAGGGCGAGAAACAGAGGGGCTGAAACAGAGGGGCTGAAACAGAGGGGCTGAAACAGAGGGCGAGAAACAGAGCGGCTGAAACAGATGGCGAGAAACTGAGTGGCTGAAACAGAGGGCAAGAAACAGAGGGGCTGAAACAGAGGGCGAGAAACAGAGGGGCTGAAACAGAGGGCGAGAAACAGAGGGGCTGAAACAGAGGGGATGAAACAGATGGGCTGAAACAGAGGGCGAGAAACAGAGGGGCTGAAACAGAGGGGCTGAAACAGAGGAGCTGAAACAGAGGGCGAGAAACAGAGAGGCTGAAACAGAGGGCGAGAAACAGAGTGGCTGAAACAGAGGGCAAGAAACAGAGGGGCTGAATTAGAGGGCGAGAAACAGAGTGGCTGAAACAGAGGGGCTGAAACAAAGGGGCTGAAACAGTGGGGCTGAAACAGAGGGGCTGAAACAGAGGGCGAGAAATAGAGTGGCTGAAACAGAGGGGCTGAAACAAAGGGGCTGAAACAGTGGGGCTGAAACAGAGGGGCTGAAACAGAGGGCGAGAAACAGAGGGGCTGAAACAAAGGGGCTGAAACAGTGGGGCTGAAACAGAGGGGCTGAAACAGAGGGCGAGAAATAGAGGGGCTGAAACAGACGGCGAGAAACAGAGGGGCTGAAACAGAGGGCGAGAAACAGAGGGGCTGAAACAGAGGGGCTGAAACAGAGGGCCTGAAACAGAGCGGCTGAAACAGAGGGCGAGAAACAGAGGGGCTGAAACAGAGGGCGAGAAACACAGGGGCTGAATCAGAGGGGCTGAAACAGAGGGCGAGATACAGGGGGGCTGAAACAGAGGGCGAGAAACAGAGGGGCTGAAACAGATGGGCTGAAACAGAGGGTGAGAAACAGAGGGGCTGAAACAGAGGGCGAGAAACAGAGTGGCTGAAACAGAGGGGCTGAAACAGGGGGGCTGATTCAGAGGGGCTGAAACAGAGGTGCTGAATCAGAGGGGCTGAAACAGAAGGGCTGAAACAGAGGGCGAAAAACAGAGGGGCTGAATCAGTGGGGCTAAATCAGAGGGGCTGAATCAGAGGGGTTGAAACGAAGGGTCTGAATCAGAGGGGCTGAAACAGAGGGCGAGAAACAGAGGGGCTGAAACAGAGGGCGAGAAACATAGGGGCTGAATCAGAGGGCGAGAAACAGAGGGGAAGAAACAGAGGGGCTGAAACAGAGGGTCTGAAACAGACGGGCGGACTCAGAGGGGCTGATTCAGAGGGGCTGAAACAGAGGGGCTGAATCAGCGGGGCTGAAACAGAGGGCGAGAAACAGAGGGGCAGAAACAGAGGGCGAGAAACAGAGCGGCTGAAACAGAGGGGCTGAAACAGAGGGCGAGAAACAGAGGGGCTGAAACAGAGGGCAAGAAACAGAGGGGCTGAAACAGAGGGTATGAAACAGTGGGGCTGAAACAGAGGGCGAGAAACAGAGGGGCTGAAACAGAGGGCGAGAAACAGAGGGGCTGAAACAGAGGGCGAGAAACAGAGGGGCTGAATCAGAGGGGCTGAAACAGAGGGTGAGAAGCAGAGGGGCTGAAACAGAGGGCGAGAAACAGAGTGGCTGAAACAGACGGGCTGAAACAGAGGGGCTGAAAAAGAGGGCGAAAAACAGAGGGGCTGAAACAGAGGGCGAGAAACAGAGGGCAAGAAACAGAGGGGCTGAAACAGAGAGAAGAAACAGTGGGGCTGAAACAGAGGGCGAGAAACAGAGGGGCTGAAACAGAGGGCGAGAAACAGAGGGGCTGAAACAGAGGGCGAGAAACAGAGGGGCTGAATCAGAGGGGCTGAAACAGAGGGTGAGAAACAGAGGGGCTGAAACAGAGGGCGAGAAACAGAGTGGCTGAAACAGACGGGCTGAAACAGAGGGGCTGAAAAAGAGGGCGAAAAACAGAGGGGCTGAAACAGAGGGGCTGAAACAGAGGGGATGAAACAGTGGGGCTGAAACAGAGGGCGAGAAACAGAGGGGCTGAAACAGAGGGCGAGAAACAGAGGGTCTGAAACAGAGGGCGAGAAACAGAGGGGCTGAATCAGAGGGGCTGAAACAGAGGGTGAGAAACAGAGGGGCTGAAACAGAGGGCGAGAAACATAGTGGCTGAAACAGATGGTCTGAAACAGAGGGGCTGAAAAAGAGGGCGAAAAACAGAGGGGCTGAAACAGAGGGCGAGAAACAGAGGGGCTGAATCAGAGGGCTAAATCAGAGGGGCTGAATCAGAGGGGCTGAAACAGAGGGGATGAATCAGAGGGGCTGAAACAGAGGGCGAGAAACAGAGGGGCTGAAACAGAGGGCAAGAAACAGAGGGGCTGAAACAGAAGGGCTGAAACAGAGGGCGAGAAACAGAGGGGCTGAATCAGAGGGGCTAAATCAGAGGGGCTGAATCAGAGGGGTTGAAAGAGAGGGTCTGAATCAGAGGGGCTGAAACAGAGGGCGAGAAATAGAGGGGCTGAAACAGAGGGCGAGAAACAGAGGGGATGAAACAGAGGGGCTGAAACAGAGGGTATGAAACAGAGGGGCTGAATCAGCGGGGCTGAAACAGAGGGCAAAAAACAGAGGGGCTGAAACAGAGGGTGAGAAACAGAGGGGCTGAAACAGAGGGGCTGAAACAGAGGGCGAGAAACAGAGGGGCTGAATCAAAGGGCTAAATCAGAGGGGCTGAATCAGAGGGGCTGAAACAGAGGGGCTGAATCAGAGGGGCTGAAACAGATGGTGAGAAACAGAGGGGCTGAAACAAAGGGCAAGAAACAGAGGGGCTGAAACAGAAGGGCTGAAACAGAGGGGGAGAAACAGAGGGGCTGAAACAGAGGGTCTGAATCAGAGGGGCTGAAACAGAGGGCGAGAAACAGAGGGGCTGAAACAGAGGGGCTGAAACAGAGGGTCTGAAACAGAGGGGCTGAATCAGAGGGGCTGATTCAGAGGGGCTGAAACAGAGGGGCTGAATCAGCGGGGCTGAAACAGAGGGCGAGAAACTGAGGGGCTGAAACAGAGGGCGAGAAACAGAGGGGCAGAAACAGCGGGCGATAAACAGAGGGGCTGAAACAGAGGGGCTGAAACAGAGGGCGAGAAACAGAGTGGCTGAAACAGAGGGCTAGAAACAGAGGGGCTGAAACAGAGGGGTTGAAACAGAGGGGCTGAAACAGAGGGGCTGGAACAGTGGGGCTGAAACAGAGGGCGAGAAACAGAGGGGCTGAAACAGAGGGCGCGAAACAGAGGGGCTGAAACAGAGGGCGAGAAACAGAGGGGCTGAATCAGAGGAGCTGAAACAGAGGGTGAGAAACAGAGGGGCTGAAACAGAGGGCTGAAACAGAGGGGCTGAAAAAGAGGGCGAAAAGCAGAGGGCTGAAACAGAGGGGCTGAAACAGAGGGGCTGAAACTGGGTGGCTGAAACAGAGGGGCTGAAACAGAGGTGCTGAAACAGAGGGGCTGAAACAGAGGGCGAGAAACAGTGGGGCTGAAACAGAGGGCGAGAAACAGATGGGCTGAAACAGAGGGGCTGAAACAGAGTGCGAGAAACAGAGGGGCTGAAACAGAGGGCGAGAAACAGAGGGGCTGAAATTGAGGGCGGGAAACAGCGGGGCTGGAACAGAGGGGCTGAAACAGAGGGCGAGAAACAGAGGGGCTGAAACAGAGGGCGAGAAACAAAGGGGCTGAAACAGCTGGCGAGAAACAGAGGGCCAGAAACAGAGGGGCTGAAACAGAGGGGCTGAAACAGACGGGCTGAAACAGAGAGCCTGAAACAGAGGGCGAGAAACAGAGCGGCTGAAACAGAGGGGCTGAAACAGAGGGGCTGAAACAGAGGGCGAGAAACAGAGGGGATGAAACAGAGGGGCTGAAACAGAGGGGCTGAAACAGAGGGGCTGAATCAGAGGGGCTGAAACAGAGGGGCTGAATCAGAGGGGCTGAAACAGAAGGGCTGAAACAGAGGGCGAAAAACAGAGGGGCTGAATCAGTGGGGCTAAATCAGAGGGGCTGAATCAGAGGGGTTGAAACAAAGGGTCTGAATCAGAGGGGCTGAAACAGAGGGCGAGAAACAGAGGGGCTGAAACAGAGGGCGAGAAACATAGGGGCTGAATCAGAGGGCGAGAAACAGAGGGGAAGAAACCGAGGGGCTGATTCAGAGGGGCTGAAACAGAGGGGCTGAATCAGCGGGGCTGAAACAGAGGGCGAGAAACAGAGGGGCAGAAACAGAGGGCGAGAAACAGAGTGGCTGAAACAGAGGGGCTGAAACAGAGGGCGAGAAACAGAGGGGCTGAAACAGAGGGCAAGAAACAGAGGGGCTGAAACAGAGGGGATGAAACAGTGGGGCTGAAACAGAGGGCGAGAAACAGAGGGGCTGAAACAGAGGGCGAGAAACAGAGGGGCTGAATCAGAGGGGCTGAAACAGAGGGTGAGAAAAAGAGGGGCTGAAATAGAGGGCGAGAAACAGAGTGGCTGAAACAGACGGGCTGAAACAGAGGGGCTGAAAAAGAGGGCGAAAAACAGAGGGGCTGAAACAGAGGGCGAGAAACAGAGGGCAAGAAACAGAGGGGCTGAAACAGAGGGGATAAAACAGTGGGGCTGAAACAGAGGGCGAGAAACAGAGGGGCTGAAACAGAGGGCGAGAAACAGAGGGGCTGAAACAGAGGGCGAGAAACAGAGGGGCTGAATCAGAGGGGCTGAAACAGAGGGTGAGAAACAGAGGGGCTGAAACAGAGGGCGAGAAACAGAGTGGCTGAAACAGACGGGCTGAAACAGAGGGGCTGAAAAAGAGGGCGAAAAACAGAGGGGCTGAAACAGAGGGGCTGAAACAGAGGGGCTGAAACAGTGGGGCTGAAACAGAGGGCGAGAAACAGAGGGGCTGAAACAGAGGGCGAGAAACAGAGGGGCTGAAACAGAGGGCGAGAAACAGAGGGGCTGAATCAGAGGGGCTGAAACAGAGGGTGAGATACAGGGGGGCTGAAACAGAGGGCGAGAAACAGAGGGGCTGAAACAGATGGGCTGAAACAGAGGGTGAGAAACAGAGGGGCTGAAACAGAGGGCGAGAAACAGAGTGGCTGAAACAGAGGGGCTGAAACAGGGGGGCTGATTCAGAGGGGCTGAAACAGAGGTGCTGAATCAGAGGGGCTGAAACAGAAGGTCTGAAACAGAGGGCGAAAAACAGAGGGGCTGAATCAGTGGGGCTAAATCAGAGGGGCTGAATCAGAGGGGTTGAAACGAAGGGTCTGAATCAGAGGGGCTGAAACAGAGGGCGAGAAACAGAGGGGCTGAAACAGAGGGCGAGAAACATAGGGGCTGAATCAGAGGGCGAGAAACAGAGGGGAAGAAACAGAGGGGCTGAAACAGAGGGTCTGAAACAGACGGGCGGACTCAGAGGGGCTGATACAGAGGGGCTGAAACAGAGGGGCTGAATCAGCGGGGCTGAAACAGAGGGCGAGAAACAGAGGGGCAGAAACAGAGGGCGAGAAACAGAGCGGCTGAAACAGAGGGGCTGAAACAGAGGGCGAGAAACAGAGGGGCTGAAACAGAGGGCAAGAAACAGAGGGGCTGAAACAGAGGGGATGAAACAGTGGGGCTGAAACAGAGGGCGAGAAACAGAGGGGCTGAAACAGAGGGCGAGAAACAGAGGGGCTGAAACAGAGGGCGAGAAACAGAGGGGCTGAATCAGAGGGGCTGAAACAGAGGGTGAGAAGCAGAGGGGCTGAAACAGAGGGCGAGAAACAGAGTGGCTGAAACAGACGGGCTGAAACAGAGGGGCTGAAAAAGAGGGCGAAAAACAGAGGGGCTGAAACAGAGGGCGAGAAACAGAGGGCAAGAAACAGAGGGGCTGAAACAGAGAGAAGAAACAGTGGGGCTGAAACAGAGGGCGAGAAACAGAGGGGCTGAAACAGAGGGCGAGAAACAGAGGGGCTGAAACAGAGGGCGAGAAACAGAGGGGCTGAATCAGAGGGGCTGAAACAGAGGGTGAGAAACAGAGGGGCTGAAACAGAGGGCGAGAAACAGAGTGGCTGAAACAGACGGGCTGAAACAGAGGGGCTGAAAAAGAGGGCGAAAAACAGAGGGGCTGAAACAGAGGGGCTGAAACAGAGGGGATGAAACAGTGGGGCTGAAACAGAGGGCGAGAAACAGAGGGGCTGAAACAGAGGGCGAGAAACAGAGGGTCTGAAACAGAGGGCGAGAAACAGAGGGGCTGAATCAGAGGGGCTGAAACAGAGGGTGAGAAACAGAGGGGCTGAAACAGAGGGCGAGAAACATAGTGGCTGAAACAGATGGTCTGAAACAGAGGGGCTGAAAAAGAGGGCGAAAAACAGAGGTGCTGAAACAGAGGGCGAGAAACAGAGGGGCTGAATCAGAGGGCTAAATCAGAGGGGCTGAATCAGAGGGGCTGAAACAGAGGGGATGAATCAGAGGGGCTGAAACAGAGGGCGAGAAACAGAGGGGCTGAAACAGAGGGCAAGAAACAGAGGGGCTGAAACAGAAGGGCTGAAACAGAGGGCGAGAAACAGAGGGGCTGAATCAGAGGGGCTAAATCAGAGGGGCTGAATCAGAGGGGTTGAAAGAGAGGGTCTGAATCAGAGGGGCTGAAACAGAGGGCGAGAAATAGAGGGGCTGAAACAGAGGGCGAGAAACAGAGGGGATGAAACAGAGGGGCTGAAACAGAGGGTATGAAACAGAGGGGCTGAATCAGCGGGGCTGAAACAGAGGGCAAAAAACAGAGGGGCTGAAACAGAGGGTGAGAAACAGAGGGGCTGAAACAGAGGGGCTGAAACAGAGGGCGAGAAACAGAGGGGCTGAATCAAAGGGCTAAATCAGAGGGGCTGAATCAGAGGGGCTGAAACAGAGGGGCTGAATCAGAGGGGCTGAAACAGATGGTGAGAAACAGAGGGGCTGAAACAGAGGGCGAGAAACAGAGGGGCTGAAACAGAGGGCGAGAAACAGAGGGGCTGAAACAGAGGGCGAGAAACAGAGGGGCTGAATCAGAGGGGCTGAAACAGAGGGCGAGAAACAGAGGGGCTGAAACAGAGGGCGAGAAACAGAGGGGCTGAAACAGATGGGCTGAAACAGAGGGTGAGAAACAGAGGGGCTGAAACAGAGGGCGAGAAACAGAGTGGCTGAAACAGAGGGGCTGAAACAGGGGGGCTGATTCAGAGGGGCTGAAACAGAGGTGCTGAATCAGAGGGGCTGAAACAGAAGGTCTGAAACAGAGGGCGAAAAACAGAGGGGCTGAATCAGTGGGGCTAAATCAGAGGGGCTGAATCAGAGGGGTTGAAACGAAGGGTCGGAATCAGAGGGGCTGAAACAGAGGGCGAGAAACAGAGGGGCTGAAACAGAGGGCGAGAAACATAGGGGCTGAATCAGAGGGCGAGAAACAGAGGGGAAGAAACAGAGGGGCTGAAACAGAGGGTCTGAAACAGACGGGCGGACTCAGAGGGGCTGATACAGAGGGGCTGAAACAGAGGGGCTGAATCAGCGGGGCTGAAACAGAGGGCGAGAAACAGAGGGGCAGAAACAGAGGGCGAGAAACAGAGCGGCTGAAACAGAGGGGCTGAAACAGAGGGCGAGAAACAGAGGGGCTGAAACAGAGGGCAAGAAACAGAGGGGCTGAAACAGAGGGGATGAAACAGTGGGGCTGAAACAGAGGGCGAGAAACAGAGGGGCTGAAACAGAGGGCGAGAAACAGAGGGGCTGAAACAGAGGGCGAGAAACAGAGGGGCTGAATCAGAGGGGCTGAAACAGAGGGTGAGAAGCAGAGGGGCTGAAACAGAGGGCGAGAAACAGAGTGGCTGAAACAGACGGGCTGAAACAGAGGGGCTGAAAAAGAGGGCGAAAAACAGAGGGGCTGAAACAGAGGGCGAGAAACAGAGGGCAAGAAACAGAGGGGCTGAAACAGAGAGAAGAAACAGTGGGGCTGAAACAGAGGGCGAGAAACAGAGGGGCTGAAACAGAGGGCGAGAAACAGAGGGGCTGAAACAGAGGGCGAGAAACAGAGGGGCTGAATCAGAGGGGCTGAAACAGAGGGTGAGAAACAGAGGGGCTGAAACAGAGGGCGAGAAACAGAGTGGCTGAAACAGACGGGCTGAAACAGAGGGGCTGAAAAAGAGGGCGAAAAACAGAGGGGCTGAAACAGAGGGGCTGAAACAGAGGGGATGAAACAGTGGGGCTGAAACAGAGGGCGAGAAACAGAGGGGCTGAAACAGAGGGCGAGAAACAGAGGGTCTGAAACAGAGGGCGAGAAACAGAGGGGCTGAATCAGAGGGGCTGAAACAGAGGGTGAGAAACAGAGGGGCTGAAACAGAGGGCGAGAAACATAGTGGCTGAAACAGATGGTCTGAAACAGAGGGGCTGAAAAAGAGGGCGAAAAACAGAGGTGCTGAAACAGAGGGCGAGAAACAGAGGGGCTGAATCAGAGGGCTAAATCAGAGGGGCTGAATCAGAGGGGCTGAAACAGAGGGGATGAATCAGAGGGGCTGAAACAGAGGGCGAGAAACAGAGGGGCTGAAACAGAGGGCAAGAAACAGAGGGGCTGAAACAGAAGGGCTGAAACAGAGGGCGAGAAACAGAGGGGCTGAATCAGAGGGGCTAAATCAGAGGGGCTGAATCAGAGGGGTTGAAAGAGAGGGTCTGAATCAGAGGGGCTGAAACAGAGGGCGAGAAATAGAGGGGCTGAAACAGAGGGCGAGAAACAGAGGGGATGAAACAGAGGGGCTGAAACAGAGGGTATGAAACAGAGGGGCTGAATCAGCGGGGCTGAAACAGAGGGCAAAAAACAGAGGGGCTGAAACAGAGGGTGAGAAACAGAGGGGCTGAAACAGAGGGGCTGAAACAGAGGGCGAGAAACAGAGGGGCTGAATCAAAGGGCTAAATCAGAGGGGCTGAATCAGAGGGGCTGAAACAGAGGGGCTGAATCAGAGGGGCTGAAACAGATGGTGAGAAACAGAGGGGCTGAAACAAAGGGCAAGAAACAGAGGGGCTGAAACAGAAGGGCTGAAACAGAGGGGGAGAAACAGAGGGGCTGAAACAGAGGGTCTGAATCAGAGGGGCTGAAACAGAGGGCGAGAAACAGAGGGGCTGAAACAGAGGGGCTGAAACAGAGGGTCTGAAACAGAGGGGCTGAATCAGAGGGGCTGATTCAGAGGGGCTGAAACAGAGGGGCTGAATCAGCGGGGCTGAAACAGAGGGCGAGAAACTGAGGGGCTGAAACAGAGGGCGAGAAACAGAGGGGCAGAAACAGCGGGCGATAAACAGAGGGGCTGAAACAGAGGGGCTGAAACAGAGGGCGAGAAACAGAGTGGCTGAAACAGAGGGCTAGAAACAGAGGGGCTGAAACAGAGGGGTTGAAACAGAGGGGCTGAAACAGAGGGGCTGGAACAGTGGGGCTGAAACAGAGGGCGAGAAACAGAGGGGCTGAAACAGAGGGCGCGAAACAGAGGGGCTGAAACAGAGGGCGAGAAACAGAGGGGCTGAATCAGAGGAGCTGAAACAGAGGGTGAGAAACAGAGGGGCTGAAACAGAGGGCTGAAACAGAGGGGCTGAAAAAGAGGGCGAAAAACAGAGGGCTGAAACAGAGGGGCTGAAACAGAGGGGCTGAAACTGGGTGGCTGAAACAGAGGGGCTGAAACAGAGGTGCTGAAACAGAGGGGCTGAAACAGAGGGCGAGAAACAGTGGGGCTGAAACAGAGGGCGAGAAACAGATGGGCTGAAACAGAGGGGCTGAAACAGAGTGCGAGAAACAGAGGGGCTGAAACAGAGGGCGAGAAACAGAGGGGCTGAAATTGAGGGCGGGAAACAGCGGGGCTGAAACAGAGGGGCTGAAACAGAGGGCGAGAAACAGAGGGGCTGAAACAGAGGGCGAGAAACAAAGGGGCTGAAACAGCTGGCGAGAAACAGAGGGCCAGAAACAGAGGGGCTGAAACAGAGGGGCTGAAACAGACGGGCTGAAACAGAGAGCCTGAAACAGAGGGCGAGAAACAGAGCGGCTGAAACAGAGGGGCTGAAACAGAGGGGCTGAAACAGAGGGCGAGAAACAGAGGGGATGAAACAGAGGGGCTGAAACAGAGGGGCTGAAACAGAGGGGCTGAATCAGAGGGGCTGAAACAGAGGGGCTGAATCAGAGGGGCTGAAACAGAAGGGCTGAAACAGAGGGCGAAAAACAGAGGGGCTGAATCAGTGGGGCTAAATCAGAGGGGCTGAATCAGAGGGGTTGAAACAAAGGGTCTGAATCAGAGGGGCTGAAACAGAGGGCGAGAAACAGAGGGGCTGAAACAGAGGGCGAGAAACATAGGGGCTGAATCAGAGGGCGAGAAACAGAGGGGAAGAAACCGAGGGGCTGATTCAGAGGGGCTGAAACAGAGGGGCTGAATCAGCGGGGCTGAAACAGAGGGCGAGAAACAGAGGGGCAGAAACAGAGGGCGAGAAACAGAGTGGCTGAAACAGAGGGGCTGAAACAGAGGGCGAGAAACAGAGGGGCTGAAACAGAGGGCAAGAAACAGAGGGGCTGAAACAGAGGGGATGAAACAGTGGGGCTGAAACAGAGGGCGAGAAACAGAGGGGCTGAAACAGAGGGCGAGAAACAGAGGGGCTGAATCAGAGGGGCTGAAACAGAGGGTGAGAAAAAGAGGGGCTGAAATAGAGGGCGAGAAACAGAGTGGCTGAAACAGACGGGCTGAAACAGAGGGGCTGAAAAAGAGGGCGAAAAACAGAGGGGCTGAAACAAAGGGCGAGAAACAGAGGGCAAGAAACAGAGGGGCTGAAACAGAGGGGATGAAACAGTGGGGCTGAAACAGAGGGCGAGAAACAGAGGGGCTGAAACAGAGGGCGAGAAACAGAGGGGCTGAAACAGAGGGCGAGAAACAGAGGGGCTGAATCAGAGGGGCTGAAACAGAGGGTGAGAAACAGAGGGGCTGAAACAGAGGGCGAGAAACAGAGTGGCTGAAACAGACGGGCTGAAACAGAGGGGCTGAAAAAGAGGGCGAAAAACAGAGGGGCTGAAACAGAGGGGCTGAAACAGAGGGGCTGAAACAGTGGGGCTGAAACAGAGGGCGAGAAACAGAGGGGCTGAAACAGAGGGCGAGAAACAGAGGGGCTGAAACAGAGGGCGAGAAACAGAGGGGCTAAATCAGAGGGGCTGAAACAGAGGGTGAGAAACAGAGGGGCTGAAACAGAGGGCGAGAAACATAGTGGCTGAAACAGATGGGCTGAAACAGAGGGGCTGAAAAAGAGGGCGAAAAACAGAGGGGCTGAAACAGAGGGCGAGAAACAGAGGGGCTGAATCAGAGAGCTAAATCAGAGGGGCTGAATCAGAGGGGCTGAAACAGAGGGGATGAATCAGAGGGGCTGAAACAGAGGGCGAGAAACAGAGGGGCTGAAACAGAGGGCAAGAAACAGAGGGGCTGAAACAGAAGGGCTGAAACAGAGGGCGAGAAACAGAGGGGCTGAATCAGAGGGGCTAAATCAGAGGGGCTGAATCAGAGGGGTTGAAAGAGAGGGTCTGAATCAGAGGGGCTGAAACAGAGGGCGAGAAATAGAGGGGCTGAAACAGAGGGCGAGAAACAGAGGGGATGAAACAGAGGGGCTGAAACAGAGGGTATGAAACAGCGGGGCTGAATCAGAGGGGCTGATTCAGAGGGGCTGAAACAGAGGGGCTGAATCAGCGGGGCTGAAACAGAGGGCAAAAAACAGAGGGGCTGAAACAGTGGGTGAGAAACAGAGGGGCTGAAACAGAGGGGCTGAAACAGAGGGCGAGAAACAGAGGGGCTGAACCAAAGGGCTAAATCAGAGGGGCTGAATCAGAGGGGCTGAAACAGAGGGGCTGAATCAGAGGGGCTGAAACAGATGGTGAGAAACAGAGGGGCTGAAACAAAGGGCAAGAAACAGAGGGGCTGAAACAGAAGGGCTGAAACAGAGGGGGAGAAACAGAGGGGCTGAAACAGAGGGTCTGAATCAGAGGGGCTGAAACAGAGGGCGAGAAACAGAGGGGCTGAAACAGAGGGGCTGAAACAGAGGGTCTGAAACAGAGGGGCTGAATCAGAGGGGCTGATTCAGAGGGGCTGAAACAGAGGGGCTGAATCAGCGGGGCTGAAACAGAGGGCGAGAAACTGAGGGGCTGAAACAGAGGGCGAGAAACAGAGGGGCAGAAACAGCGGGCGATAAACAGAGGGGCTGAAACAGAGGGGCTGAAACAGAGGGCGAGAAACAGAGTGGCTGAAACAGAGGGCTAGAAACAGAGGGGCTGAAACAGAGGGGTTGAAACAGAGGGGCTGAAACAGAGGGGCTGGAACAGTGGGGCTGAAACAGAGGGCGAGAAACAGAGGGGCTGAAACAGAGGGCGCGAAACAGAGGGGCTGAAACAGAGGGCGAGAAACAGAGGGGCTGAATCAGAGGAGCTGAAACAGAGGGTGAGAAACAGAGGGGCTGAAACACAGGGCTGAAACAGAGGGGCTGAAAAAGAGGGCGAAAAACTGAGGGCTGAAACAGAGGGGCTGAAACAGAGGGGCTGAAACAGGGTGGCTGAAACAGAGGGGCTGAAACAGAGGTGCTGAAACAGAGGGGCTGAAACAGAGGGCGAGAAACAGTGGGGCTGAAACAGAGGGCGAGAAACAGATGGGCTGAAACAGAGGGGCTGAAACAGAGGGCGAGAAACAGAGGGGCTGAAACAGAGGGCGAGAAACAGAGGGGCTGAAATTGAGGGCGGGAAACAGCGGGGCTGAAACAGAGGGGCTGAAACAGAGGGCGAGAAACAGAGGGGCTGAAACAGAGGGCGAGAAACAAACGGGCTGAAACAGCTGGCGAGAAACAGAGGGCCAGAAACAGAGGGGCTGAAACAGAGGGGCTGAAACAGACGGGCTGAAACAGAGAGCCTGAAACAGAGGGCGAGAAACAGAGCGGCTGAAACAGAGGGGCTGAAACAGAGGGGCTGAAACAGAGGGCGAGAAACAGAGGGGATGAAACAGAGGGGCTGAAACAGAGGGGCTGAAACAGAGGGGCTGAATCAGAGGGGCTGAAACAGAGGGGCTGAAACAGAGGGGCTGAAACAGAAGGGCTGAAACAGAGGGCGAAAAACAGAGGGGCTGAATCAGTGGGGCTAAATCAGAGGGGCTGAATCAGAGGGGTTGAAACAAAGGGTCTGAATCAGAGGGGCTGAAACAGAGGGCGAGAAACAGAGGGGCTGAAACAGAGGGCGAGAAACATAGGGGCTGAATCAGAGGGCGAGAAACAGAGGGGAAGAAACCGAGGGGCTGATTCAGAGGGGCTGAAACAGAGGGGCTGAATCAGCGGGGCTGAAACAGAGGGCGAGAAACAGAGGGGCAGAAACAGAGGGCGAGAAACAGAGTGGCTGAAACAGAGGGGCTGAAACAGAGGGCGAGAAACAGAGGGGCTGAAACAGAGGGCAAGAAACAGAGGGGCTGAAACAGAGGGGATGAAACAGTGGGGCTGAAACAGAGGGCGAGAAACAGAGGGGGTGAAACAGAGGGCGAGAAACAGAGGGGCTGAAACAGAGGGCGAGAATCAGAGGGGCTGAATCAGAGGGGCTGAAACAGAGGGTGAGAAACAGAGGGGCTGAAACAGAGGGCGAGAAACAGAGTGGCTGAAACAGACGGGCTGAAACAGAGGGGCTGAAAAAGAGGGCGAAAAACAGAGGGGCTGAAACAGAGGGCGAGAAACAGAGGGCAAGAAACAGAGGGGCTGAAACAGAGGGGATGAAACAGTGGGGCTGAAACAGAGGGCGAGAAACAGAGGGGCTGAAACAGAGGGCGAGAAACAGAGGGGCTGAAACAGAGGGCGAGAAACAGAGGGGCTGAATCAGAGGGGCTGAAACAGAGGGTGAGAAACAGAGGGGCTGAAACAGAGGGCGAGAAACAGAGTGGCTGAAACAGACGGGCTGAAACAGAGGGGCTGAAAAAGAGGGCGAAAAACAGAGGGGCTGAAACAGAGGGGCTGAAACAGAGGGGCTGAAACAGTGGGGCTGAAACAGAGGGCGAGAAACAGAGGGGCTGAAACAGAGGGCGACAAACAGAGGGGCTGAAACAGAGGGCGAGAAACAGAGGGGCTGAATCAGAGGGGCTGAAACAGAGGGTGAGAAACAGAGGGGCTGAAACAGAGGGCGAGAAAAATAGTGGCTGAAACAGATGGTCTGAAACAGAGGGGCTGAAACAGAGGGCGAAAAACAGAGGGGCTGAAACAGAGGGCGAGAAACAGAGGGGCTGAATCAGAGGGCTAAATCAGAGGGGCTGAATCAGAGGGGCTGAAACAGAGGGGATGAATCAGAGGGGCTGAAACAGAGGGCGAGAAACAGAGGGGCTGAAACAGAGGGCAAGAAACAGAGGGGCTGAAACAGAAGGTCTGAAACAGAGGGCGAGAAACAGAGGGGCTGAATCAGAGGGGCTAAATCAGAGGGGCTGAATCAGAGGTGTTGAAAGAGAGGGTCTGAATCAGAGGGGCTGAAACAGAGGGCGAGAAATAGAGGGGCTGAAACAGAGGGCGAGAAACAGAGGGGATGAAACAGAGGGGCTGAAACAGAGGGTATGAAACAGAGGGGCTGAATCAGAGGGGCTGATTCAGAGGGGCTGAAACAGAGGGGCTGAATCAGCGGGGCTGAAACAGAGGGCAAAAAACAGAGGGGCTGAAACAGAGGGTGAGAAACAGAGGGGCTGAAACAGAGGGGCTGAAACAGAGGGCGAGAAACAGAGGGGCTGAATCAAAGGGCTAAATCAGAGGGGCTGAATCAGAGGGGCTGAAACAGAGGGGCTGAATCAGAGGGGCTGAAACAGAGGGTGAGAAACAGAGGGGCTGAAACAGAGGGCGAGAAACAGAGGGGCTGAAACAGAGGGGCTGAAACAGAGGGTCTGAAACAGAGGGGCTGAATCAGAGGGGCTGATTCAGAGGGGCTGAAACAGAGGGGCTGAATCAGCGGGGCTGAAACAGAGGGCGAGAAACTGAGGGGCTGAAACAGAGGGCGAGAAACAGAGGGGCAGAAACAGCGGGCGATAAACAGAGGGGCTGAAACAGAGGGGCTGAAACAGAGGGCGAGAAACAGAGTGGCTGAAACAGAGGGCTAGAAACAGAGGGGCTGAAACAGAGGGGTTGAAACAGAGGGGCTGAAACAGAGGGGCTGGAACAGTGGGGCTGAAACAGAGGGCGAGAAACAGAGGGGCTGAAACAGAGGGCGCGAAACAGAGGGGCTGAAACAGAGGGCGAGAAACAGAGGGGCTGAATCAGAGGAGCTGAAACAGAGGGTGAGAAACAGAGGGGCTGAAACAGAGGGCTGAAACAGAGGGGCTGAAAAAGAGGGCGAAAAACAGAGGGCTGAAACAGAGGGGCTGAAACAGAGGGGCTGAAACAGGGTGGCTGAAACAGAGGGGCTGAAACAGAGGTGGTGAAACAGAGGGGCTGAAACAGAGGGCGAGAAACAGAGGGGCTGAAACAGAGGGCGAGAAACAGATGGGCTGAAACAGAGGGGCTGAAACAGAGGGCGAGAAACAGAGGGGCTGAAACAGAGGGCGAGAAACAGAGGGGCTGAAATTGAGGGCGGGAAACAGCGGGGCTGAAACAGAGGGGCTGAAACAGAGGGCGACAAACAGAGGGGCTGAAACAGAGGGCGAGAAACAAAGGGGCTGAAACAGAGGGGCTGAAACAGACGGGCTGAAACAGACGGGCTGAAACAGAGAGCCTGAAACAGAGGGCGAGAAACAGAGCGGCTGAAACAGAGGGCGAAAAACAGAGGGGCTGAAACAGAGGGCGAGAAACAGAGGGGATGAAACAGAGGGGCTGAAACAGAGTGGCTGAAACAGAGGGGCTGAATCAGAGGGGCTGAAACAGAGGGGCTGAATCAGAGGGGCTGAAACAGAGGGCGAGAAACAGAGGGGCTGAAACAGAGGGCGAGAAACAGAGGGGCTGAAATAGGAGGGCGAGACACAGAAGGGCTGAAACAGAGGGGCTGAAACAGAGTGGCTGAAACAGAGGGCGAGAAACAGAGAGGTTGAAACAGAGGGCGAGAAACAGAGGGGCTGAAACAGAGGGCGAGAAACAGAGGGGCTGAAACAGAGGGTGAGAAACAGAGGGGCTGAAACAGAGGGGCTGAAACAGACGGGCTGAAACAGAGGGCAAAAAACAGAGGGGCTGAAACAGAAGGCGAGAAACAGAGGGGCTGAAACAGAGGGCAAAAAACAGAGGGGCTGAAACAGAGGGCGAGAAACAGAGGGTGGGAAACAGAGGGCAAGAAAAAGATGGGATGAAACAGAGGGGCTGAAATAGAGGGGCTGAAACAGAGGTGCTGAATCAGAGGGGCTGACACAGAGGGGCTGAATCAGAGGGGCTGACACAGAGTGCGAGAAACAGAGGGGCTGAAACAGAGGGCGAGAAACAGAGGGGCTGAAACAGAGGGGCTGAAACAGAGGGGCTGAAACAGAGGGCGAGAAACAGAGAGGCTGAAACAGAGGGCGAGAAACAGAGGGGCTGAAACAGAGGGCAAGAAACAGAGGGGCTGAATCAGAGATGCGAGAAACAGAGGGGCTGAAACAGAGGGGCTGAAACAGAGGGGCTGAAACAGAGGGCGAGAAACAGAGGTGCTGAAACAGAGGGCGAGAAACAGAGGTGCTGAAACGGAGGGCGAGAAACGGAGGCGAGAAACAGAGGGACTGAAACAGAGGGGCTGAAACAGAGGGGCTGAAACCGAGGGCGAGAAACAGAGGGGCTGAAACAGCGGGGGAGAAACAGAGGGGCTGAAACAGAGGGACTGAAACAGTGGGGCTGAAACAGAGGGGCTGAAACAGAGGGCGAGAAATAGAGAGGCTGAAACAGAGGTCGAGAAAAAGAGGGGCTGAAACAAAGCGCGAGAAATAGAGGGGCTGAAACAGAGAGCGCGAAACAGAGGGGCTGAAACAGAGGGGCTGAAACAGAGGGCGAGAAACAGAGGGACTGAAACAGAGGGCGAGAAACATTGGGGCTGAAACGGAGGGCGAGAAACAGAGGGCGAGAAACAGAGGGACTGAAACAGAGATGCTGAAACAGAGGGGCTGAAACAGAGGGCGAGAAACACAGGGGCTGAAACAGAGGGGCTGAAACAGTGGGGCTGAAACAGAGGGGCTGAAACAGAGGGCGAGAAATAGAGGGGCTGAAACAGAGGGCGAGAAACAGAGGGGCTGAAACAGAGCGCGAGAAACAGAGGGGCTGAAACAGAGGGCGCGAAACAGAGGGGCTGAAACAGAGGGGCTGAAACAGAGGGGCTGAAACAGAGGGCGAGAAACAGAGGGGCTGAAACAGAGGGGCTGAAACAGAGGGCGAGAATCAGAGGGGCTGAAACAGAGGGCGAGAAACAGAGTGGCTGAATCAGAGGGGCTGAAACAGACGGCGAGAAACAGAAAGGCTGAAACAGAGGGCGAGAAACAGAGGGGCTGAAACAGAGGGGCTGAAACAGAGGGGCTGAAACAGAGGGGATTAAACAGAGGGCGAGAAACAGAGGGGCTGAAACAGAGGGGCTGAAACAGAGGGGCTGAATCAGAGGGGCTGATTCAGAGGGGCTGAAACAGAGGGGCTGAATCAGAGGGGCTGCAACAGAGGGCGAGAAACCGAGTGGCTGAAACAGAGGGCGAGAAACAGACGGGCAGAAACAGAGGGCGAGAAACAGAGGGGCTGAAACAGAGGGGCTGAAACAGAGAGCACGAAACAGAGGGACTGAAACAGAGGGCGAGAAACAGAGGGGCTGAAACAGACGGCGAGAAACAGAGGGGCTGAAACAGAGGGCAAGAAAAAGAGGGGCTGAAACTGAGTGGCTGAAACAGAAGGGCTGAAACAGAGGGGCTGAAACAGAGGGCGAGAAACAGAGTGGCTGAATCAGAGTGGCTGAATCAGAGGACCTGAAACAGAGGGGCTGAAACAGAGGGCGAGAAACAGAGGGCCTGAAACAGAGGGCGAGAAACAGAGGGCGAGAAACAGAGAGGCTGAAACAGAGGGGCTGAAACAGAGGGGCTGAAACAAAGCGGCTGATACAGAGGGTGAGAAACAGAGGGGCTGAAACAGAGGGCGAGAAACAGAGGGGCTGAAACAGAGGGCAAGAAACAGAGGGGCTGAAACAGAGGGGATGAAACAGTGGGGCTGAAACAGAGGGCGAGAAACAGAGGGGGTGAAACAGAGGGCGAGAAACAGAGTGGCTGAAACAGAGGGGCTGAAACAGAGGGCGAGAAACAGAGGGGCTGAAACAGAGGGCAAGAAACAGAGGGGCTGAAACAGAGGGGATGAAACAGTGGGGCTGAAACAGAGGGCGAGAAACAGAGGGGGTGAAACAGAGGGCGAGAAACAGAGGGGCTGAAACAGAGGGCGAGAAACAGAGGGGCTGAATCAGAGGGGCTGAAACAGAGGGTGAGAAACAGAGGGGCTGAAACAGAGGGCGAGAAACAGAGTGGCTGAAACAGACGGGCTGAAACAGAGGGGCTGAAAAAGAGGGCGAAAAACAGAGGGGCTGAAACAGAGGGCGAGAAACAGAGGGCAAGAAACAGAGGGGCTGAAACAGAGGGGATGAAACAGTGGGGCTGAAACAGAGGGCGAGAAACAGAGGGGCTGAAACAGAGGGCGAGAAACAGAGGGGCTGAAACAGAGGGCGAGAAACAGAGGGGCTGAATCAGAGGGGCTGAAACAGAGGGTGAGAAACAGAGGGGCTGAAACAGAGGGCGAGAAACAGAGTGGCTGAAACAGACGGGCTGAAACAGAGGGGCTGAAAAAGAGGGCGAAAAACAGAGGGGCTGAAACAGAGGGGCTGAAACAGAGGGGCTGAAACAATGGGGCTGAAACAGAGGGCGAGAAACAGAGGGGCTGAAACAGAGGGCGAGAAACAGAGGGGCTGAAACAGAGGGCGAGAAACAGAGGGGCTGAATCAGAGGGGCTGAAACAGAGGGTGAGAAACAGAGGGGCTGAAACAGAGGGCGAGAAAAATAGTGGCTGAAACAGATGGTCTGAAACAGAGGGGCTGAAAAAGAGGGCGAAAAACAGAGGGGCTGAAACAGAGGGCGAGAAACAGAGGGGCTGAATCAGAGGGCTAAATCAGAGGGGCTGAATCAGAGGGGCTGAAACAGAGGGGATGAATCAGAGGGGCTGAAACAGAGGGCGAGAAACAGAGGGGCTGAAACAGAGGGCAAGAAACAGAGGGGCTGAAACAGAAGGGCTGAAACAGAGGGCGAGAAACAGAGGGGCTGAATCAGAGGGGCTAAATCAGAGGGGCTGAATCAGAGGTGTTGAAAGAGAGGGTCTGAATCAGAGGGGCTGAAACAGAGGGCGAGAAATAGAGGGGCTGAAACAGAGGGCGAGAAACAGAGGGGATGAAACAGAGGGGCTGAAACAGAGGGTATGAAACAGAGGGGCTGAATCAGAGGGGCTGATTCAGAGGGGCTGAAACAGAGGGGCTGAATCAGCGGGGCTGAAACAGAGGGCAAAAAACAGAGGGGCTGAAACAGAGGGTGAGAAACAGAGGGGCTGAAACAGAGGGGCTGAAACAGAGGGCGAGAAACAGAGGGGCTGAATCAAAGGGCTAAATCAGAGGGGCTGAATCAGAGGGGCTGAAACAGAGGGGCTGAATCAGAGGGGCTGAAACAGAGGGTGAGAAACAGAGGGGCTGAAACAGAGGGCGAGAAACAGAGGGGCTGAAACAGAGGGGCTGAAACAGAGGGTCTGAAACAGAGGGGCTGAATCAGAGGGGCTGATTCAGAGGGGCTGAAACAGAGGGGCTGAATCAGCGGGGCTGAAACAGAGGGCGAGAAACTGAGGGGCTGAAACAGAGGGCGAGAAACAGAGGGGCAGAAACAGCGGGCGATAAACAGAGGGGCTGAAACAGAGGGGCTGAAACAGAGGGCGAGAAACAGAGTGGCTGAAACAGAGGGCTAGAAACAGAGGGGCTGAAACAGAGGGGTTGAAACAGAGGGGCTGAAACAGAGGGGCTGGAACAGTGGGGCTGAAACAGAGGGCGAGAAACAGAGGGGCTGAAACAGAGGGCGCGAAACAGAGGGGCTGAAACAGAGGGCGAGAAACAGAGGGGCTGAATCAGAGGAGCTGAAACAGAGGGTGAGAAACAGAGGGGCTGAAACAGAGGGCTGAAACAGAGGGGCTGAAAAAGAGGGCGAAAAACAGAGGGCTGAAACAGAGGGGCTGAAACAGAGGGGCTGAAACAGGGTGGCTGAAACAGAGGGGCTGAAACAGAGGTGGTGAAACAGAGGGGCTGAAACAGAGGGCGAGAAACAGAGGGGCTGAAACAGAGGGCGAGAAACAGATGGGCTGAAACAGAGGGGCTGAAACAGAGGGCGAGAAACAGAGGGGCTGAAACAGAGGGCGAGAAACAGAGGGGCTGAAATTGAGGGCGGGAAACAGCGGGGCTGAAACAGAGGGGCTGAAACAGAGGGCGAGAAACAGAGGGGCTGAAACAGAGGGCGAGAAACAAAGGGGCTGAAACAGAGGGGCTGAAACAGACGGGCTGAAACAGACGGGCTGAAACAGAGAGCCTGAAACAGAGGGCGAGAAACAGAGCGGCTGAAACAGAGGGCGAAAAACAGAGGGGCTGAAACAGAGGGCGAGAAACAGAGGGGATGAAACAGAGGGGCTGAAACAGAGTGGCTGAAACAGAGGGGCTGAATCAGAGGGGCTGAAACAGAGGGGCTGAATCAGAGGGGCTGAAACAGAGGGCGAGAAACAGAGGGGCTGAAATAGGAGGGCGAGAAACAGAAGGGCTGAAACAGAGGGGCTGAAACAGAGTGGCTGAAACAGAGGGCGAGAAACAGAGAGGTTGAAACAGAGGGCGAGAAACAGAGGGGCTGAAACAGAGGGCGAGAAACAGAGGGGCTGAAACAGAGGGCCAGAAACAGAGGGGCTGAAACAGAGGGGCTGAAACAGACGGGCTGAAACAGAGGGCAAAAAACAGAGGGGCTGAAACAGAAGGCGAGAAACAGAGGGGCTGAAACAGAGGGCAAAAAACAGAGGGGCTGAAACAGAGGGCGAGAAACAGAGGGTGGGAAACAGAGGGCAAGAAAAAGATGGGATGAAACAGAGGGGCTGAAATAGAGGGGCTGAAACAGAGGTGCTGAATCAGAGGGGCTGACACAGAGGGGCTGAATCAGAGGGGCTGACACAGAGTGCGAGAAACAGAGGGGCTGAAACAGAGGGCGAGAAACAGAGGGGCTGAAACAGAGGGGCTGAAACAGAGGGGCTGAAACAGAGGGCGAGAAACAGAGAGGCTGAAACAGAGGGCGAGAAACAGAGGGGCTGAAACAGAGGGCAAGAAACAGAGGGGCTGAATCAGAGATGCGAGAAACAGAGGGGCTGAAACAGAGGGGCTGAAACAGAGGGGCTGAAACAGAGGGCGAGAAACAGAGGTGCTGAAACAGAGGGCGAGAAACAGAGGGGCTGAAACGGAGGGCGAGAAACGGAGGCGAGAAACAGAGGGACTGAAACAGAGGGGCTGAAACAGAGGGGCTGAAACCGAGGGCGAGAAACAGAGGGGCTGAAACAGCGGGCGAGAAACAGAGGGGCTGAAACAGAGGGACTGAAACAGTGGGGCTGAAACAGAGGGGCTGAAACAGAGGGCGAGAAATAGAGAGGCTGAAACAGAGGTCGAGAAAAAGAGGGGCTGAAACAAAGCGCGAGAAATAGAGGGGCTGAAACAGAGAGCGCGAAACAGAGGGGCTGAAACAGAGGGGCTGAAACAGAGGGCGAGAAACAGAGGGACTGAAACAGAGGGCGAGAAACATTGGGGCTGAAACGGAGGGCGAGAAACAGAGGGCGAGAAACAGAGGGACTGAAACAGAGATGCTGAAACAGAGGGGCTGAAACAGAGGGCGAGAAACACAGGGGCTGAAACAGAGGGGCTGAAACAGTGGGGCTGAAATAGAGGGGCTGAAACAGAGGGCGAGAAATAGAGGGGCTGAAACAGAGGGCGAGAAACAGAGGGGCTGAAACAGAGCGCGAGAAACAGAGGGGCTGAAACAGAGGGCGCGAAACAGAGGGGCTGAAACAGAGGGGCTGAAACAGAGGGGCTGAAACAGAGGGCGAGAAACAGAGGGGCTGAAACAGAGGGGCTGAAACAGAGGGCGAGAATCAGAGGGGCTGAAACAGAGGGCGAGAAACAGAGTGGCTGAATCAGAGGGGCTGAAACAGACGGCGAGAAACAGAAAGGCTGAAACAGAGGGCGAGAAACAGAGGGGCTGAAACAGAGGGGCTGAAACAGAGGGGCTGAAACAGAGGGGATTAAACAGAGGGCGAGAAACAGAGGGGCTGAAACAGAGGGGCTGAAACAGAGGGGCTGAATCAGAGGGGCTGATTCAGAGGGGCTGAAACAGAGGGGCTGAATCAGAGGGGCTGCAACAGAGGGCGAGAAACCGAGTGGCTGAAACAGAGGGCGAGAAACAGACGGGCAGAAACAGAGGGCGAGAAACAGAGGGGCTGAAACAGAGGGGCTGAAACAGAGAGCACGAAACAGAGGGACTGAAACAGAGGGCGAGAAACAGAGGGGCTGAAACAGACGGCGAGAAACAGAGGGGCTGAAACAGAGGGCAAGAAAAAGAGGGGCTGAAACTGAGTGGCTGAAACAGAAGGGCTGAAACAGAGGGGCTGAAACAGAGGGCGAGAAACAGAGTGGCTGAATCAGAGTGGCTGAATCAGAGGACCTGAAACAGAGGGGCTGAAACAGAGGGCGAGAAACAGAGGGCCTGAAACAGAGGGCGAGAAACAGAGGGCGAGAAACAGAGAGGCTGAAACAGAGGGGCTGAAACAGAGGGGCTGAAACAAAGCGGCTGATACAGAGGGTGAGAAACAGAGGGGCTGAAACAGAGGGCGAGAAACAGAGTGGCTGAAACATGGCGAGAAACAGAGGGGCTGAAACAGAGGGGCTGAAACAGAGGGGCTGAAACAGAGGGGCTGAAACAGAGGGCAAGAAACAGAGGGGCTGAAACAGAGGGCGAGAAACAGAGGGGCTGAAACAGAGGGGCTGAAACAGAGGGCGAGAAACAGAGGGGCTGAAACAGAGGGGCTGAAACAGTGGGGCTGAAACAGAGGGGCTGAAACAGAGGGCGAGTAATAGAGGGGCTTAAACAGAGGGCGAGAAACAGAGGGGCTGAAACAGAGCGCGAGAAACAGAGGGGCTGAAACAGAGGGCGCGAAACAGAGGGGCTGAAACAGAGGGGCTGAAACAGAGGGGCTGAAACTGAGGGCGAGAAACTGAGGGGCTGAAACAGAGGGTGAGAATCAGAGGGGCTGAAACAGAGGGCGAGAAACAGAGGGGCTGAATCAGAGGGGCTGAAACAGAGGGCGAGAAACAGAAAGGCTGAAACAGAGGGGCTGAAACAGAGGGTGAGAAACAGAGGGGTTTAAACAGAGGGCGAGAAACAGAGGGGCTGAAACAGAGGGGCTGAAACAGAGGGGCTGAATCAGAGGGGCTGATTCAGAGGGGCTGAAACAGTGGGGCTGAATCAGAGGGGCTGCAACAGAGGGCGAGAAACAGAGTGGCTGAAACAGAGGGCGAGAAACAGACGGTCAGAAACAGAGGGCGAGAAACAGAGAGGCTGAAACAGAGGGCGAGAAACAGAGGGGCTGAAATTGAGGGCGGGAAACAGCGGGGCTGAAACAGAGGGGCTGAAACAGAGGGCGAGAAACAGAGGGGCTGAAACAGAGGGCGAGAAACAAAGGGGCTGAAACAGAGGGGCTGAAACAGACGGGCTGAAACAGACGGGCTGAAACAGAGAGCCTGAAACAGAGGGCGAGAAACAGAGCGGCTGAAACAGAGGGCGAAAAACAGAGGGGCTGAAACAGAGGGCGAGAAACAGAGGGGATGAAACAGAGGGGCTGAAACAGAGTGGCTGAAACAGAGGGGCTGAATCAGAGGGGCTGAAACAGAGGGGCTGAATCAGAGGGGCTGAAACAGAGGGCGAGAAACAGAGGGGCTGAAATAGGAGGGCGAGAAACAGAAGGGCTGAAACAGAGGGGCTGAAACAGAGTGGCTGAAACAGAGGGCGAGAAACAGAGAGGTTGAAACAGAGGGCGAGAAACAGAGGGGCTGAAACAGAGGGCGAGAAACAGAGGGGCTGAAACAGAGGGCGAGAAACAGAGGGGCTGAAACAGAGGGGCTGAAACAGACGGGCTGAAACAGAGGGCAAAAAACAGAGGGGCTGAAACAGAAGGCGAGAAACAGAGGGGCTGAAACAGAGGGGCTGAAACAGAGGGTGAGAAACAGAGGGCGAGAAACAGATGGGATGAAACAGAGGGGCTGAAACAGAGGGGCTGAAACAGAGGTGCTGAATCAGAGGGGCTGACACAGAGGGGCTGAATCAGAGGGGCTGACACAGAGTGCGAGAAACAGAGGGGCTGAAACAGAGGGCGAGAAACAGAGGGGCTGAAACAGAGGGGCTGAAACAGAGGGGCTGAAACAGAGGGCGAGAAACAGAGAGGCTGAAACAGAGGGCGAGAAACAGAGGGGCTGAAACAGAGGGCAAGAAACAGAGGGGCTGAATCAGAGATGCGAGAAACAGAGGGGCTGAAACAGAGGGGCTGAAACAGAGGGGCTGAAACAGAGGGCGAGAAACAGAGGTGCTGAAACAGAGGGCGAGAAACAGAGGGGCTGAAACGGAGGGCGAGAAACGGAGGGCGAGAAACAGAGGGACTGAAACAGAGGGGCTGAAACAGAGGGGCTGAAACCGAGGGCGAGAAACAGAGGGGCTGAAACAGCGGGCGAGAAACAGAGGGGCTGAAACAGAGGGACTGAAACAGTGGGGCTGAAACAGAGGGGCTGAAACAGAGGGCGAGAAATAGAGAGGCTGAAACAGAGGGCGAGAAAAAGAGGGGCTGAAACAAAGCGCGAGAAATAGAGGGGCTGAAACAGAGAGCGCGAAACAGAGGGGCTGAAACAGAGGGGCTGAAACAGAGGGCGAGAAACAGAGGGGCTGAATCAGAGGGCGAGAAACATTGGGGCTGAAACGGAGGGCGAGAAACAGAGGGCGAGAAACAGAGGGACTGAAACAGAGATGCTGAAACAGAGGGGCTGAAACAGAGGGCGAGAAACAAAGGGGCTGAAACAGAGGGGCTGAAACAGTGGGGCTGAAACAGAGGGGCTGAAACAGAGGGCGAGAAATAGAGGGGCTGAAACAGAGGGCGAGAAACAGAGGGGCTGAAACAGAGCGCGAGAAACAGAGGGGCTGAAACAGAGGGCGCGAATCAGAGGGGCTGAAACAGAGGGGCTGAAACAGAGGGGCTGAAACAGAGGGCGAGAAACAGAGGGGCTGAAACAGAGGGGCTGAAACAGAGGGCGAGAATCAGAGGGGCTGAAACAGAGGGCGAGAAACAGAGTGGCTGAATCAGAGGGGCTGAAACAGACGGCGAGAAACAGAAAGGCTGAAACAGAGGGCGAGAAACAGAGGGGCTGAAACAGAGGGGCTGAAACAGAGGGGCTGAAACAGAGGGGATTAAACAGTGGGCGAGAAACAGAGGGGCTGAAACAGAGGGGCTGAAACAGAGGGGCTGAATCAGAGGGGCTGATTCAGAGGGGCTGAAACAGAGGGGCTGAATCAGAGGGGCTGCAACAGAGGGCGAGAAACCGAGTGGCTGAAACAGAGGGCGAGAAACAGACGGGCAGAAACAGAGGGCGAGAAACAGAGGGGCTGAAACAGAGGGGCTGAAACAGAGAGCACGAAACAGAGGGACTGAAACAGAGGGCGAGAAACAGAGGGGCTGAAACAGACGGCGAGAAACAGAGGGGCTGAAACAGAGGGCAAGAAAAAGAGGGGCTGAAACTGAGTGGCTGAAACAGAAGGGCTGAAACAGAGGGGCTGAAACAGAGGGCGAGAAACAGAGTGGCTGAATCAGAGTGGCTGAATCAGAGGACCTGAAACAGAGGGGCTGAAACAGAGGGCGAGAAACAGAGGGCCTGAAACAGAGGGCGAGAAACAGAGGGCGAGAAACAGAGAGGCTGAAACAGAGGGGCTGAAACAGAGGGGCTGAAACAAAGCGGCTGATACAGAGGGTGAGAAACAGAGGGGCTGAAACAGAGGGCGAGAAACAGAGTGGCTGAAACATGGCGAGAAACAGAGGGGCTGAAACAGAGGGGCTGAAACAGAGGGGCTGAAACAGAGGGGCTGAAACAGAGGGCAAGAAACAGAGGGGCTGAAACAGAGGGCGAGAAACAGAGGGGCTGAAACAGAGGGGCTGAAACAGAGGGCGAGAAACAGAGGGGCTGAAACAGAGGGGCTGAAACAGTGGGGCTGAAACAGAGGGGCTGAAACAGAGGGCGAGTAATAGAGGGGCTTAAACAGAGGGCGAGAAACAGAGGGGCTGAAACAGAGCGCGAGAAACAGAGGGGCTGAAACAGAGGGCGCGAAACAGAGGGGCTGAAACAGAGGGGCTGAAACAGAGGGGCTGAAACTGAGGGCGAGAAACTGAGGGGCTGAAACAGAGGGCGAGAATCAGAGGGGCTGAAACAGAGGGCGAGAAACAGAGGGGCTGAATCAGAGGGGCTGAAACAGAGGGCGAGAAACAGAAAGGCTGAAACAGAGGGGCTGAAACAGAGGGTGAGAAACAGAGGGGTTTAAACAGAGGGCGAGAAACAGAGGGGCTGAAACAGAGGGGCTGAAACAGAGGGGCTGAATCAGAGGGGCTGATTCAGAGGGGCTGAAACAGAGGGGCTGAATCAGAGGGGCTGCAACAGAGGGCGAGAAACAGAGTGGCTGAAACAGAGGGCGAGAAACAGACGGTCAGAAACAGAGGGCGAGAAACAGAGAGGCTGAAACAGAGGGGCTGAAACAGAGAGCGCGAAACAGAGGTACTGAAACAGAGGGCGAGAAACAGAGGGGCTGAAACAGACGGCGAGAAACAAAGGGGCTGAAACAGAGGGCGAGAAACAGAGGGGCTGAAACAGAGGGCAAGAAACAGAGGAGCTGAAACTGAGTGGCTGAAACAGAAGGGCTGAAACAGAGGGGCTGAAACAGAGGGCGAGAAACAGAGTGGCTGAATCAGAGGGGCTGAATCAGAGGAACTGAAACAGAGGGGCTGAAACAGAGGGCGAGAAACAGAGGGGCTGAAACAGAGGGTGAGAAACAGAGGGCGAGAAACAGAGAGGCTGAAACAGAGGGGCTGAAACAGAGGGGCTGAAACAAAGCGGCTGATACAGAGGGTGAGAAACAGAGGGGCTGAAACAGAGGGTGAGAAACAGAGTGGCTGAAACATGGCGAGAAACAGAGGGGCTGAAACAGAGGGGCTGAAACAGAGGGGCTGAAACAGAGGGCGAGAAACAGAGGGGCTGAAACAGAGGGCAAGAAACAGAGGGGCTGAAACAGAGGGCGAGAAACAGAGGGTCTGAAACAGAGGGGCTGAAACAGAGGGCGAGAAACAGAGGGGCTGAAACAGAGGGGCTGAAACAGAGGGGCTGAAACAGAGGGCGAGAAACAGAGCGGCTGAAACAGATGGCGAGAAACTGAGTGGCTGAAACAGAGGGCAAGAAACAGAGGGGCTGAAACAGAGGGCGAGAAACAGAGGGGCTGAAACAGTGGGCGAGAAACAGAGGGGCTGAAACAGAGGGCGAGAAACAGATGGGCTGAAACAGAGGGCGAGAAACAGAGGGGCTGAAACAGAGGGCGAGAAACAGAGGGGCAGAAACAGAGGGGCTGAAACAGAGGAGCTGAAACAGAGGGCGAGAAACAGAGAGGCTGAAACAGAGGGCGAGAAACAGAGTGGCTGAAACAGAGGGCAAGAAACAGAGGGGCAGAAACAGAGGGCGAGAAACAGAGGGGCTGAAACAGAGGGGCTGAAACAGAGGGTCTGAAACAGAGGGGCTGAACCAGAAGGGCTGAAACAGAGGGGGAGAAACAGAGGGGCTGAAACAGAGGGCCAGAAACAGAGGGCGAGAAACAGAGGGACTGAAACACAGGGGCTGAAACAGAGGGGCTGAAACAGAGGGCGAGAAACAGAGCGGCTGAAACAGAGGGCGAGAAACAGAGGGGCTGAATCAAAGGGGCTGAAACAGTGGGGCTGAAACAGAGGGGCTGAAACAGAGGGCGAGAAATAGAGGGGCTGAAACAGAGGGCGAGAAACAGAGGGGCTGAAACAGAGGGCGAGAAACAGAGGGGCTGAAACAGAGGGGCTGAAACAGAGGGCGAGAAACAGAGGGGCTGAAACAGAGGGCGAGAAACAGAGGGGCTGAAACAGAGGGCGAGAAACAGAGGGGCTGAATCAGAGGGGCTGAAACAGAGGGTGAGATACAGGGGGGCAGAAACAGAGGGCGAGAAACAGAGGGGCTGAAACAGATGGGCTGAAACAGAGGGTGAGAAACAGAGGGGCTGAAACAGAGGGCGAGAAACAGAGGGGCTGAAACAGAGGGGCTGAAACAGAGGGGCTGATTCAGAGGGGCTGAAACAGAGGTGCTGAATCAGAGGGGCTGAAACAGAGGGCGAGAAACAGAGGGGCTGAAACAGAGGGCGAGAAACAGGGGGGCAGAAACAGATGGCGTGAAACAGAGGGGCTGAAACAGAGAGTGCGAATCAGAGGGGCTGAAACAGAGGGCGAGAAACAGAGGGGCTGAAATAGAGGGCGAGAATCAGAGGGGCTGAAACAGAGGGCAAGAAACAGAGGGGCTGAAACAGCGTGGCTGAAACAGAAGGGCTGAAACAGAGGGGCGGAAACAGCGGGCGAGAAACAGAGGGGCTGAATCAGAGGGGCTGAATAAGAGGGGCTGAAACAGAGGGGCTGATTCAGAGGGGCTGAAACAGAAGGCGAGAAACAGAGGGGCTGAAACAGAGGGCGAGAATCAGAGGGGCTGAAACAGAGGGCGAGAAACAGAGGGGCTGAATCAGAGGGGCTGAAACAGAGGGCGAGAAACAGAAAGGCTGAAACAGAGGGCGAGAAACAGAGGGGCTGAAACAGAGGGGCTGAAACAGAGGGTGAGAAACAGAGGGGATTAAACAGAGGGCGAGAAACAGAGGGGCTGAAACAGAGGGGCTGAAACAGAGGGGCTGAATCAGAGGGGCTGATTCAGAGGGGCTGAAACAGAGGGGCTGAAACAGAGGGGCTGCAACAGAGGACGAGAAACAGAGTGGCTGAAACAGAGGGCGAGAAACAGTCGGGCAGAAACAGAGGGCGAGAAACAGAGGGGCTGAAACAGAGGGGCTGAAACAAAGAACGCGAAACAGAGGGACTGAAACAGAGGGTGAGAAACAGAGGGGCTGAAACAGACGGTGAGAAACAGAGGGGCTGAAACAGAGGGCGAGAAACAGAGGGGCTGAAACAGAGGGCAAGAAACAGAGGGGCTGAAACAGAGGGCGAGAAACAGAAGGGCTGAAACAAAGGGCGAGAAACAGAGGGCGAGAAACAGAGGGACTGAAACAGTGGAGCTGAAACAGAGGGGCTGAAACAGAGGGCGAGAAACAGAGGGGCTGAAACAGAGGGCGAGAAACAGAGGGGCTGAAACAGAGGGCGAGAAACAGAGGGGCTGAAACAGAGGGGCTGACACAGTGGGGCTGAAACAGAGGGGCTGAAACAGAGGGCGAGAAACAGAGGGGCTGAAACAGCGGGCGAGAAACATTGGGGCTGAAACGGAGGGCGGGAAACAGAGGGCGAGAAACAGAGGGACTGAAACAGAGGGGCTGAAACAGAGGGGCTGAAACAGAGGGCGAGAAACAGAGGGGCTGAAACAGAGGGGCTGAAACAGTGGGGCTGAAACAGAGGGGCTGAAACAGAGGGCGAGAAATAGAGGGGCTGAAACAGAGGGCGAGAAACAGAGGGGCTGAAACAGAGCGCGAGAAACAGAGGGGCTGAAACAGAGGGCGCGAAACAGAGGGGCTGAAACAGAGGGGCTGAAACAGAGGGGCTGAAACAGAGGGCGAGAAACAGAGGGGCTGAAACAGAGGGGCTGAAACAGAGGGCGAGAATCAGAGGGGCTGAAACAGAGGGCAAGAAACAGAGGGGCTGAAACAGAGGGCAAGAAACAGAGGGGCTGAAACAGAGGGCGAGAAACAGAAGGGCTGAAACAGAGGGCGAGAAACAGAATGCGAGAAACAGAGGGACTGAAACAGTGGAGCTGAAACAGAGGGGCTGAAACAGAGGGCGAGAAACAGAGGGGCTGAAACAGAGGGCGAGAAACAGAGGGGCTGAAACAGAGGGCGAGAAACAGAAGGGCTGAAACAGAGGGGCTGACACAGTGGGGCTGAAACAGAGGGGCTGAAACAGAGGGCGAGAAACAGAGGGGCTGAAACAGAGGGCGAGAAACAGAGGGGCTGAAACAGAGGGGCTGAAACAGAGGGCGAGAATCAGAGGGGCTGAAACAGAGGGCGAGAAACAGAGTGGCTGAATCAGAGGGGCTGAAACAGACGGCGAGAAACAGAAAGGCTGAAACAGAGGGCGAGAAACAGAGGGGCTGAAACAGAGCGCGAGAAACAGAGGGGCTGAAACAGAGGGCGCGAATCAGAGGGGCTGAAACAGAGGGGCTGAAACAGAGGGGCTGAAACAGAGGGCGAGAAACAGAGGGGCTGAAACAGAGGGGCTGAAACAGAGGGCGAGAATCAGAGGGGCTGAAACAGAGGGCGAGAAACAGAGTGGCTGAATCAGAGGGGCTGAAACAGACGGCGAGAAACAGAAAGGCTGAAACAGAGGGCGAGAAACAGAGGGGCTGAAACAGAGGGGCTGAAACAGAGGGTGAGAAACAGAGGGGATTAAACAGAGGGCGAGAAACAGAGGGGCTGAAACAGAGGGGCTGAAACAGAGGGGCTGAATCAGAGGGGCTGATTCAGAGGGGCTGAAACAGAGGGGCTGAATCAGAGGGGCTGCAACAGAGGGCGTGAAACAGAGTGGCTGAAACAGAGGGCGAGAAACAGACGGGCAGAAACAGAGGGCGAGAAACAGAGGGGCTGAAACAGAGGGGCTGAAACAGAGTGGCTGAAACAGAGGGGCTGAAACAGAGGGCGAGTAATAGAGGGGCTTAAACAGAGGGCGAGAAACAGAGGGGCTGAAACAGAGCGCGAGAAACAGAGGGGCTGAAACAGAGTGCGCGAAACAGAGGGGCTGAAACAGAGGGGCTGAAACAGAGGGGCTGAAACTGAGGGCGAGAAACTGAGGGGCTGAAACAGAGGGGCTGAAACAGAGGGGCTGATTCAGAGGGGCTGAAACAGAGGTGCTGAATCAGAGGGGCTGAAACAGAGGGCGAGAACCAGAGGGGCTGGAACAGAGGGCGAGAAACAGGGGGGCAGAAACAGATGGCGTGAAACAGAGGGGCTGAAACAGAGGGGCTGAAACAGAGAGTGCGAATCAGAGGGGCTGAAACAGAGGGCGAGAAACAGAGGGGCTGAAATAGAGGGCGAGAATCAGAGGGGCTGAAACAGAGGGCAAGAAACAGAGGGGCTGAAACAGCGTGGCTGAAACAGAAGGGCTGAAACAGAGGGGCTGAAACAGAGGGCGAGAAACAGAGAGGCTGAATCAGAGGGGCTGAATAAGAGGGGCTGAAACAGAGGGGCTGATTCAGAGGGGCTGAAACCGAAGGCGAGAAACAGAGGGGCTGAAACAGAGGGCGAGAATCAGAGGGGCTGAAACAGAGGGCGAGAAACAGAGGGGCTGAATCAGAGGGGCTGAAACAGAGGGCGAGAAACAGAAAGGCTGAAACAGAGGGCGAGAAACAGAGGGGCTGAAACAGAGGGGCTGAAACAGAGGGTGAGAAACAGAGGGGATTAAACAGAGGGCGAGAAAAAGAGGGGCTGAAACAGAGGGGCTGAAACAGAGGGGCTGAATCAGAGGGGCTGATTCAGAGGGGCTGAAACAGAGGGGCTGAAACAAAGAACGCGAAACAGAGGGACTGAAACAGAGGGCGAGAAACAGAGGGGCTGAAACAGACGGTGAGAAACAGAGGGGCTGAAACAGAGGGCGAGAAACAGAGGGGCTGAAACAGAGGGCAAGAAACAGAGGGGCTGAAACTGAGTGGCTGAAACAGAAGGGCTGAAACAGAGGGGCTGAAACAGAGGGCGAGAAACAGAGTGGCTGAATCAGAGGGCGAGAAACAGAGGGCGAGAAACAGAGAGGCTGAAACAGAGGGGCTGAAACAGAGGGGCTGAAACAAAGCGGCTGATACAGAGGATGAGAAACAGAGGGGCTGAAACAGAGGGCGAGAAACAGAGTGGCTGAAACATGGCGAGAAACAGAGGGGCTGAAACAGAGGGGCTGAAACAGAGGGGCTGAAACAGAGGGCGAGAAACAGAGGGGCTGAAACAGAGTGCGAGAAACAGAGGGGCTGAAACAGAGGGGCTGAAACAGAGGGCGAGAAACAGAGGGGCTGAAACAGAGGGGCTGAAACAGAGGGCGAGAAATAGAGGGGATGACACAGAGGGCGAGAAACAGAGGGGCTGAAACAGAGGGCGCGAAACAGAGGGGCTGAAACAGAGGGGCTGAAACAGAGGGGCTGAAACAGAGGGCGAGAAACTGAGGGGCTGAAACAGACCGCGAGAATCAGAGGGGCTGAAACAGAGAGCGAGAAACAGAGGGGCTGAATCAGAGGGGCTGAAACAGAGGGCGAGAAACAGAAAGGCTGAAACAGAGGGGCAGAAACAGATGGCGTGTAACAGAGGGGCTGAAACAGAGGGGCTGAAACAGAGAGTGCGAATCAGAGGGGCTGAAACAGAGGGCGAGAAACAGAGGGGCTGAAATAGAGGGCGAGAATCAGAGGGGCTGAAACAGAGGGCAAGAAACAGAGGGTCTGAAACAGCGTGGCTGAAACAGAAGGGCTGAAACAGAGGGGCGGAAACAGAGGGCGAGAAACAGAGGGGCTGAATCAGAGGGGCTGAATAAGAGGGGCTGAAACAGAGGGGCTGATTCAGAGGGGCTGAAACAGAAGGCGAGAAACAGAGGGGCTGAAACAGAGGGCGAGAATCAGAGGGGCTGAAACAGAGGGCGAGAAACAGAGGGGCTGAATCAGAGGGGCTGAAACAGAGGGCGAGAAACAGAAAGGCTGAAACAGAGGGCGAGAAACAGAGGGGCTGAAACAGAGGGGCTGAAACAGAGGGTGAGAAACAGAGGGGCTGCAACAGAGGGCGAGAAACAGAGTGGCTGAAACAGAGGGCGAGAAACAGACGTTCAGAAACAGAGGGCGAGAAACAGAGGGGCTGAAACAGAGGGGCTGAAACAGAGAGCGCGAAACAGAGGGACTGAAACAGAGGGCGAGAAACAGAGGGGCTGAAACAGACGGCGAGAAACAGAGGGGCTGAAACAGAGGGCGAGAAACAGAGGGGCTGAAACAGAGGGGAAGAAACAGAGGGGCTGAAACTGAGTGGCTGAAACAGAAGGGCTGAAACGCAGGGCTGAAACAGAGGGCGAGAAACAGAGTGGCTGAATCAGAGAGGCTGAATCAGTGGAACTGAAACAGAGGGGCTGAAACAGAGGGCGAGAAACAGAGGGGCTGAAACAGAGGGCGAGAAACAGAGGGCGAGAAACAGAGAGGCTGAAACAGAGGGGCTGAAACAGAGGGGCTGAAACAAAGCGGCTGATACAGAGGGTGAGAAACAGAGGGGCTGAAACAGAGGGCGAGAAACAGAGTGGCTGAAACATGGCGAGAAACAGAGGGGCTGAAACAGAGGGGCTGAAACAGAGGGGCTGAAACAGAGGGCGAGAAACAGAGGGGCTGGAACAGAGGGCAAGAAACAGAGGGGCTGAAACAGAGGGCGAGAAACAGAGGGGCTGAAACAGAGGGGCTTAAACAGAGGGCGAGAAACAGAGGGGCTGAAACAGAGGGGCTGAAACAGAGGGGCTGAAACAGAGGGCGAGAAACAGAGCGGCTGAAACAGATGGCGAGAAACTGAGTGGCTGAAACAGAGGGCAAGAAACAGAGGGGCTGAAACAGAGGGAGAGAAACAGATGGGCTGAAACAGAGGGCGAGAAACAGAGGGGCTGAAACAGAGGGTGAGAAACAGAGGGGATTAAACAGAGGGCGAGAAACAGAGGGGCTGAAACAGAGGGGCTGAAACAGAGGGGCTGAATCAGAGGGGCTGATTCAGAGGGGCTGAAACAGAGGGGCTGAATCAGAGGGGCTGCAACAGAGGGCGAGAAACAGAGTGGCTGAAACAGAGGGCGAGAAACAGACGGGCAGAAACAGAGGGCGAGAAACAGAGGGGCTGAAACAGAGGGGCTGAAACAGAGTGGCTGAAACAGAGGGGCTGAAACAGAGGGCGAGTAATAGAGGGGCTTAAACAGAGGGCGAGAAACAGAGGGGCTGAAACAGAGCGCGAGAAACAGAGGGGCTGAAACAGAGGGCGTGAAACAGAGGGGCTGAAACAGAGGGGCTGAAACAGAGGGGCTGAAACTGAGGGCGAGAAACTGAGGGGCTGAAACAGAGGGCGAGAATCAGAGGGGCTGAAACAGAGGGCGAGAAACAGAGGGGCTGAATCAGAGGGGCTGAAACAGAGGGCGAGAAACAGAAAGGCTGAAACAGAGGGCGAAAAACAGAGGGGCTGAAACAGAGGGGCTGAAACAGAGGGTGAGAAACAGAGGGGTTTAAACAGAGGGCGAGAAACAGAGGGGCTGAAACAGAGGGGCTGAAACAGAGGGGCTGAATCAGAGGGGCTGATTCAGAGGGGCTGAAACAGAGGGGCTGAATCAGAGGGGCTGCAACAGAGGGCGAGAAACAGAGTGGCTGAAACAGAGGGCGAGAAACAGACGTTCAGAAACAGAGGGCGAGAAACAGAGGGGCTGAAACAGAGGGGCTGAAACAGAGAGCGCGAAACAGAGGGACTGAAACAGAGGGCGAGAAACAGAGGGGCTGAAACAGACGGCGATAAACAGAGGGGCTGAAACAGAGGGTGAGAAACAGAGGGGCTGAAACAGAGGGGAAGAAACAGAGGGGCTGAAACTGAGTGGCTGAAACAGAAGGGCTGAAACGCAGGGCTGAAACAGAGGGCGAGAAACAGAGTGGCTGAATCAGAGGGGCTGAATCAGTGGAACTGAAACAGAGGGGCTGAAACAGAGGGCGAGAAACAGAGGGGCTGAAACAGAGGGCGAGAAACAGAGGGCGAGAAACAGAGAGGCTGAAACAGAGGGGCTGAAACAGAGGGGCTGAAACAAAGCGGCTGATACAGAGGGTGAGAAACAGAGGGGCTGAAACAGAGGGCGAGAAACAGAGTGGCTGAAACATGGCGAGAAACAGAGGGGCTGAAACAGAGGGGCTGAAACAGAGGGGCTGAAACAGAGGGCGAGAAACAGAGGGGCTGGAACAGAGGGCAAGAAACAGAGGGGCTGAAACAGAGGGCGAGAAACAGAGGGGCTGAAACAGAGGGGCTGAAACAGAGGGCGAGAAACAGAGGGGCTGAAACAGAGGGGCTGAAACAGAGGGGCTGAAACAGAGGGCGAGAAACAGAGCGGCTGAAACAGATGGCGAGAAACTGAGTGGCTGAAACAGAGGGCAAGAAACAGAGGGGCTGAAACAGAGGGAGAGAAACAGATGGGCTGAAACAGAGGGCGAGAAACAGAGGGGCTGAAACAGAGGGCAAGAAACAGAGGGGCTGAAACAGAGGGGCTGAAACAGAGGAGCTGAAACAGAGGGCGAGAAACAGAGAGGCTGAAACAGAGGGCGAGAAACAGAGTGGCTGAAACAGAGGGCAAGAAACAGAGGGGCTGAAACAGAGGGCGAGAAACAGAGGGGCTGAAACAGAGGGGCTGAAACAGAGTGTCTGAAACAGAGGGGCTGAACCAGAAGGGCTGAAACAGAGGGGGAGAAACAGAGGGGCTGAAACAGAGGGCCAGAAACAGAGGGCGAGAAACAGAGGGACTGAAACAGAGGGGCTGAAACAGAGGGGCTGAAACAGAGGGCGAGAAACAGAGCGGCTGAAACAGAGGGCGAGAAACAGAGGGGCTGAAACAAAGGGGCTGAAACAGTGGGGCTGAAACAGAGGGGCTGAAACAGAGGGCGAGAAATAGAGGGGCTGAAACAGAGGGCGAGAAACAGAGGGGCTGAAACAGAGGGCGAGAAACAGAGGGGCTGAAACAGAGGGGCTGAAACAGAGGGGCTGAAACAGAGGGCGAGAAACAGAGGGACTGAAACAGAGGGCGAGAAACAGAGGGGCTGAAACAGAGGGCGACAAACAGAGGGGCTGAATCAGAGGGGCTGAAACAGAGGGCGAGATACAGGGGGGCTGAAACAGAGGGCGAGAAACAGAGGGGCTGAAACAGATGGGCTGAAACAGAGGGTGAGAAACAGTGGGGCTGAAACAGAGGGCGAGAAACAGAGGGGCTGAAACAGAGGGGCTGAAACAGAGGGGCTGATTCAGAGGGGCTGAAACAGAGGTGCTGAATCAGAGGGGCTGAAACAGAGGGCGAGAAACAGAGGGGCTGGAACAGAGGGCGAGAAACAGGGGGGCAGAAACAGATGGCGTGAAACAGAGGGGCTGAAACAGAGGGGCTGAAACAGAGAGTGCGAATCAGAGGGGCTGAAACAGAGGGCGAGAAACAGAGGGGCTGAAATAGAGGGCGAGAATCAGAGGGGCTGAAACAGAGGGCAAGAAACAGAGGGGCTGAAACAGCGTGGCTGAAACAGAAGGGCTGAAACAGAGGGGCTGAAACAGAGGGCGAGGAACAGAGGGGCTGAATCAGAGGGGCTGAATAAGAGGGGCTGAAACAGAGGGGCTGATTCAGAGGGGCTGAAACAGAAGGCGAGAAACAGAGGGGCTGAAACAGAGGGCGAGAATCAGAGGGGCTGACACAGAGGGCGAGAAACAGAGGGGCTGAATCAGAGGGGCTGAAACAGAGGGCGAGAAACAGAAAGGCTGAAACAGAGGGCGAGAAACAGAGGGGCTAAAACAGAGGGGCTGAAACAGAGGGTGAGAAACAGAGGGGATTAAACAGTGGGCGAGAAACAGAGGGGCTGAAACAGAGGGGCTGAAACAGAGGGGCTGAATCAGAGGGGCTGATTCAGAGGGGCTGAAACAGAGGGGCTGAAACAAAGAACGCGAAACAGAGGGACTGAAACAGAGGGCGAGAAACAGGGGGGTTGAAACAGACGGTGAGAAACAGAGGGGCTGAAACAGAGGGCGAGAAACAGAGGGGCTGAAACAGAGGGCAAGAAACAGAGGGGCTGAAACTGAGTGGCTGAAACAGAAGGGCTGAAACAGAGGGGCTGAATCAGAGGGCGAGAAACAGAGTGGCTGAATCAGAGGGGCTGAATCAGAGGAGCTGAAACAGAGGGGCTGAAACAGAGGGCAAGAAACAGAGGGGCTGAAACAGAGGGCAAGAAACAGAGGGCGAGAAACAGAGAGGCTGAAACAGAGGGGCTGAAACAGAGGGGCTGAAACAAAGCGGCTGATACAGAGGGTGAGAAACAGAGGGGCTGAAACAGAGGGCGAGAAACAGAGTGGCTGAAACATGGCGAGAAACAGAGGGGCTGAAACAGAGGGGCTGAAACAGAGGGGCTGAAACAGAGGGGCTGAAACAGAGGGCGAGAAACAGAGGGGCTGAAACAGAGGGTGAGAAACAGAGGGGCTGAAACAGAGGGGCTGAAACAGAGGGCGAGAAACAGAGGGGCTGAAACAGAGGGGCTGAAACAGAGGGCGAGAAATAGAGGGGCTGACACAGAGGGCGAGAAACAGAGGGGCTGAAACAGAGCGCGAGAAACAGAGGGGCTGAAACAGAGGGCGCGAAACAGAGGGGCTGAAACAGAGGGGCTGAAACAGAGGGGCTGAAACAGAGGGCGAGAAACTGAGGGGCTGAAACAGACCGCGAGAATCAGAGGGGCTGAAACAGAGAGCGAGAAACAGAGGGGCTGAATCAGAGGGGCTGAAACAGAGGGCGAGAAACAGAAAGGCTGAAACAGAGGGCGAGAAACAGAGGGGCTGAAACAGAGGGGCTGAAACAGAGGGTGAGAAACAGAGGGGATTAAACAGAGCGTGAGAAACAGAGGGGCTGAAACAGAGGGGCTGAAACAGAGGGGCTGAATCAGAGGGGCTGATTCAGAGGGGCTGAAACAGAGGGGCTGAATCAGAGGCGCTGCAACAGAGGGCGAGAAACAGAGTGGCTGAAACAGAGGGCGAGAAACAGACGGGCAGAAACAGAGGGCGAGAAACAGAGGGGCTGAAACAGAGGGGCTGAAACAGAGAGCGCGAAACAGAGGGACTGAAACAGAGGGCGAGAAACAGAGGGGCTGAAACAGACGGCGAGAAACAGAGGGGCTGAAACAGAGTGCGAGAAACAGAGGGGCTGAAACAGAGGGCAAGAAACAGAGGGGCTGAAACTGAGTGGCTGAAACAGAAGGGCTGAAACAGAGGGACTGAAACAGAGGGCGAGAAACAGAGTGGCTGAATCAGAGGGGCTGAATCAGAGGCGCTGAAACAGAGGGGCTGAAACAGAGGGCGAGAAGCAGAGGGCGAGAAACAGAGAGGCTGAAACAGAGGGGCTGAAACAGAGGGGCTGAAACAAAGCGGCTGATACAGAGGGTGAGAAACAGAGGGGCTGAAACAGAGGGCGAGAAACAGAGTGGCTGAAACATGGCGAGAAACAGAGGGGCTGAAACAGAGGGGCTGAAACAGAGGGCAAGAAACAGAGGGGCTGAAACAGTGGGCGAGAAACAGAGGGGCTGAAACAGAAGGGCTGAAACAGAGGGCGAGAAACAGAGGGGCTGAAACAGAGGGGCTGAAACAGAGGGCGAGAAACTGAGTGGCTGAAACAGAGGGCAAGAAACAGAGGGGCTGAAACAGAGGGCGAGAAACAGAGGGGCTGAAACAGAGGGGCTGAAACAGAGAGGCTGAAACAGTGGGCGAGAAACTGAGTGGCTGAAACAGAGGGCAAGAAACAGAGGGGCTGAAACAGAGGGCGAGAAACAGAGGGGCTGAAACAGAGGGCGAGAAACAGAGGGGCTGAAACAGAGGGGCTGAAACAGAGGGGCTGAAACAGAGGGCGAGAAACAGACGGGCTGAAACAGAGGGTGAGAAACAGAGGGGCTGAAACAGAGGGGCTGAAACAGAGGGCGAGAAACAGAGGGGCTGAAACAGAGGGCGAGAAACAGATGGGCTGAAACAGAGGGCGAGAAACAGAGGGGCTGAAACAGAGGGCGAGAAACAGAGGGGCTGAAACAGAGGGGCTGAAACAGAGGAGCTGAAACAGAGGGCGAGAAACAGAGAGGCTGAAACAGAGGGCGAGAAACAGAGTGGCTGAAGCAGAGGGCAAGAAACAGAGGGGCTGAAACAGAGGGCGAGAAACAGAGGGGCTGAAACAGAGGGGCTGAAACAGAGGGGCTGAAACAGAGGGGCTGAAACAGAGGAGCTGAACCAGAAGGGCTGAAACAGAGGGGGAGAAACAGAGGGGCTGAAACAGAGGGCCAGAAACAGAGGGCGAGAAACAGAGGGACTGAAACAGAGGGGCTGAAACAGAGGGGCTGAAACAGAGGGCGAGAAACAGAGCGGCTGAAACAGAGGGCGAGAAACAGAGGGGCTGAAACAAAGGGGCTGAAACAGTGGGGCTGAAACAGAGGGGCTGAAACAGAGGGCGAGAAATAGAGCGGCTGAAACAGAGGGCAAGAAACAGAGGGGCTGAAACTGAGGGCGAGAAACAGAGGGGCTGAAACAGAGGGCGAGAAACAGAGGGGCTGAATCAGAGGGGCTGAATAAGAGGGGCTGAAACAGAGGGGCTGATTCAGAGGGGCTGAAACAGAAGGCGAGAAACAGAGGGGCTGAAACAGAGGGCGAGAATCAGAGGGGCTGACACAGAGGGCGAGAAACAGAGGGGCTGAATCAGAGGGGCTGAAACAGAGGGCGAGAAACAGAAAGGCTGAAACAGAGGGCGAGAAACAGAGGGGCTAAAACAGAGGGGCTGAAACAGAGGGTGAGAAACAGAGGGGATTAAACAGTGGGCGAGAAACAGAGGGGCTGAAACAGAGGGGCTGAAACAGAGGGGCTGAATCAGAGGGGCTGATTCAGAGGGGCTGAAACAGAGGGGCTGAAACAAAGAACGCGAAACAGAGGGACTGAAACAGAGGGCGAGAAACAGGGGGGTTGAAACAGACGGTGAGAAACAGAGGGGCTGAAACAGAGGGCGAGAAACAGAGGGGCTGAAACAGAGGGCAAGAAACAGAGGGGCTGAAACTGAGTGGCTGAAACAGAAGGGCTGAAACAGAGGGGCTGAAACAGAGGGCGAGAAACAGAGTGGCTGAATCAGAGGGGCTGAATCAGAGGAGCTGAAACAGAGGGGCTGAAACAGAGGGCAAGAAACAGAGGGGCTGAAACAGAGGGCAAGAAACAGAGGGCGAGAAACAGAGAGGCTGAAACAGAGGGGCTGAAACAGAGGGGCTGAAACAAAGCGGCTGATACAGAGGGTGAGAAACAGAGGGGCTGAAACAGAGGGCGAGAAACAGAGTGGCTGAAACATGGCGAGAAACAGAGGGGCTGAAACAGAGGGGCTGAAACAGAGGGGCTGAAACAGAGGGGCTGAAACAGAGGGCGAGAAACAGAGGGGCTGAAACAGAGGGCGAGAAACAGAGGGGCTGAAACAGAGGGGCTGAAACCGAGGGCGAGAAACAGAGGGGCTGAAACAGAGGGGCTGAAACAGAGGGCGAGAAATAGAGGGGCTGACACAGAGGGCGAGAAACAGAGGGGCTGAAACAGAGCGCGAGAAACAGAGGGGCTGAAACAGAGGGCGCGAAACAGAGGGGCTGAAACAGAGGGGCTGAAACAGAGGGCGAGAAACTGAGGGGCTGAAACAGACCGCGAGAATCAGAGGGGCTGAAACAGAGAGCGAGAAACAGAGGGGCTGAATCAGAGGGGCTGAAACAGAGGGCGAGAAACAGAAAGGCTGAAACAGAGGGCGAGAAACAGAGGGGCTGAAACAGAGGGGCTGAAACAGAGGGTGAGAAACAGAGGGGATTAAACAGAGCGTGAGAAACAGAGGGGCTGAAACAGAGGGGCTGAAACAGAGGGGCTGAATCAGAGGGGCTGATTCAGAGGGGCTGAAACAGAGGGGCTGAATCAGAGGCGCTGCAACAGAGGGCGAGAAACAGAGTGGCTGAAACAGAGGGCGAGAAACAGACGGGCAGAAACAGAGGGCGAGAAACAGAGGGGCTGAAACAGAGGGGCTGAAACAGAGAGCGCGAAACAGAGGGACTGAAACAGAGGGCGAGAAACAGAGGGGCTGAAACAGACGGCGAGAAACAGAGGGGCTGAAACAGAGTGCGAGAAACAAAGGGGCTGAAACAGAGGGCAAGAAACAGAGGGGCTGAAACTGAGTGGCTGAAACAGAAGGGCTGAAACAGAGGGACTGAAACAGAGGGCGAGAAACAGAGTGGCTGAATCAGAGGGGCTGAATCAGAGGCGCTGAAACAGAGGGGCTGAAACAGAGGGCGAGAAGCAGAGGGCGAGAAACAGAGAGGCTGAAACAGAGGGGCTGAAACAGAGGGGCTGAAACAAAGCGGCTGATACAGAGGGTGAGAAACAGAGGGGCTGAAACAGAGGGCGAGAAACAGAGTGGCTGAAACATGGCGAGAAACAGAGGGGCTGAATCAGAGGGGCTGAAACAGAGGGCAAGAAACAGAGGGGCTGAAACAGTGGGCGAGAAACAGAGGGGCTGAAACAGAAGGGCTGAAACAGAGGGCGAGAAACAGAGGGGCTGAAACAGAGGGGCTGAAACAGAGGGCGAGAAACTGAGTGGCTGAAACAGAGGGCAAGAAACAGAGGGGCTGAAACAGAGGGCGAGAAACAGAGGGGCTGAAACAGAGGGGCTGAAACAGAGGGCGAGAAACAGAGGGGCTGAAACAGAGGGGCTGAAACAGAGAGGCTGAAACAGTGGGCGAGAAACTGAGTGGCTGAAACAGAGGGCAAGAAACAGAGGGGCTGAAACAGAGGGCGAGAAACAGAGGGGCTGAAACAGAGGGCGAGAAACAGAGGGGCTGAAACAGAGGGGCTGAAACAGAGGGGCTGAAACAGAGGGCGAGAAACAGACGGGCTGAAACAGTGGGTGAGAAACAGAGGGGCTGAAACAGAGGGGCTGAAACAGAGGGCGAGAAACAGAGGGGCTGAAACAGAGGGCGAGAAACAGATGGGCTGAAACAGAGGGCGAGAAACAGAGGGGCTGAAACAGAGGGCGAGAAACAGAGGGGCTGAAACAGAGGGGCTGAAACAGAGGAGCTGAAACAGAGGGCGAGAAACAGAGAGGCTGAAACAGAGGGCGAGAAACAGAGTGGCTGAAGCAGAGGGCAAGAAACAGAGGGGCTGAAACAGAGGGCGAGAAACAGAGGGGCTGAAACAGAGGGGCTGAAACAGAGGGGCTGAAACAGAGGGGCTGAAACAGAGGAGCTGAACCAGAAGGGCTGAAACAGAGGGGGAGAAACAGAGGGGCTGAAACAGAGGGCCAGAAACAGAGGGCGAGAAACAGAGGGACTGAAACAGAGGGGCTGAAACAGAGGGGCTGAAACAGAGGGCGAGAAACAGAGCGGCTGAAACAGAGGGCGAGAAACAGAGGGGCTGAAACAAAGGGGCTGAAACAGTGGGGCTGAAACAGAGGGGCTGAAACAGAGGGCGAGAAATAGAGCGGTTGAAACAGAGGGCAAGAAACAGAGGGGCTGAAACTGAGGGCGAGAAACAGAGGGGCTGAAACAGAGGGCGAGAAACAGAGGGGCTGAATCAGAGGGGCTGAAACAGAGGGCGAGAAACAGCGGGGCTGAAACAGAGGGCGAGAAACAGAGGGGCTGAAACAGAGGGGCTGAAACAGAGGGTGAGAAACAGAGGGGCTGAAACAGAGGGCGAGAAACAGAGGGGCTGAAACAGAGGGGCTGAAACAGAGGGGCTGATTCAGAGGGGCTGAAACAGAGGGGCTGAATCAGAGGGGCTGAAACAGAGGGCGAGAAACAGAGGGGCTGAAACAGAGGGCGAGAAACAGAGGGGCAGAAACAGAGGGCGCGAAACAGAGGGGCTGAAACAGAGGGGCTGAAACAGAGAGTGCGAATCAGAGGGGCTGAAACAGAGGGCGAGAAACAGAGGGGCTGAAATAGAGGGCGAGAATCAGAGGGGCTGAAACAGAGGGCAAGAATCAGAGGGGCTGAAACAGAGTGGCTGAAACAGAAGGGCTGAAACAGAGGGGCTGAAACAGAGGGCGAGAAACAGAGGGGTTGAATCAGAGGGGCTGAATCAGAGGGGCTGAAACAGAGGGGCTGATTCAGAGGGGCTGAAACAGAAGGCGAGAAACAGAGGGGCTGAAACAGAGGGCGAGAAACAGAGGGGCAGAAACAGAAGGCGAGAAACAGAGGGGCTGAAACAGAGGGGCTGAAACAGACGGCGAGAAACAGAGGGGCTGAAACGGAGGGCGAGAAACAGAGCGGCTGAATCAGAGGGCAAGAAACAGAGGGGCTGAAACAGAGGGCGGAAACAGAGGGGCTGAAACAGAGGGCGAGAAACAGAGCGGCTGAATCAGAGGGGCTGAAACAGAGGGCCAGAAACAGGGGGGCTGAAACAGAGGGCGAGAAACAGAGGGGCTGAAACAGAGGGGCTGAAACAGAGGGTGAGAAACAGAGGGGCTGAAACAGAGGGGCTGAAACAGAGGGGCTGATTCAGAGGGGCTGAAACAGAGTGGCTGAATCAGAGGGGCTGAAACAGAGGGCGAGAAACAGAGGGGCTGAAAGAGAGGGCGAGAAACAGAGGGGCAGAAACAGAGGGCGAGAAACAGAGGGGCTGAAACAGAGGGGCTGAAACAGAGAGTGCGAATCAGAGGGGCTGAAACAGAGGGCGAGAAACAGAGGGGCTGAAACAGAGGGCGAGAAACTGAGGGGCTGAAACAGAGGGCAAGAAACAGAGGGGCAGAAACAGAGGGGCTGAAACAGACGGCGAGAAACAGAGCGGCTGAATCAGAGGGCAAGAAACAGAGGGGCTGAAACAGAGGGTGAGAAACAGAGGGGCTGAAACAGAGGGCGAGAAACAGAGCGGCTGAATCAGAGGGGCTGAAACAGAGGGCGAGAAACAGGGGGGCTGAAACAGAGGGCGAGAAACAGAGGGGCTGAAACAGAGGGGCTGAAACAGAGGGCGAGAAACAGAGGGGCTGAAACAGAGGGGCTGAAACAGAGGGGCTGATTCAGAGGGGCTGAAACAGAGTGGCTGAATCAGAGGGGCAGAAACAGAGGGCGAGAAACAGAGGGGCTGAAACAGAGGGCGAGAAACAGAGGGGCAGAAACAGAGGGCGAGAAATAGAGCGGCTGAAACAGAGGGCAAGAAACAGAGGGGCTGAAACAGAGGGCGAGAAACAGAGGGGCTGTAACAGAGGGGCTGAAACAGAGGGGCTGAAACAGAGGGCGATAAACAGAGGGGCTGAAACAGAGGGCGAGAAACAGAGGGGCTGAAACAGAGGGCGAGAAACAGAGGGGCTGAATCAGAGGGGCTGAAACAGAGGGCGAGAAACAGGGGGGCTGAAACAGAGGGCGAGAAACAGAGGGGCTGAAACAGAGGGGCTGAAACAGAGGGTGAGAAACAGAGGGGCTGAAACAGAGGGCGAGAAACAGAGGGGCTGAAACAGAGGGGCTGAAACAGAGGGGCTGATTCAGAGGGGCTGAAACAGAGGGGCTGAATCAGAGGGGCTGAAACAGAGGGCGAGAAACAGAGGGGCTGAAACAGTGGGCGAGAAACAGAGGGGCAGAAACAGAGGGCGAGAAACAGAGGGGCTGAAACAGAGGGGCTGAAACAGAGATTGCGAATCAGAGGGGCTGAAACAGAGGTCGAGAAACAGAGGGGCTGAAATAGAGGGCGAGAATCAGAGGGGCTGAAACAGAGGGCAAGAATCAGAGGGGCTGAAACAGAGTGGCTGAAACAGAAGGGCTGAAACAGAGGGGCTGAAACAGAGGGCGAGAAACAGAGAGGTTGAATCAGAGGGGCTGAATCAGAGGGGCTGAAACAGAGGGGTTGATTCAGTGGGGCTGAAACAGAAGGCGAGAAACAGAGGGGCTGAAACAGAGGGCGAGAAACAGAGGGGCAGAAACAGAAGGCGAGAAACAGAGGGGCTGAAACAGAGGGGCTGAAACAGACGGCGAGAAACAGAGGGGCTGAAACAGAGGGCGAGAAACAGAGGGGCTGAAACAGAGAGGCTGAAACAGAGGGCGAGAAACAGAGGGGCTGAAACAGAGGGCGAGAAAAAGAGCAGCTGAAACAGAGGGTGAGAAACAGAGGGGCTGAAACAGAGGGGCTGAAACAGAGGGGCTGAAACAGAGGGGCTGAATCGGAGGGGCTGAAACAGAGGGGCTGATACAGAGGGGCTGAAACAGAGGGTGAGAAACAGAGAGGCTGAAACAGAGGGCGAGAAACAGAGTGGCTGAAACAGAGGGCAAGAAACAGAGGGGCTGAAACATAGGGCGAGAAACAGAGGGGCTGAAACAGCGGGCGAGAAACAGAGTGGCTGAAACAGAGGGGCTGAAACAGAGGGGCTGAAACAGAGGGGCTGAAACAGAGGGCGAGAAACAGAGGGGCTGAAACAGAGGGCGAGAAACAGATGGGCTGAAACAGAGGGCGAGAAACTGAGGGGCTGAAACAGAGGGGCTGAAACAGAGGGCGAGAAACAGAGGGGCTGAAACAGAGGGGCTGAAACAGAGGGGCTGATTCAGAGGGGCTGAAACAGAGTGGCTGAATCAGAGGGGCTGAAACAGAGGGCGAGAAACAGAGGGGCTGAAACAGAGGGCGAGAAACAGAGGGGCAGAAACAGAGGGCGAGAAACAGAGGGGCTGAAACAGAGGGGCTGAAACAGAGAGTGCGAATCAGAGGGGCAGAAACAGAAGGTGAGAAACAGAGGGGCTGAAACAGAGGGGCTGAAACAGAGGTGGCGAAACAGAGCGGCTGAAACAGAGGGCGAGAAACAGAGGGGCTGAAACAGCGGGGCTGAAACAGAGGGGCTGAAACAGAGGGCGAGAAACAGAGGGGCTGAAACAGAGGGCGAGAAACAGAGGGGCTGAAACAGAGGGCGAGAAACAGATGGGCTGAAACAGAGGGCGAGAAACAGAGGGGCTGAAACAGAGGGCGAGAAACAGAGGGGCTGAAACAGAGGGGCTGAAACAGAGGAGCTGAAACAGAGGGCGAGAAACAGAGAGCCTGAAACAGAGGGCGAGAAACAGAGTGGCTGAAGCAGAGGGCAAGAAACAGAGGGGCTGAAACAGAGGGCGAGAAACAGAGGGGCTGAAACAGAGGGGCTGAAACAGAGGGTCTGAAACAGAGGGGCTGAAACAGAGGAGCTGAACCAGAAGGGCTGAAACAGAGGGGGAGAAACAGAGGGGCTGAAACAGAGGGCCAGAAACAGAGGGCGAGAAACAGAGGGGCTGAAACAGAGGGCGAGAAACAGAGCAAATGAAACAGAGGGCGAGAAACAGAGGGGCTGAAACAAAGGGGCTGAAACAGTGGGGCTGAAACAGAGGGGCTGAAACAGAGGGCGAGAAATAGAGCGGCTGAAACAGAGGGCAAGAAACAGAGGGGCTGAAACAGAGGGCGAGAAACAGAGGGGCTGTAACAGAGGGTCTGAAACAAAGGGGCTGAAACAGAGGGCGATAAACAGAGGGGCTGAAACAGAGGGCGAGAAACAGAGGGGCTGAAACAGAGGGCGAGAAACAGAGGGGCTGAATCAGAGGGGCTGAAACAGAGGGCGAGAAACAGGGGGGCTGAAACAGAGGGCGAGAAACAGAGGGGCTGAAACAGAGGGGCTGAAACAGAGGGTGAGAAACAGAGGGGCTGAAACAGAGGGCGAGAAACAGAGGGGCTGAAACAGAGGGGCTGAAACAGAGGGGCTGATTCAGAGGGGCTGAAACAGAGGGGCTGAATCAGAGGGGCTGAAACAGAGGGCGAGAAACAGAGGGGCTGAAACAGAGGGCGAGAAACAGAGGGGCAGAAACAGAGGGCGAGAAACAGAGGGGCTGAAACAGAGGGGCTGAAACAGAGAGTGCGAATCAGAGGGGCTGAAACAGAGGTCGAGAAACAAAGGGGCTGAAATAGAGGGCGAGAATCAGAGGGGCTGAAACAGAGGGCAAGAATCAGAGCGGCTGAAACAGAGTGGCTGAAACAGAAGGGCTGAAACAGAGGGGCTGAAACAGAGGGCGAGAAACAGAGGGGTTGAATCAGAGGGGCTGAATCAGAGGGGCTGAAACAGAGGGGCTGATTCAGAGGGGCTGAAACAGAAGGCGAGAAACAGAGGGGCTGAAACAGAGGGCGAGAAACAGAGGGGCAGAAACAGAAGGCGAGAAACAGAGCGGCTGAAACAGAGGGGCTGAAACAGACGGCGAGAAACAGAGGGGCTGAAACAGAGGGCGAGAAACAGAGGGGCTGAAACAGAGGGGCTGAAACAGAGGGCGAGAAACAGAGGGGCTGAAACAGAGGGCGAGAAAAAGAGCAGCTGAAACAGAGGGTGAGAAACAGAGGGGCTGAAACAGAGGGGCTGAAACAGAGGGGCTGAAACAGAGGGGCTGAATCGGAGGGGCTGAAACAGAGGGGCTGATACAGAGGGGCTGAAACAGAGGGCGAGAAACAGAGAGGCTGAAACAGAGGGCGAGAAACAGAGTGGCTGAAACAGAGGGCAAGAAACAGAGGGGCTGAAACAGAGGGCGAGAAACAGAGGGGCTGAAACAGCGGGCGAGAAACAGAGTGGCTGAAACAGAGGGGCTGAAACAGAGGGGCTGAAACAGAGGGGCTGAAACAGAGGGCGAGAAACAGAGGGGCTGAAACAGAGGGCGAGAAACAGATGGGCTGAAACAGAGGGCGAGAAACTGAGGGGCTGAAACAGAGGGGCTGAAACAGAGGGCGAGAAACAGAGGGGCTGAAACAGAGGGGCTGAAACAGAGGGGCTGATTCAGAGGGGCTGAAACAGAGTGGCTGAATCAGAGGGGCTGAAACAGAGGGCGAGAAACAGAGGGGCTGAAACAGAGGGCGAGAAACAGAGGGGCAGAAACAGAGGGCGAGAAACAGAGGGGCTGAAACAGAGGGGCTGAAACAGAGAGTGCGAATCAGAGGGGCTGAAACAGAGGGCGAGAAACAGAGGGGCTGAAACAGAGGGCGAGAATCAGAGGGGCTGAAACAGAGGGCAAGAAACAGAGGGGCTGAAACAGAGTGGCTGAAACAGAAGGGCTGAAACAGAGGGGCTGAAACAGTGGGCGAGAAACAGAGGGGCTGAATCAGAGTGGCTGAATCAGAGGGGCTGAAACAGAGGGGCTGATTCAGAGGGGCTGAAACAGAAGGCGAGAAACAGAGGGGCTGAAACAGAGGGCGAGAAACAGAGGGGCAGAAACAGAAGGTGAGAAACAGAGGGGCTGAAACAGAGGGGCTGAAACAGAGGTGGCGAAACAGAGCGGCTGAAACAGAGGGCGAGAAACAGAGGGGCTGAAACAGCGGGGCTGAAACAGAGGGGCTGAAACAGAGGGCGAGAAACAGAGGGGCTGAAACAGAGGGCGAGAAACAGAGGGGCTGAAACAGAGGGCGAGAAACAGATGGGCTGAAACAGAGGGCGAGAAACAGAGGGGCTGAAACAGAGGGCGAGAAACAGAGGGGCTGAAACAGAGGGGCTGAAACAGAGGAGCTGAAACAGAGGGCGAGAAACAGAGAGGCTGAAACAGAGGGCGAGAAACAGAGTGGCTGAAGCAGAGGGCAAGAAACAGAGGGGCTGAAACAGAGGGGCTGAAACAGAGGGCGAGAAACAGAGGGGCTGAAACAGAGGGCGAGAAACAGAGGGGCAGAAACAGAGGGCGAGAAACAGAGGGGCTGAAACAGAGGGGCTGAAACAGAGAGTGCGAATCAGAGGGGCTGAAACAGAGGGCGAGAAACAGAGGGGCTGAAATAGAGGGCGAGAATCAGAGGGGCTGAAACAGAGGGCAAGAATCAGAGGGGCTGAAACAGAGTGGCTGAAACAGAAGGGCTGAAACAGAGGGGCTGAAACAGAGGGCGAGAAACAGAGGGGTTGAATCAGAGGGGCTGAATCAGAGGGGCTGAAACAGAGGGGCTGATTCAGAGGGGCTGAAACAGAAGGCGAGAAACAGAGGGGCTGAAACAGAGGGCGAGAAACAGAGGGGCAGAAACAGAAGGCGAGAAACAGAGGGGCTGAAACAGAGGGGCTGAAACAGACGGCGAGAAACAGAGGGGCTGAAACAGAGGGCGAGAAACAGAGCGGCTGAATCAGAGGGCAAGAAACAGAGGGGCTGAAACAGAGGGCGAGAAACAGAGGGGCTGAAACAGATGGCGAGAAACAGAGGGGCTGAATCAGAGGGGCTGAAACAGAGGGCCAGAAACAGGGGGGCTGAAACAGAGGGCGAGAAACAGAGGGGCTGAAACAGAGGGGCTGAAACAGAGGGTGAGAAACAGAGGGGCTGAAACAGAGGGGCTGAAACAGAGGTGCTGATTCAGAGGGGCTGAAACAGAGTGGCTGAATCAGAGGGGCTGAAACAGAGGGCGAGAAACAGAGGGGCTGAAAGAGAGGGCGAGAAACAGAGGGGCAGAAACAGAGGGCGAGAAACAGAGGGGCTGAAACAGAGGGGCTGAAACAGAGAGTGCGAATCAGAGGGGCTGAAACAGAGGGCGAGAAACAGAGGGGCTGAAACAGAGGGCGAGAAACTGAGGGGCTGAAACAGAGGGCAAGAAACAGAGGGGCAGAAACAGAAGGCGAGAAACAGAGGGGCTGAAACAGAGGGGCTGAAACAGACGGCGAGAAACAGAGGGGCTGAAACAGAGGGCGAGAAACAGAGCGGCTGAATCAGAGGGCAAGAAACAGAGGGGCTGAAACAGAGGGCGAGAAACAGAGGGGCTGAATCAGAGGGGCTGAAACAGAGCAGCTGAATCAGAGGGGCTGAAACAGAGGGCGAGAAACAGGGGGGCTGAAACAGAGGGCGAGAAACAGAGGGGCTGAAACAGAGGGGCTGAAACAGAGGGCGAGAAACAGAGGGGCTGAAACAGAGGGGCTGAAACAGAGGGACTGATTCAGAGGGGCTGAAACAGAGTGGCTGAATCAGAGGGGCTGAAACAGAGGGCGAGAAACAGAGGGGCTGAAACAGAGGGCGAGAAACAGAGGGGCAGAAACAGAGGGCGAGAAACAGAGGGGCTGAAACAGAGGGGCTGAAACAGAGAGTGCGAATCAGAGGGGCTGAAACAGAGGGCAAGAAACAGAGGGGCTGAAACAGAGTGGCTGAAACAGAAGGGCTGAAACAGAGGGGCTGAAACAGAGGGCGAGAAACAGAGGGGCTGAATCAGAGTGGCTGAATCAGAGGGGCTGAAACAGAGGGGCTGATTCAGAGGGGCTGAAACAGAAGGCGAGAAACAGAGGGGCTGAAACAGAGGGCGAGAAACAGAGGGGCAGAAACAGAAGGTGAGAAACAGAGGGGCTGAAACAGAGGGGCTGAAACAGAGGTGGCGAAACAGAGCGGCTGAAACAGAGGGCGAGAAACAGAGGGGCTGAAACAGCGGGGCTGAAACAGAGGGGCTGAAACAGAGGGCGAGAAACAGAGGGGCTGAAACAGAGGGCGAGAAACAGAGGGGCTGAAACAGAGGGCGAGAAACAGATGGGCTGAAACAGAGGGCGAGAAACAGAGGGGCTGAAACAGAGGGCGAGAAACAGAGGGGCTGAAACAGAGGGGCTGAAACAGAGGAGCTGAAACAGAGGGCGAGAAACAGAGAGCCTGAAACAGAGGGCGAGAAACAGAGTGGCTGAAGCAGAGGGCAAGAAACAGAG